>NC_083600.1:19836844-20456681 GCF_020882245.1 Rhopalosiphum padi | reverse complement strand
AGGGAAAATTCGCTACACTCAGAAATCAGAATTGTGAAAGTATAAAAGAACTATTTGTGGATATAATTAAAAATTAATTATTGATATCTTTATTTGCATTACGAATAGCTAATGGAAAAGGGCTTATACTTTATATACATCATAATCTATATAGTGATTGTAATACTATTAATGCTATTAAAATAATATAATCGTCACAGTTTTGTGTAAAAACATGGTAATCAAAATGCGTACACGCTGTACATGCACACCTCTTGATCTATAGAACATGCTCTCTTGGGAAATTAAGAAATGCATGTATACTGCATTACTTACAATTAGCTTAATTTTATCATATCGTGTATATATATATATATATATATATATATATTTATAATGCATACGTGAATACGTAGTCGGAGGGGAGTTGGTAGAACTTTATTTAAATTATCTACTCATTATCCTTTAGACAATATTAAATTATCCTCATATAACATATTTAAATTCAAATTAATGTGTTGTTCGAAACATCTATGATATTTATTTTAAAATTAACGTAAGATAGAATATTATACATGTCTTTCTAATGACGTGTTCATTTTGGTGGATACGTTTTAAACTTCATTTTAAATTCTGATTAAGTTTAATACTGATTTTTTTTTTTTTTAATGGTTAATTTTTCACTTTATATTTAATTTTTCAATGTAATCGATACGCGTACTTGAAAAGCAACTCGATGTATATAATATTTATAATATTATAATTTATAATGCGATTTTACATAATAAATTAGCGATAGGGGAAAAAGAAAACAAGCAAAAAAGTTGGCTGCGACAACCGCATCACTGCAGTGAGAACGACCCTTCAGAGAACACCCCAGTAGCGAGTCTTTTGTTCAATTTCGGACAATCTGCTAACACAACAATTTTAAGAGAGAAAAAGGGTAGCCTAGCCATAAGCCACATGAACATATACGCGTATACGCCATCTGTTTAGTGGTTGGTACACGTACGGGTGTAAAATAAATAAAAAAAGCTTGTTGTTTTTTTTTCTCAACACGAATGACCCGCAGGTATTGAACGAATGAATGGTTTCGATTTTTCGCAAGGATCATGGTTAATCTTTTGACAAATTACAGTAATTTACTTACCCTTCAGAAGAGAATGGAGTAAATATTGAATGATTGAATGTCGACGTTGCTACACTGATGGGTGGTCGGATTTGCGAAGGACTTAGGCTTGGCGTCGGCGAATCTGGTACCACAACGGCTCCATTCCTGAAACAAAAATAAGACAAAAATGTATTTAAAAAAACGTTGTCAAATCGAATAACAATACTAATAAGTATATAAATGAAAACATTTAAAACATTCACGTCCCTAAATTAATGTTACTATGAAAAATGCAATCATTACTAGTGTTATTATCTTCATTGTCACTTGAAGAAAAAAAAAAGCGTGTCAGTGTATACTTCTATGTCGCCGGCCATTCGAATTGATTGTTTAATTGGCTCAATTACCAAGTATAATTTGAATTTATCTTCACTTAAACTGCATTACGATTTATTAACAACAATTGGACGCGTGGCATAACAAGCGCTACACACCATTTCGAATCGAATAAAATTAGCCAAGGACACTCGTCATTCGGTTTAATGGCATATTATTTTATATACACAGTACCGTATAATATACTTATTACATAAACTATAAAGGGGATTATTTTCATTTTTCAAAAACTTCATACATTGGCACTAGACAATAATTTATTGTCAACATTTGAAATGTATTAAGTTGCCTACACTGAAACGTGTAAAACTGATTTGTTCCATAATTAGGTACATATATTTGTAGGACTGATTATTCCTCTTACGAATAGTGCCGATAACACTCCAAGTACCTACCTAAATAATATAATATTATGGTAAACGCAGTAAACTATAATCTAGTCAAATCTAAACGATTTGTTAAAAAACTAATTAAATTTAACCGAAAAGTGAATTTAAATACTATTTTGATTTATGTTTAATTGCCAAGGCCAACATATATAATATATAAATTAACTAATGAAATAATACGCGATATTGTAATTTATACGTTTAATGTTATATAATAATAATATTATGTTGATCTTATTAATCTATACAAACTAGAATAGTTTAAATTTATCACATTTACCATCATCTATAGTTCCAATGAAAACGAAGTAAATAACATGATAAATGCCATGCAGGATATATTTAAGATCATATATTGTAAGTACTATATATATATATATTTATATTAAATTGAAAATCAAATTATAACAACAACATTTGTAACAATTTTTTTTTAAACGAGAGGTGAATGTTTAAAAAATAAAATTATCTTTAGCGGGGTAGAGAAATAATAATTGTATTATTGTAATCTTATACCTAGCTTAGTAAACAACATTTTCTTAATTGTAGTCAAAATAATATTGATCCGAGAGGTTTCACCGTATCCAAATAATATTTTCTGCTGCTCAACGTGTCGCGGACGATAAAATACTATAATATTATACTAACCCTCCTGGTGGAGACGGCGACGTTGGCCTATCGTCTGGGCCACCATTCATGCCACAGCTGGCAGGTGATTCGCTTCGGTCAGATATGTGAACTGTACTGGTGCGGGCATCTTCGTCTGGTTCGCTGCCACTATGCCCGTCGTCTCTGGGTTCACCTTCTAATGCATTAGCCTATAAATACGAATAAACTCAACATTAGTCAATAATAATAATTATAATACAATCATAAAATAGTAGGTATTATTAATAATTTGTACGAGAGAAAAATAGATATTAAAATGCAAACATTATTATTATCGAATAAATGAGAGGTTTTCTTACAAGTCCAGCTAAAAAGAATTATCGTGGCGGTATATATTGTACTTGTTTTATTATTTTTTTTTCATTTTAAAACATAATATAATGGCAAAGTTATTTATGGTTGAAAAATGATCATCCGGAGGAAACTGTGGTAATACTGTCGTTTTTATTCGGTTTCATGATTTATGACCCGCGGGTCCGGTTAATAAATAATACATTACGTTCGCTGTGAAAACGAGCGTCGTAAAAAGAAGAAATGAAATAAATATGGCGCCGTCGACCATTTTGGTTAACTGTAAGTCGGTTTTTTTTCTTCTACAGTTCGCCCTTTTTTTATTTCCATTTTTCCTTCTTTTTTTCATTTTTTAATGCTTATTTGTTTTTTAAGCGACAACTGGAAACTATTTGCTTGACATTAACGAAAAAGCGTTAAGAGATTATTAACTGGCGACAATAAATCAGCGGACGCGGTGACAAGCGACTCGGGTGATAAATATATGAAGGAAAACCACAGCGAACGCGCGTACAACGCCGCAGCACAGTGTTCGGTTATACATTAAAAAGGGTTAAGATGACATCATCGTAACACCATAAATTTGGATATGCTCTACGTAAAACACCTGAGGCAAATTAAACTTAACGGATAAATCAAAAACCCCGTCATCTTCCACCGTTATATTTAGGTTCGTTTGCCGAAAGGGTTTTCTATAAATAAATAAATCTACTCGCGGCGAACATAACATTGTGCACCAAGATTTGTGGTTGAAACCTCTTATTGTTATTGCATATTATCTGCGGCTGCATTTGGTCATATTTCTCAAAAGCTATATATCTTACCGGGGACTTTTCGAGTATAATATGTACCATAAAACGCGTGTTTTTATGATAAACGGCTAAATGCTTGAAAGTTTGTTGTTCGCGGTTTTGAACGAGACAACGCGTGATGTGTTAACAATATATGTTTGTATAATATACTCTCTCTTATTATGCGATTTGCCTAAATGTTTGTTACCAACAAACAAAACTTTTAAGATAAATATCTCGTGGAAATACGCTGTAAGGAAAGTATAATATAATGTTTTTTTTTTTAATTATAATGATTTTACATACTTTTGTGGACGGCGAATGTTGCATATCTTTTGCCATATGATCCAGCTGTTCTTGTAATGAACCAGTCCTGTCGTGTTCTTCTCGTTTTCTTTGCTCTTCTTTCAGTCGTTCGGCTTTTCTCCATTTCGCTCTACGATTTTGGAACCAGACCTGTGGATTAAAAAAGAAATGTGTTAACACGTTAATAAATTTATCTTCATTTTTCGTAGCGAACATATTTTATGAGGTTGGAGAATATTATGTCATTTATTCGTACTATAATACACAAATTATTGATAATCGTGTATCAGCAGATAACACTAATCGGTATAATTTATTATTGCATTTAAAATGTCAATATGATTGTAAAGAGTAGTATACAACAACTGTAGTTAATAAAAATAACGCACATGTATGTATGCCACTAATCGATAGTTGCCATTTTGACGTTAAAAGCCCCTTTCTTAAAATTTCATAAAGTATATTGAAAATATTTCTTCTTCTTTTTCCTATTCCGTCAGCTGCAGACTCGAGAAACATTGCTCAATAAATAAACGTCCGCAAAACACACGCATGACGTCAAACAGCCATCATTTGGTTTGTGTTGTCTTATACGTTCGCGGGGTTCCTTCTTCCACTCCTCGGCTGTTTAAAACTTTACCGGTTATTGTTGCTGCAACCGCGCGAATACCGCCCGCGCTCACGGCTGGCCCTCATCCCAGGATAACCTCTTCCGCGAGTATAACCCATTTGGGAATCAAAATGCGCGGCTGTCAAATAAACATCAATAACACCAACGGGGTCGTGGTATCAATTCGTTAAGTGACGTAGAGTCCGCGCCGAAGCCACAAGAGACCCCCAAAGAACCCTTGAATTTTTTTTAAGCATATCTCGCGTGCAACGCTATCGTGTGCGTAAGTAAAGTAAGGAGTATGCCTTCAGGAAATGGCATGTATCTATGCTTGACACGAGAGGGAACGAATGTAGTTTTATTCGTCTGTGTTTAGTGCTTTGTTTCCAAGTGCGCGACTCTTACTTTGCCCGTGTTATATCACGTGGTCGAGTGCTTGGGCCCGTAGGAGCGTTTGAAAAATTACCCGTCGAAACAGACATAATTTGTACTACATATCATAAGTTTCAATTTTTTACAAACAACTATATTGTGGCTTTTCATCCGTTGAGATTAAATGCTAGTTTCGTATTATGAAAATTTCGTAGGTCGAGACCGGATAGGTATAAGCATAATAATTTGTTTACTTATAGAAACGTTATAAACCGAGAGAGAAAGAATAACCGCGGAGACGTAAATAATTTAGGTAGTGAAAACACTGTAATCTCACTATATATTATGGTATTTTTAAAGTGAGAATTTAAAATTTAAAAAAAAAGGTATATTAAGCATATAATATATATTTATACATCGGTATACCTACACTTCGTTGTGTAGGTTTTAATTGGAACTTCCAAAATGATTACGGAAGTCTAATTTAAATCATACAATTTTAATTAATTATACACTTGTAATTAAAATGCTACTGTTTTTTCTTTTAAAGTATTAAAATTTAAATCATTCAAATCCAAAAAAAAAAAGAAAATAATAATAATAATAAAATGCGATGATTTAAAAAATGTAATTAAAATGCGTATTTTATTAACGCGTATATTCACAAAAACGAATAAATAATATGTAATAACGTATAATATAGAATATACAATCGTTATTAATGCATTTTTCGATTAATTAATCGTAAAACTCGATATTTTTTATGTTTATCAATTTAAAAATTCTAAAAAAAGTTACAGACTAAACGAGTGTTTCAATGTAACGTGAGCATACATCAATATATGTTGTGTACATATAAATAATAATTTTAAAAAGGAAATCACAAAACGGATATATTACGTAATCGAAATCTCTAAGGACTTTGCGGTCTCTTTAGGTGTACCGTATGTGCTGCATTGCACGAGACATTAATGGTCCGAGACAAGTAAAACTATATTGACATTTGGGTAGCCTATTAGCTGTCGGATTACATTGAAATCGAAAATCACCCCCAGGCTCCCTTAACCCTCGTTGGTTAAAAAAAAAAAACTAACCCCAATATTTTATGTCTGCTCTTCCATAGAGGTAAGATTTATACTCGAAATAATTCTAAAGATAAATTTATATGTTTATACACGTGTACATAGTTTTAGGTGAGGTTGACTTTTTCAATTTTCTTTTCTATTTTATTTCCTAAATCACCTGTGTTATGGCAAAATAAAAATATGTACAGACGATTTTATTTTAACATGTTATTCGCTTGCAATAATGCTCCAAGTATAAACTATAACCTTATCCGCCCAATTAATTTTATAAAGTATCCTAAATTTATACAAATGTTCCAATATATATATTATATTATATTAATAAACAGAATTTTGAATTGGAAGAAATTAACATAGTTTTGGAAATATAACATAACGTCCGGTATCAGTACATTGGCGTTAAATGAATATTTGAGTATATATTATACTTTATTAGATTACAATTATTGAGTTAAACTTTAAAATACCATTAAAAATTCAAAGTGTATTCACTCTGCCATTCTGGTGTTTTAGATTCAAAATAGTATCTAAAATGAATAGGTAAATGCATTAATAATAAATTCTTTATTGATTCCGATTTAATATTAAAATTAATAAAACATACATTTAAAGTTTAAATTATATGTAAGCTATGTATGTAATCTATTTTATATCACATTCATAAATAATTGTATTTGTATTTAGTTTAATTTTTAATATAACACTAAAAAGAATTGAATATTTTGTTAATTATAAATGAATACTAAATAATAATAATAATTTAAAATTTACATAATTTGATATATTTTTCAAAAATAAAAATAAATTATTTTTAATAAATTTAATTATTTTTGTCCTTTGAAAACAAATCGTTGATTCGAAACCATATGATTACAATGATTTATTTATAAGTTTATTACAATATTATATTAAAAATATTATAATATTTTAATTATTTATATGTTAATCTTAATAATAATCCTTGAATTATTTTTAAAATAATAGACGTTATTACTTTCTTGGAGTTATACTCAATAAATTTGATAAAATATTAATATATATATTATAGATCACGCAATCCGTTAAAGTATAGCTTTAACAATTATTAAGTTGGTAGTTTATGTTTTAGTTTTGATAAATTAGGTATGTGCTTTTAAACTAACTACTAGGTTGATAGAAACTGAGAAGTGAGAGGTATAAATTTAATTGTATAATAAAACATACTTACTTATGTAAAGCCTTATTAAAAAAAGGAAAACAACAACAATAAAGAAAGCTTCTCTTTAGAACAGCTTGAAGGCAGGAAGCCTTAACATTATTATTAATTATGATTATTTTGTGTTGCACTGAGACAGGGGTCTGTGATGGAGTGTCCAACACTAATTGACGGCCGACGACCTCCCAGACGTCAAAACAATGCCTCCAATTACTGGTTGTGTTAGGTTCAAGGGTCAGTAGAAAAAAGTGTTTTTTGATAATTATATTTTTGCAAGACAAAAGATGAAAATTCTCTGCTTAAATAATTAATGAGGAAAATAACGTTTTTGCGTAGCACGTGCATATTAATTATTATTATTCCGTGTATTTGAAGATTTGTTTTAAATTTAATCTCACTTTAGGAATTTATACAACTCAAGGATTGGAATGTTTTTTTAAATTAAATTTTATTATCTTAAGTTCTGGCCTAATAAAATATGCAGTATATATGTAGTTAATTTAAATGACATAAATAGTTTAAAATCAATAATATATTGTAACAATGACAGATACAAATACAAATATTTCTATAATCGCTACTTTTTTCTTTCATGTAATCTTTTCATAAGTCTAGCTTGGATCTAACTTGGATCAAAGTATAATAAAACAAACAGAGAAGGTCTATATCATAAATGTTTAACGTGTGGAACATCAAACACATAAATTGAGTAGTTATTTATAATCATCTATAATTGATTAAATATTAAAATCTAATGAATTCATTTGACCTAATTTTTGAATTTGTACTGTGAAGAAATACTTATATCTCGTAAAAAAAAAATAATGAACAATATCTAATTTCTTGTGTCTTAAATGCATTTTTATCTTTAGGAATTTATAGTTTGAAGATTGGAATGTTTTTAAAATTCTATTTTCTGTTTTTAAGTCATAGTCTATTAATATACACATTTTACGTAGTTGATTTGAATGGTATTATAATAATAATATATATAGTTGAAAAACAATGACAGATGACAGTATAAATAATTCGATAATCACTATCTTTTTCTTTATTGTAAAATTTTCTTAAGGATAAAGTTCAGACATTAATTTGGATCCAGGTTCATTAAAACTAACAGAAGTTAATAACATTAATATATAATGTGAGGAACATTAAAATCAAACACAAAAATTGAGTAGTTAGTTTTGTTTCTCTAATTGATTAAACGTTGAAGTCTAACGAGTTAATTTGGTCTAATTTATGAATTTATTATCGTTCAAGACTTACATATTTGTTTGTGTGTTAAATGCATTTTTATTTGCTTATGTTTTTTCATTGAAACTTATCTTACGCTTATATACATATAGCACTCATCGAGACATTCTTGCTTTTGTTTTTATTTTAGATCTATAGTAAAGGTATCAAAGTTTAAATAAGATTAGCTCAATAATTGAATTATTCATCGATCATTTGTGGCAGACGTGCCAAACGCGTTTATAATGAAAAAGAGTATATTATTTAATCGAGAGAGTGAGAGAGGAGTTTTTAGCCTTCAGCATAGGTTGATGTGTACACTCTACCGCAAATTATAATTATATAAAAATATAAAAATAAAGGTTTAAAAGTTCGTCATATTATTTATTACATCAGTGATTTTATTAAGTTAACCCCTTAAGTGTATTCAATGGCGGCCAAAGCCGACGCGTTACCATAGCAACTGAACCGTCTTACTTATTATGGCGGCGTCGTTTGCAATGTTTACGTAAAAATAAAGAGATAAACGATGAGGTATTTGCTTTCGTATCGAATTAAATGCCACAAGCTTATAAAGGCATAAAATGTTGCATCCGCAAGATAATTGAAATTTATATGGATTAATATAGTACCATATTATAATATGCATGATGATACAACTTCCTATGATGAAAATAATTATGTTTATGTTTCTATATAATGTCTATCTTCGTAGATACTATATTCACTTAAAAAGCGTTGTTTCATCAGTTCCAATATTCAAAAATGTTGTAGAAATATTATTTTTGCAATAATGTATACCATAAAATTATACGTGTTACGTTAAGTATATTTTTTTATAATACCTGAACACGAGCTTCGGTCAATTGAATTTTAGCCGCTAAATCTTCTCTTGTAAATACATCAGGGTAGTGAGTCTGAGCAAATGCCGTTTCCAGTTCTTCGAGCTAAAATAATAACAATAAGAAACATTTATTTTTAAAATTGATTATAATTTATAAGACAATGCAATGCTTGCAATATAATTTATATTTGGACTTTATAAGAAGTTTATAAGAAAAAAAATCTAAGATGTGTTGCAATTTTTTTGCTGTATGTACGTTACCATAAGAAAACACAATTCCCCAAGGTAATTAAATTAAAAATTAAGATAATATTTTCTTTTTGTTTGTTATCAACACAACTAGATATTTTGATTTTAAAATTAAATCGTAACAAATGATTATATTTGAAAATTATTCATTAGTCTAGTTTTTATTTAAAACGAAACAGAAAAAGGTCATCGGGTTTTCAATGTAACTAAAAAAATAAATAAGCAGCTTATAACATCTATCATAGCAGATAAGACAATAATTTTTAAAATTTAGAATTATTTATTAAACAAATAATATTCGATATCATTGTAATATATATTATTTTAGCCTGACACATGATAATAGATTTAAAAAACGGGGGCTATATAATATTATAATATGATGATTTTAAAGTTATATAATCAATAATATTGTTATAAAGCATACTAAATAATTAGCAAAGATTAAATATTACATTTATTAATTATTTATTTGTCCTAAAACCATTATTAATGATTATTATCCTTAGAACATAAAGTTTAATAAATTAAAATCTTTTTTAGATTTCCTTTTATCAATATCTTCAAAAAAAAATTATCAGTTCAATATTTTCATATTTTTCGGTAATTTTAATTTAAAAATGAAGTTTTCATCGCCCCATATCTTTATGAATAATTATAAATTATATAAACAATTTTAGTACCTATCCACAACTATGGTTAATAATTAAAAATAAAAATTTGAATAAAATAAATGCATTATTAAAAAGTAAACTGAACATGCTTATCGAATATCCCTAGATGTGTACCTATTAAATAGCAAATATTATGTACTAATCAATAAACATTATGCTTTAAAACTATAAATAATAAACATTTCAATCATAAATAGTATAACATGGTAATAAACTAAGAAAGCATCATATATATTATAACAACATAATATAAACATTTTTGAGTACAGTACATAAATTGTTGAAAAATTAAAAATGTAAGCATAAATAGGACATGTTGTCGTACCTGTTGTAGTGTAAATGTAGTTCGATTCCTTCTTTGTTTACGTCTAACAAATGAATCATCATGAATTGCAGGATGATACGAATAACTAGTGTCTAAAACATAACATGACCAATGTATTTTAATTAATTATAACATATTATTTTATTAACATGGGTCCATATTAAGATTTAATATAATATTATTAACAAACATTTTTTTTTGGATTTTTTTTGTAATTAAATTTGGATCTGATTACTATAAAAATATGTAATTATAAAAAAGTATGATAATGAAATTGAGTGATTGTCTTACCCTATTATTTAATATGGTTTTATTGCCCTAAAAAGTGTTTTCCGGAAAAATGTACAAATAATTATTTTAAAACTGATCTAAACTGATCTACTAAAGATCTAAAAAAAAAAATTGTTCCTGCAATCGAATTTAAAATTTGTTGACATATTATGTTAGCAGTAACATTTTTTCAAAGTCTAGTGTTAATTAAACAGGTGTTTTTATTTTATTCAGATAATTTAACTTCCACACACAGACACACAGACATTTTTTTTTTCAATGCAATTAAACTTCAATTTTTTTTTATAAATAAAGTGGAAACGAATGACCGGATATAATTTAATATTTGTAATTTACAAATATCAAGGGATCGTGAAAACATTAGTTAGATTGTAAATCAATGAACCTACCTACTCTCCCTTACTTATACAGTACGTGACTGATGGTGTAAAACTGAAAACGTAGTTAAAGGTCCGTCCCACCCAGACAAAACTAGAGTAGGTGGGTTAGGGAAGAGGAATTGCAAAAGGGACTGGGATGATGGTATCCCAGTAAAAGCTATCGTCGCCTAACAACGTTTAACTCCTAAGTGAATCATGGAACAAGACGCCGAGCAGGACCGAGAAGTCCCGAGGGGCTTCGGGACGGATTCTATCCGGAATTTAATTAAGGAGGAATGAACCTAATTACGGTTCAAGAGTACTGGGAGGGGGGGGGCAGTGGGTTTCCTTCAGGATTGCATTATGGAAATTTTCGTTAGCTGCGCCTTTGAAATATTCATACACAGCTCGGTCTGGCACCGGCGTAATGAGCCATAATGGTTTTTCGGCAAAGTGGTAGATATATAGTACCTAAACATTGGAATTAGCAATAGGGCGCTTGTGTATATTATATAGGATAATCAAATATAACTATTATGTTTCTATGAAATTATTGATGATAACTGATCAGGTTTATACAACATTCTGAAAATAACAATTTAAAAGTTGATTTTAAAAGTTTTATGATTATTATTAGTAATACAATTGTACCTAATAAATATTAGTATTTTTAATGCTAAAATATTAGTAATTCATCATAAAAATGTATTGCTTAATAATCAAAATATGTTTTATAATACATAGGTAAGTACTAGGATTTTTATAATTTACTTTAAAATACAAACTTAATTTTTTGCTAATTTTTTTTAACGCACTAACATTATATAACTAATTCATATAATGTTCATGTATGTTTAATACACTCGTTTCTATTTAGTTGGGTGCGATGTAAACATTGAATTGTCCATTAATATTTAACCAAGGTTTCGATCAAAGTGTGCAGAAGGTCCCTAATTTCTGACCCTTCTGTAACTACATAAACACTCGTGAACAGTGATGTACGTAATCTTATTTTTCACATTCTATATATTATACTCTATCTGTTCCCCAGTAGAAAAAAAATCCCCTACTCGTATATGACCTCAACGCGTATATCATTGATTAATCACGTTACACTCCGTCAGAACACCAGAAATACCAATCGAATCGGACGGGCCAGTGCTTAAATACAAATTGTTGGGCCGTCAGACAGATGGGCGCCAATTACCCAGCACTGTGGTCCATTATGCACTACCAGTAACCGGCCTCGTCGACCCAAGGGACGGAAGAAATATAATAACTTTCGAACATACACTATCGGGTTACGGTGGTTTTATTATATTTATATTTATTACTATTAGTTTTTTTTTTAATCGTACGGGAGGCATTTTGATATTATTTTAAAAGCACTGTATGTTTTTGGGATTTTTTTTTTCTGTAAAATGGGAGTTATGTTTTTTAAGAACGAGTAAATCGGCTTTAAAACCACCAGTTCTCTCCGTGGAAATCGGCTTAAACCGAATTATAACATTACTAGTCACGACGTTGTGAACTCTTTCTGGGAACCGGGGGTGCACATAATACAAAAGTTTATCAATATAGCTTTTATTTTTCCATCTTTTATTCGCATACAAAAACCCGTAACTGACAATATTACGGAACTTTTACGGAAATTCAAGCACCGTGAAAACAAGCTTTCGGAAATTGAAACTTAAATTTTTAACCACGTTGTGGATCTTTGAGCCCCTGCAGAAAACTTTCAAAACAAAGAATTAAGCCTCGTTATTATTATTGCAGCATACATAGAGACTCCGGTAATGGAGGATAATCCAGACTCATTATTCATGGAAAAATTTTCATTTCCGGAATTAAATTACCGGATTATGCGGTCGCGTCTGTAGAGTGTATTTTTTAGAAGCAAAAAGATTATATTGAAGTTTGCTGTACAATATTATTACATTGTTAAACCTTGATTTAATGCCGCTATTTTAATGCAGTAAATTCACCATCGCCGTATGATATAGAATCGTATAATAAATGCAATTAAAAATAAATTGAAGATACCATTGATAATAATTAAGAGTAAAATTGGAAAAACAATAGAGATAGGTTAATAATAACAGTGTAACTAAACTCGAAAAAAGGAGCTCGATTAAAAATATCAAAGTAATGTATTTTATGATTCAATACAACATTTGCTGGTGTTGAATTATATATTTTTTTAATTTTCTGTTTGCTTTACACTCGTATATTTATTATTTATTGCTCACAGATTTCACACGTATGATATAATAAATATAATTTAAAATATGTTTAAACATATGCAATAAAAATTTGTCTTCTCTATTATATCGGTTCACTGCGTGTAGAAAATAAAGTTTTAAACATAACACAGATAAACAGTAAATTTACATTTATTCGGATCTTGTGTTTTTGTTTTTGTTTTTTTTTTTTAATGATTATTCAATTATGATCAATATAATACAGCGTACTTTATTGGGGGATTAATATACTTACATGGATGTGACGACGAAAACGGATAGTCGATTGATGGTATCCGTGTCGATGGTGTAGGGTGTAATGGGGGCGCTGGGCAATGATAGCAGAACATTCCGCCAGCTGCTCCTGCAAAATATAAAAACAATGCATTTTTTAATCACCCTTTTTTAAACACTGGATGCATTGAATAATGCAATGTTATATAAAATAATAAATCTTGTATTAAATAAATAAATATTGAATATCCCGCGGTATCTAAATTATTATATAATTAATAACCGCGATAATACAAAAACAATTATTTAACTCCAGCTAATAGAATCGACTATGATATAATTATCAAACAACAAGAATGATTAAGAGGGCCCGTATGCATTGTCGGCATCTTACAAAAATATAACATAGAAAACTTGCATTCAGTAGAATCGATTTTGTGTTGTTACGTCTTTGTTAGTAAATTTATTAAAATTAAAGTGAACTGTCCTATTATCAAAGTTACTGGTAAGAATATTATCCAGAAGATGCATATTTACACATATTCATTGTCTCTATCTTAAACTCGGCTAAACACACAATATAATATACTAATGTTAAAACCAGTTATAAGTAGATATTAAAATGATCATATATAAAAATATTAATACCTCGCTTTACAATTATTAAAATATCGAAAAAATCCTACCCGAGAACTGCATTGATAATGGTATTGTCTTTGAATTTGATAACATATAAATTTACTCTAATATTAAAAATAACAAAATTGTATTGAGAATATGGAACGTACATTTCAAATTGTTTGTGTGCAAAACACTATAGACAACAAATTCGCGTGTCCTCTCAATTCAAATTGATTTAAATATAGCCATATCGGAATAGCGGTCTAAACAAAATATGAAAAACTATGCATGACATATGTCTTAATAGGACATTTTATTATACATATAAGTAAACATTTACGAAAATTGTTATTTCTGATATTGTATTTATTTATAAATATAATTGCATTACAACATTTTTAGAAAATAGTATATTTCTATTTCTATAATTGATTTCAATGGTTATATAACTTACATAGCAGGCGCATTGTACATAGCTATGTTAATAAGTACTAATATGATATTTGTTTTTTATACTCATACCGTAACATACAATGCTGATTGAAATAAATTGAATATCGGTTAACCACATCTACAATCTACTACATATATACATATAGTACTAGCGCACGTTATACTATAGTAATAATTCGTTTTGTTCTCGCATTTAAAAATTTACTGCAACTTAAAGTTGACATTGTGCTAATTAAGTAGGTTAATTTTTATATTTTGTTCTCGGAGATCATATTATATGTAAATTACATAAATTATTAATTTAATTTGTCACAAATAATTATTGAAATTGTTTTCTGTTTTTTTTTTTTAACGACTGCTGCAAAACACTATTTTGCTGCCCATACACAACCGGTTTCGGTCGACTAATAAAAATAAACATATTATATTTAGGTGAACCGCTTTTTACGTGTTTGCCAATATGATTTTTGCGAACATTCATATTGTTGTCAACACAACAGTGGCAACATAAGCGGCCGTCCTACTTGCCGTCGTCCTTCGTCGCTATATTAAATCAAATTCCAATAAAACTTG
Source organism: Rhopalosiphum padi (assembly GCF_020882245.1). Taxonomy (NCBI): domain Eukaryota; kingdom Metazoa; phylum Arthropoda; class Insecta; order Hemiptera; family Aphididae; genus Rhopalosiphum; species Rhopalosiphum padi. The sequence continues at coordinate 20,441,388 of NC_083600.1, read as the reverse complement.
AACGTTCGTGTCGATTTGTTTTCCGCTTAATTAGGACGGATCCATTTAAATTAATTTAGCCAATTTATACGTCTGTTATCGTTTCCCTTATGCACTAATTAACCAACGTACAGGGCTAGTGTTAATTATTATTTGTAATATATGGGACCTAATAGAAACCCATCACCCGTATATTACAATTATTATACGAATACAATACGCCTTCCCCTCTAAACTCCGCTTATACCCTCCCCGTGACCACCACTCACCCGTAAGTTATAATACTTAAGCCGACCAGGGCCTAATTGAAATTAAAAGGGTACACACTATACATACCGTTCTCCCGTTGTTATTGCCCATTTAAATTAGTGCACACATAGCCTACACCGACTTCGTTAAATTAATTAAAAGACATCTATTTCGCAGATGTTAGGACGTGCAATTGCACAATCAACTGGTGCTTCCTACACGCATACAACGCATCAAAACCGTACTCACTTACTAAATCCACACGCTTTTCACATTTTATTATACAGTTATACCTATATACAAGGTGGTCCATTTAAGTGTCTACACACATTTCAAAAAGTTTTGACTGTGAAAATATTATTTTACATAATTTGATTTCATTTCAAAACAACTTTTTTTTACTATTTTTATCGCTATCATCTTTAAAGTTTTTAATTTTTTTAATGATAACACATTTTTTATTTTCTATTTTTAAACAGAATATATTATATATACAATATACATAGCTAATTATTTATAAATAGGTATTTAAAGTTTAGATGAGCGGAATAGTTGGCTAACATTTTTCAACATACCCTTGTGCCACTATTCTCCTTTCATCTAAACATTAAATACCTACTTATAAGTTATAATTTATAACTAATGAACTCACACAACAAAGTTACTGAGAAAACTAAAACCCATTGACCGTAAACATTTACTCGGTTCATAAAATTCACATGTTTAAATTTTTAATGTAAACTTATCCAATTAATAAATGAATTGTTTAATTGGTGAACATAATACCTATTTGTCATTTGATGTGGGGTTCATTAGAAACCGTGTTTATAAGTTATAACCACTGTCCACTATTAAACAATTACGTAAATTATATAATGATCTAAATATATAGTAATCTACACGGTGTTTGTAACTCAATTATTTAGGCAGATAGTTTTAAAATACTAACAGAAAAGACATGTGGCACTGGTATAAAATATTCTATAGGTATAATAAATAATAATATACATTTTAATCTAAACATATGAGAGTATCTTGAAGGAATGTAATTTATCAATTAATAATGTCGTGGGTCAGTTCCATTAAGTGCCAACTCATCCTTACTTAGAATATGACATTAATATTACGTTACTGTCATTATCATTATAAATCTCGTTTCTTTTTTTATATATTTTAATATGACAAAGTAATGAAAACACTATTTGATTTATTATTTTTTTTTTATAAAACAATGTGATTTTTTTAATTTATCTTCTGTTACGATATGAAAAATATTTTCAAGTAATATTTTCACTATCATTTGTTTGGGTCAACTATAAAATAAATATAATAGTTTTTTGGACAGTGTTCTTATAAAATCACACTCGTTTTTTCGGCTCTACATCGGATGATGTACACATAATTTTTAATAAATTTTCAATTTTCAATTGATAAAATACAATGTAAAAGAAGACTCATTAATAATATTTATAAATTATAGTTGATAACAAAGACTAACATTGGTTGGTCCTATTTTTACAACGAAAAAAACACCAATAAAAATAAATAAAATTTAAATAGATAGGTACTACAAATGTATCATGCTGTATCCAATAATATTATCGAATACGAATGATAATAATCAATATTATTGGAATATTATATTATGGTGGTCGATGTCGAGTATGATGTTTACAAAAATCACAAAGGTCACAGCTCGCTTGCTTTTCGCTTGCTCAATAAATCATTTGCAATTTAGGGGTTGTGGAAAGATGTGGATAATTGTTATCAAAAAAGACACATTATATTAAACACCCTCTTTCACCGGGCCGACCATTCTGTATTATGGTGTATAATATACATGTGAAATATATAGTTTGCTACAGACAGGGGTATGAAAAGTCTAGATGATTAGACAATATTTTAGTAATTTTACACTAGAATTATGTCATATTTCCAGGGATAACCTATATACAATATTTTGTGGAAAAGAAATCCCGAAAAAACCCGAAATATTTATTCTATTGTTAAAGATTGTAATTTTATTTACTTGTTAATTTTTTTTATTATTATTATTATTAGTAGTAGTAGTATTTGATAGAAATGTTTAAATCTGTGTATAATGTAAAATACCCGAGCATGATGTACATCTGTCATAGCCTCATAGGTGTCTAAAACATTATTATAATCCACATCTTGTTTGATTCTATGTTTAGTAGACAGTAGACACTATACAATTTCCATATAAAATTGGCTTTATATGCTGTAGAAGATTCGGGTAGCAGAACAAAAGCTAGCGTAAACTCGAAAAGTAGAAAAAAAAAGGTATGTTTAAAAACAAAATCAGTGTAGTTATGTTAGATTATTGTTTAACATCCGTAAATCATAATATTTATAAAAAAAAATGAGATGAAATTGTTTTAATTTTATAAATTTTTGACTATTCTATATAATATATATACTAGCTATACTATAATAGCTATACTATATAGCTTTTTAATTTTTATATAAATATGAATGTTTCCCGTTTTATAAGCTTTTCGCTGTATTCTATAATTATAATAATAATGTTATTACTATTTACTATTATCATGATATACCCATTATACTATATTTTATAAATTATTCACTTTTTAGTGGAACTTTTATTCCTTAGATTTGTATACAAGCAATATACAATACATAGGACGTGAACTATATAATAATATCACGCGCGTGTAATATAAGTATTTATAGTGTAATAACGGTTTTGGTGTGTAGGTATCTAATATAATATATAGATACATCGAGTATCCGACACGATGTTTGTCGCAACGCCTGTTCGCCTGTTATACCGAGAAGCTACAGAGTACGTGACCGTCGTGCACAAGTCTCGGAGCCCCATCGCTCGTTAATGCTGTACAGGTACGCCTCGCGCTGCGTGCGTATTTTGTACGTAATATAAAAAGTCTGATCGGATTCTATAGGTGAATTATTATTGTCGTCACCCGTCCACCTGATGACCGTTTCCTGTAAGTCTATATATATATAAGTACTAGTAGTATATATACAATAACGTTCGATTTTCAAACGATGGTGCCGATTTGTACTTGATTGTGACTTTTGCACCGGATGCAAACCTATAGACGCGTCATCTCGTTATTCGATATAATATATATATATATATATTTATTTATTTATAAACAAAGCATTATAACGTATTATTATATAGTGTTGACGATTTGATCGAAATGTCTTCTTTTATTTATCTTGCATATATACCTACATATATACCTATACGTACAGACCGTACAGTATGAGTGACTTCCGTAATGATGGTATTATAACGTTTTGTTTTGCACGATGATTTGAACAGCTTCCACAGATTTAATTCGTACTCCGATCACGTTTTTTTCTCTTTTTTTTTGCAACCATTGAAACAAAACACCTACATTTTAATACAAGATCCAGCTTGTTTTGACGGTATAATGTACATACCACATTTCTATTATAAATTATAATAAGGTTATGCGGTATCAAATCAAATGACTATACCATCGAATTGTTGATAATATATTCGTGTTTCGTAAATGTTAATGCTATAAATTTTTATACATAAATATACTATTTAAAAATAATACTTTCTTATGTAAATCTTTAGTATGAAACGAATCACTCATTGCAAGAAAATTATGTCTACATTAGATCGTTCAGATCGTTGCATGATAATTTCAATACATACTATAACGTTTCTTATAAAAGTCAAAAATGTTTTTTAATACCTCGTAAATTATATATACATATTATAAATGAAATTAACTATATATTTATTTTGTATTGAGCTTGTATCTATAAACTAAATAAGGATTTCAGATTATCATTATGGTTAATAGTAATTCATTTTTGATAATTATTATAATAAGACAACATAATATACTCGTATAAGATAGCTAGATAGATGGTTAACTATTTGAAAAATTCCATGTTTCATTAAGTTTTAACCATATGGAATAGATAAATTATAAAAAAAAAATTAATGTTAATTGATTAAAAATATATTTTGACTTTTATCGTATTCATGTTGTAATTAAATTACTATTGCTACAGATATTAAAAAAATAATATATTATATTGTATCTACAAAAATAATTAAAACTTATTTCATTTTTCAATATTTTAAATGTATAAAATTAAATATTAATATTAATTTATTACACAAATAAAATATAATATGTAAGTTATAAAATTTAATTTACAAAACAAACGAATATTTAGAAATTTTTACTAATTTTTGTAAAAGTTTACTATGATATTAAATATTTGTAAAACGACTTTTTCATTGCACGTGACCGAGATCGAGTTGCAAATTATATTAAAATGTAACGAAATAAGTTTAAACCAAATTTTAGTAAAACGTTATGAAATTACTTTAGGATATTCATTGGTTTTAACAAGATAATAAAGTTTTAAATACCAATTTAATAAATCACCTAATACCAGTAATTCCTATTAAAAGCTACATCTATTAAATTAAATTATCATATAATATGAACATTTTACGGATCTAGAATAAAAAGTCATTTTTGGTATCAGAGAATCTTAATAATTTAAAACGCGTTTAATGCATCTTTACGTTTATTACTGCTTAATTGAATGTAATGTGTTAATTAAACAAATGTCAATTTATATATGTAATGACATTTAAACATTAATCGTCAAGACTATTATATAGATGACGTCTATAGTTATAACACGAATCTTTTAAGACAATGTATATCGTATAAATAAATTGACTTGATTATTACAATAAATGTTCTCTTAAATTTAATACCTATATAAATACTGTTATAAATAGTAATAATACATTAATGCATACATAATAATATATGATGCGAATGATGATTAATTATTTTTTATTATTTAATCGTTTCATTAGACTAAATGCGAATTTAATTGTATTTTAATAAGCAAAACTACTTGAAGTAATGAAATACAATTGATCCATTATGTTATTATTTTCTAATTAAAGTATTAAATTCGTCATTTAACATAATTTAATATAAACTATTGCATGTTTATATTTGATTTACATCATAAACATATTTTTTCTATTTTCTTTTAATTATATATAGAGGCAAATTTTAAAACTACGCATTTAATTCGTAACACACTTAAATAATTAAACCTATATTGTATTGTCTGACGTCTGCGACCGCCGATATATGAATTGATACTATTAAAAAAATAGATTCATATTCACAATATATATATCTGCCGCGTATTATAGATTATAATTCATATTTCGAATCGTTAACAACAAAAATTCACATGACCATATCGTGTAATGTATAAAAAATTAAATGCGCATTACTTGCGGATCGCGGAAATGTGAAACGACAGATGAATTTTTCGCGCGTAGACATAATGAATGATAGGTATAGTGCTTATAATATATTCAAATTCAAATCAGTGTAAGAAAATCAGTCGAACGGGATTTGAAAGCACTGCACCGGATGGGAAATAACGCAGCAAAGCGCGTATACAATATTATTATATTATACGTAAACAAACGACTTACCCTTGCTCAAAAACGGTTTAATTTTTGATGGATCGTTTTCCCGCCGCGCCGTAGTGGTGTGTGGGCGCCGGTAGGTACGATGCGGAGGAACGCCGTTGCCGGTAACGCGACGATAACAGACTTACAATAGCGACCGTTTCGAGGAAAAGTCTTTCTTCGGGACGACGCAGACCGAGCGTGTCGCGAAGGATTCGCCGGCTCCCGTGTACCGGACAGAGTAGAGACAGCGGCGGCGACGGGATCGACGGGACTCGCAAGATCTAATACTACGGCGAACGGTAAAAAAAAAAAACAATATTATATCGGGTCGGGGGTCGTCGTCTCGGACGTGGTGAGTGTACGCCGTTGCGGCGGGCGACTATGACGCTGACGAGCGGAGACCGTTCGGTGTGTATAGTGCGGCGTATGTGGGTACGACGAGCGACGTCGGCGATTCGGGATCCCGTTGTCGTCAGGACTGATAAGGAAGCGTGTGTGGCACACCGCTCGGTCCCGCCGCTTCGGCGGACGTCGAAAGGCCGCGCGCGCGTCCCGGTGGGCGTGGTGCGCGGCGGTCCCTTCGGCGAGATACCGCGGGCAGGCACCGCAGCACCCGCCCACGTCACCGCCGCCGCCCGCCACACGCCGCCCGCCGCCGCCGATGCCTCACTGCAGCAGCCACCTCTCGCTCTCTTACGATCATTATCGAATTATTCATACTATTATTAAATAATATATAGAAATATGCGTATAATATTGTTGCGGACGTCTCGTTTTATGTATATATTATAATGTATACAATCGGTATCGTCCGAATAACGACACCGGTCGCGTACGGCATGTCGGCATTTATATCGAATATAATAATATATTGATTGTAGGTACATATTTCAAGATTTGAACTAGTAATTTACAAGTTATTCAAATGATTATATTAAGGATAATATCATAAAAATGTATTTTACAAAAATATAAAATAGACGTAGTATTGGTCCAGTAAATTATAGATTATACTTGACCATTTAAAAAAATTATAAATATTGATAAATTAATATGAATTACCTATTACAATTTCAAACACTCATATCTATCTATATTCGTTATCATGAAAATATTATCCACTTAGTAAATAGAGTTAAATAACTTAAAAAATACTAGTTCAAATTTTAATTTTGATAGGACTACGTCAACATTTCTAAGAAAAAAATCCGCTAAATAATTTACAGTAGAAAAGTAGTATTTATTTGCAAATTAGAAATTTTTTTATGTTTGTATCTCCTTTACAATTCTTAAGTAGTACTTAAAAACTTAATAATTTAAAAATATGAATATTAAGTATACATTATATTATAAATAAATACCAAAAATCAAATTTTGAATAATTGCATTATCGAAAATAAATCAAATATGTTATATTTGATCCAAGTATATAACTACAGTGTAATATTGTTATCACATGTATTCGTCAAATGTTATCGGTCATCAATGGAATTACCGGTGTGATCAATTACAACAATATTGTTAATTTTTCATTGATTTTATCAAAATTTGAATTCTATAACATTAACTATACGTCTATACAACATGTGTAGCTATTATATGATTAACATAAGCAGTTAATAATCTCTACTGCATTTTTAAAATAATTCATTATTTTTTATATATTTTTTTTTACTAATCGTTATTTGTTAAGTACCTATATAAATTTACAAAGTTTAAATTGAATAATAATAAGCAATTTTTGGTAATACTGTCATTAAAAATATTATAAAGACATAGATAATATGTATTTATTTAAATTAATTAATAAATTCGTTTTGGGCAATAACGGCGTATTTTTAATAGTTCTTTGACCATTGTTGTCGATGATATACCAACTGTATTATACCCGCGGCCACCCCCTTGATTGAGTTCGACATCGTTCATAATTATATTAAACAAAATAGGCTTATTATTATTATATCCGCCCATTTAAGTCGTAGGGCCACGCGAATACCATACTGCCTCAGCTGCATACCCCCCGGGACATTATATGTCTAGTGTATTATTTACATTTAAGTTATTTATAATATTTTTTCTCTATATTAGATCTAAAATAATAAATATTTCCATACATATTAACTATTATAGGAATCTATGGCTATATACCATATTACGGCACAATAATTGTCAATTTTTAAGCTATTCCCGTCATACAAAATTCAATTAAGCTAATTAACTTGAATGCAAAAGTGATATGATCGTGAAACGGCCGCGGAGAAAATGACGACGATAATTTTTCCATAAGACATGGTATATTATGTACCGCTTAATATAGGTAAATCATTTATCATTATATTAACATGGTATACTAAAATTCGTCGGATGACGTATAAAATGCGACTAATTTACCTACAAGGTTTTACTTGATTATTACAAACTTATATATTAGTAGGTATTATACTACACACCTTAAGTGAAATAAGTTCCAAAGATCGGTCGCCGCTGAAGCGTATTAAAGAACTGTAGCGCGTCTATTTCTATACGAGAGACGTGCGTGAATAATAATATCGTATAGTATATGTATATTATTTAGACAAACATATTTTGACACACTGTCTACATATTATTCGTAATATTTATAAAATAGGCTGACATTTTCAAGCGTTTTTTACTTACACGCCCATTATATCATCAGCTCATCACTTCCTACTTCCGAATTTCGGTCCATTAGGTACATACCTCATGTCAATATATTATTGTTTCATAAATTATACAAATAAATTTGTATTCTACTCTAGAATTGTACTTGATATTATTGAATAATCAAGGAATGCTTATGGTTTACATGTGCATATGGTGAAAAGGGAACGAAAGCCCCAATCAGAGTATCTGTAGAAGTATAAACTAACAATACTATTACGATTATAATATTATGATCAACATTTATTCTTAAAATATTATCGCTACAGCATGATGGGTAATATTATATACCTATAACCTATTATTTTTTAAACACGTACTTACTCATAATAATTATCTCTAAACATTTTTGTAATTCGAACGAGTCCAAACATATCTGTATAGTTGTAATAATAAATTGTAATTTAATTACTAAAATATAGTTTATATAATATTTATACATTTATGATTTATTATAAGCAATAATTTAATAATATTAAATAATTAGTTATAAATAGGTATTTAGTTTATACTATATAATATAAAATATTTGTATAATGCAAAATGACTTAACATACACACGCTTGGATGATATGCATCATCAACTCACTATTAAATATATTATAAATATCAACGATTTCGTAGCTTACTACTTTTCCGTCACCTTGGCCTCACAGTCTCAAATCTGAATAAAAAGTCTGTTATTGTTTTGCACTCCAGTAATAATTATAATTGTCAACAGTATATGTAATAAAATATGTATACCTATATTTTTTTTATATTCAACCCGGCATGCACCTATTTAATATCATAATATAAAATATACAAAGGTAAACGTAAACTTTTTACAGCCCGTGATGGTTTCGGAGTTGTAGATTACGTTAAAAAAAACCTCGCCATAACTGAGTTATTAGCTATATCATGTGTGTATAATGTTTAATATATTAGTTTATACATAATATCGTGTATTATGTGTGTATTTCGAATACGGTTGAGGATTGTATTTTATTTATAATAACGTTAAGAAAAATACTAATGGGGCGTTATCGGATTCGCGGCTTAATTTTTTTTTTTAATTATCACCATTTAGTGTATCAATACGTAGGTACAACGTACATCGATGTTTTAATCAATGATAATAATAACAATATTATCAATATAGTATATCCGTATAATAAATATTTTATTATATTTTAATATTTACAATGACTTCTCATTTTCGTCCTCTCCTATCATGCTATACTGCCTCCTGCAACAATAAACCCGCGGCGTGTCTAATGTTTTCATAATGTCATCGCTAAAACGGAAGATAGTATAATATATGATGTTGGTTGTGCAATATACATACATTGAATACTTATATGTGTTAACTTTGTACTCATATAACATTTATCATTTATATATATATTATCTGTTGTATGCCTGTACCAGATAAGTGAAACAAAATAATTGATATAATAATAATACTCTCAAATTCAGCACTTAAAACTATTATCTACAAAAATCTCAATTTTCCCACAAAAACGCAACAGCACTCGCACACATAAAACTAGTATTTCACAAAAGCAAAAGATAAATTGTATAATGGTTGTGTCGTTCTTGGAGTATATAATAATAAGAACATCTCAGTCTACGGTGTATGAGTTTCCATGTTTGAATATTTGTGTGAAAGCTTGTACGCTTACATAAGTTGTACAGTTGTACCTGTATAGTATATATACTGATTATATACCACAGACGGCGAGTAATATTTCCAAAAAATATTTTAATCAGACATGGAACTGACGAATCAATAATATTGTAGTTTAGGCATAGGCTATAAGCTGCCAAACTTATTTAGTCCTGTTTGATGCTATATGCGAAAATTGATGTGTTTACTCAGTTTGAAGCCGACTGTATAATTAATTATTAATTAATTGTAAACATGTGTAGGTTTATATCAAAATCCTTTACGCGTAAATTATGTTGACTTAATATGATAATATTATATATATATATATATATATATATATATATATAGCAAGAAATATAATATTTCAACAAATAAATTAACTCGGTATTTTAGGCAAAAAATACTTTAATACGCAGCAGCTTTTTTTTGTTATAAACTTTTAAACGCCTTGTAATATTAGTATAGTATCATTATTAAATTATTAAATATAATATTTGATACAAAACACAAAAGTTTCATACTTAACAATATCAATCGATTTTCAATTTAAATGTAAAATAAAATATGAAAGTATATATATATAAATAAAAATATGATATGAACATATAGTAATATGACACTAAAATTCGTAATTAAATATTTTATCAGTACTTCGCTGACAATATAAAATACATTTTCCTAAAAAAATTAATTACCAACAAGAAGATTAAATTAAATTTAAAATAATAAATCTAAACACATTTAAAAATGAAATGGATTATAAAGATTCGAATATTTTTTATATGAATTATAATGCTAATTTAATTACTATTGAAAATGTTGTTTATAACTTTATCAATTTAATTACATAATTATACATTGATTTTAACGTCACCATTCACTTGTTTTATAATCGTAAGAATATATAGATATACATAATATACTTATAGACTATAAATAAATTACCTTGGGCTTAGCATGTATCGTAATTTAATAACAAGTTTATTTTAATGTTTAACATAAAAAGAGATACATTTGGTATGAATAACTGTCTACCTTATATTCTCATTAATAATAATTTATAACCATGAATAAAATTACAGGTACAATAATAATTGTAGAGAATATACTATTCTTAAATTCTCGATCAACGAGTTAGTATTAATGTGTAGGTAAGAGTGCGAAGTAAATTTATTATAATAATATTTGTATTAATATTTGTATAGCAAATATAATATATTATTAATTTATCTATTTTATTTATTAACGATATATCTTAAAAATAAATTAACAATTACTAATCACACAATTTTTTTTGATCTAATATATAACATCAACAACATAGTAAGTAAGCTTTAATTTCATAATCATTAAAATAATATAACAATTAACATTAAACGTAGATAAATACATTATATTTATTAATTCTTAATAGTTGAATAAATGGAGAGTTATGTTTAAAAAAAGTAAATTAGTATCAATTTAATATTTTACAAGATATTTAATTACAATTATATGTTACTAAGACTTGTATTTTTTTTTATATAAATAGGTACATAAAGTTAAATCTTGTAATTATATAGATAAGTTTAACAACTAATTAATCGCAGTTATAGAAATGTAATAAAAATTGAAAAAAAAACATTTATAAATTATTGACCAAAACAAAAAATTAAAAATGATTTCTGAGAGATAGAGAATAAAAATACTATATTTTAAACACATATTAAATATGAAATTAAAATGCTGCATAGTTCCGGTTTTAATATCCGTATAATGAAATAATATGTTAGGCAAGGTATTCATTGAAAATCAAAATATTATGTAGTTTTTAAGTCAGAATTATATAATAGTTATATTATAGTGTATTAGCATATAATATATTTTTGGACTGAGTTCGGTTTTCTTTATTATTAGCACCTCATAAGTGTACCTAAATTATAACCATCCCTAACCTTAAGAAGTTTTCTATTATGTTTCTAATTGTATAATTAATTTTAGGTCACAGGAATTAAATAATTCATCACAATGTTTGAGTGGGGGTCAAGGCTCCTCGGATTTTCATCTGATGACCTTTGTACTACTCGACAACCGGGCAAAGGAATCTGGCTTTGCCGAATTGATTCAGATGAACAAATAAGTAAGTAACTAACTAATAATTGTATTATTTAGTAAGTAGTATGATTTACATTCATTTTTACGAATTCGTATGAAATTATTAAAAGAATATTGAACTGACATAATATTATTGAGTACAATGTTAACTTAGAAAAATTGCAAACAGACAACAGTTAATGAACGGGGGACCATAATATAATAACCATAATAATAATTGTTGATTTCGTGCACATTATACAATGAAAATCATACACCTACCTGTCAACATTTTTAAAATACATTACACCTAAGCTGTGTATGAATTAATGTATGAACAATGAACATTTTATGAAACTATGTTTACTGTTACAGTATGTCAGATGTGTATGTATATTGTATATATATTAAACAGAAAACAATTATTTAGACAAATAACAAATACGTATGGCAGTATAGAATAATAAATTGTAAGCATTAGACTATAGCAATAATAACACGCGGCGCCTGTCAATGTAATCATTTAAAGACAATTTTCGCAATTAACAAGTTAAACTGTAATATAAATTCATTGTTTGACTACCCAAACCATTATATAGTGCATATTATACGCTTGCGTATCCGACGTTCGTCGGAGGATGTAAAAAATTACGCAATTTATTTTCATCGTCGCCTTTGTCGTCCCTCGACGTTCTTATTATCGCACATTCGCACATATTCAACATAACGAACTGCATGCTGCAGATGTAAGTTGTTACATATTATAGTGTAATATGCAGCACTGTTGCTATGATACGATAACTTAAATGCATATATTTTGGTGTCATGATAATGGTATTATAACTTATAAACTAATAATATTTTTATTCACGCATGATGGTTTATAAACAAGATAAATGTAAATACAGTATGATCACGATTTTAGGTACCACTGAATATCTCAGCTGGATGACTTTGTATTGAAATGAATATTTTGGAAGGCCTAGGGGGTACTTAAATACACATTTATTTATGATTTTCAAATTTTTAACACACTAGTGCGCGCATGTTCAATACAACTTACATTTTTTTAAATGGAAACACTATATTTTTCTACACTTATTTTTTTTAAACGTTTTTTGTATAAAAAGTTTTTTTCTATTTACAAAACTGACCAAGTTAGAGAAGTCGACATTTGAGTTACTAATAATATAATATAATAGGTATTTTCGGAAAAAATAAATCAACCTACCATAATATTAAGAGAAAAATAAATTACTTTAATATCTATGTATATAAAAACACATATCACGATGAATAGGCATCATGATAGACCGTTTCTGCTCAGAATCGTTTTTCGTATACAATGATAAGCATATCATTGAATTCAAACTTAACACAACCCTAAAGGTGAGACCGACTCAACACCTGATGTACAACAAAACGGTACCCATTTCCGTTTTTGCGATTAATTTTTATTTTTTAATTAGACAGAAAAAACATCGACAATAAAGATTAGCTATTAGTCTTACATCGTAGTACATAATATGTGGTCGACTAAATATATACAATTAACAAACCTAATATTATACTAAACGTGACTTCATAAAAAAATTAACTAAATATATACAATACATATATTATCATACAAGTTACAACTACAATATTTTGTAGTATGAATCGACTTAAGTTTATAAAATAATGTAGTGGTATAATAAGTTGTAAATTGTTTTTGTCTGTGATTATCTCAGACTTCAGTGTTATGAGTTTATGATTACGACTAACTATCACAAAAAAAACAATTTATAATAATTTTACTAATAATATTTAAATAGATATGAAAAATAATTTTAAATTATCAAATTTAAAAATGAATAGTTTAATTTTGTATTATCATTGGCAATTAGAATCAAAAACTTACTTTACAGACATCACACAAGACTACATTAAATCATTAAAATAAAATAGGAATTTTTTCCTTAAATTAAACATTGAATACAAATATAGGTACATTATACAGCCACGAGTAACTTTCACCTTAGAAAGGTCATTCAATATTATGTGCAGAGTTAAGACAACTAAGGTTAAAAATAATTAATAAAAGGCTTGATGGGCTATGCATACATTTTCATATTGAAAAAAAATTATTAAACAAATTGAATTAATTCACAATGTTATAAATAAATTTAGTATCAAAAACGAAATTAAAAATTTTTATTTTCAATTTGTTTTACACTACATAAATACATAATGATTCTATTTTAATACAATGGTATTTGTTATTCGACGATTTTTAAGTGATATTATACAAAAACAAAATAATCTTATTGTGGTTTAAAATGTATAATGTAAATAACAAGTAGAATATTATAATATCTTGCATTCAGCAATTAACAGTTTTTTTAAAGATATACTTTCTTTCTCATTAGTTTTCAAGAAAAACTAACCTAGTACTTATATTCTATAAATGGGTTTCAGAACCTATAGTTTAATTTCGTCCCTCCGTGAAAATTACCCTATGGACGCTCTTATAACCTTGTATCCTCACAGCGAAAAACTATGTATATAGGTATTATATATAATTTAATTTTACACGCAGTTTGCCGGTCCTAATTCACCTAATTCATCGACAATGCGCGAGTAGTTAATCCAGGTTCACCAATTAATTATTATATTTAAATTATATAATGATTCGGAAAATTGCATTATTTTACCGTCCCCTATAAACTAATATATATATACATATCTATTATTTTGGTTTCCATGACACGCGCAACCGCCGAGTGTCGTCGTGGTTGCCTAAAAAATTTACATTTCCCAATTCAATTTCATCCGCGCGGTAGCTGTGTAAATTAAAACATTGTCACAATTATCCGACAGATATTGGATAGACAATGTCATTATGTTATTATAATATCGTCGCGCCCGTTCGTTTCTCCCCCGGGGCAGCAGGCTGTGGCAGAAAACGTATCTGTACCGCACACCGCACAAACCGCAAACGCGTCAAGCCGGCTAACTTTTTACAATCCGGAAAATTGGTTTCCCCGTCTGCAGCGACTGTATATATACACTATAATATGGCTGTTGCCGCGGCGTTTGACTTAATCTGATTTATTTTCTCGTTATATGTGCGCGTGTGCATGCCGCTCAGGCTCAACTTTTGTTGAACAACAACGTCTATATTCTTAGCACTTTGCGGCCCCTGGCAATACGCAAAATATATAATTCAATTTTTTTTTCGTATATTTTTAAAGTTTTTGTTTTACGAAAAAAAAAACAATACAAATGATTCAATTAAAACTATTCGTTTTTTCAATTTTAAATTTAAGACGATTTCTAACACAAACATTTTAGTATTGAAATAGTAAATATGAATATATATAATACAATATTGAAAAAAAACTAAATACATTTTGTATTAATACAAAATTAAATTGTATTATTTGACCGATTATAATATGTAAGAATTTCCATTTAAATGTTATCATTAAATATTATTATAAATTTATAACTGTGAAATATAGCTATTGAAAAAAAGTTAATTTATAATACAGTAAAACTGCCATATAACGAACTTCCAATAAACAAAATTTTCTGTTTAATGAATTATTTTTGAGAACCATGACCTTCATTGTTAATCATGCGTACATTTATCTCTGTATAAAAAATCTGATGTTTCTATAAACTATTCAATAAACCGTTTTTGTAAACGAAATCGAAACATTTTACGAAAAAAGTACAATTTATAAAAATAATAAATAAACGAAACTCACTAATTATTTATCGATAATAAATTAAATAGATAAATAAAATAAATATGTAATAAAATAATAAGATTTATAATATGGTATGTATTTGATAGTTTTTTTAAAAATTTTTTTTTTTAATACAATATAGAATATGAAATATGCAATTTTATTTAACGAGTTCCTCTATATTACAATTTTTTTTTGTTCCCCATGTTACTACGTTACATGCAAGTTTTACTGTATATTTATAATTTTTTCATCATCAGCCTAATCTGATATAATATTTACAGAAGTCCACTCCATAAGACGTCAACATATTAATTTATGTATGTATAGATCTTTAAAATTTTTTATATTGTAATAACATTTATATATAACATTTATTTTATATAAATACATTTGAAATACATAGCACAAAATATGGCCACGAGGGGGCCCATAAGAATGAAATGGTTATCAAATGCTAGTATATACACGATTATTTTGCAACTTACGAGCATGTATTCGTATAAAATTGAAAAGGTCTATTTAGAAATTTATTGGAAAGGATTTCTAGACGGCCGTTATAGGAGTCGGTAGTCACGTACGCTCGTCTCTGCCCCCTTAACCATACCTGGAAACCTTTATATCCCACTTGTACGTATAATAAAAAAACCTCCGAGCTCTGAAATGATTTTCCTCCGTTCTGCAGAACGAATTCTTCGAATTGTTTATCGATAAGTAAGATTATATACCTTGTATATAAACAATATACGCACATACAAATATAGCATATACCATTTTCTAGAATCAAAAAGCAATATCTCAAGGCGAATACAACCAATTCCAAGTGGTAATAAACTTCGCCTTCCTCTTTCGTTTATAGAACAAGCGTATGTGGGGTTCACAATATTCGATCACTGCAAATATTGAGGAAAAATGATTGTTTATACATGAAATATATATCGAGGTAAAAACAGATACTCCGTTATGTTTTTATAAGACTTGAATGTTCAATATAAATAAAACTATTTTATTTATAAAACATATTAAACCATAATCATTTTGGTGTTTTTACGAGCATATAATAATCCAATCCCAGTGTGCCATATATTAAATTGAATATACTTGAATATACTTGGTATATCGATGTAAATTATCTATTTAAATCTATGATCAAAAAATTAGCTAAATAATTTAATATTTATTACTTATTGAAAGGACTAACTCAAAAACAAACAAATAAATTCTTGTCTGCTTTATAAAATAGTTTTCAATTAAAATAGATGAAACTATAACATCTAATTTATATCCAAACTAAACAAAAACACCGATCTAAAAGTAAACTGCAGTATATTATCAATTATTATATTTCTACTCTTCTGGTTTACATATGTGAGTACTTACGCATAAATATAATTATCATTTATCACTATATACTATTATAATATAGGAGTAGTATAGTGTGTCTTATTGCTTTCAGTACCGCATACATCCAGGTCCGCCACACCAGCACTCTATAAGTTGTGATTTTTTACACCAAAATTTCACAAGATTATGTAATCATTATGTAACGAAATGTAACCACAAAAACTTTTTTTGTAACTTACAAGGAAGTTCAGAATTTCAAACTTTAATTCCGGGTGCTAGAGTGATATCACGATATGATTCGAAATTTTCACAACATTTTGTAACCATTTTGTAACCAAATGTAATCCAATATTCCAGATACCTGATTGCACTTTAATCAATTAAGAATCGTTCTAAGTGACATAAGCATCGTTAATATATACTTACGTGTTACGATTCTTAACAAAATGTTGTGAAGATTTCGAATCAATCAAATTATTTTGAAGGATACCTGTTTACATGCGGAACGTCACTGTGATGACCGGCCGACTTAAAACGGTTTTAACGGGGTTTGAGTTAAGTCAGGAATTTCGAATTTTTGATTACATTTTGTTACAAAATGGTTACAAAATGTTGTGAAAATGTCGAATCATATCGTGATATCACACCAGCACCCGGAATTAATGTTTGAAATTCTGAACTTCCTTGTAAGTTACAAAAAAGTTTTTGTGGTTACATTTCGTTACATAATGATTACATAATATTGTGAAATTTTGGTGTAAAAAATCACAACTTGGGGTGCTGGTGTGACGGACCTCCTACATCCTACACAAATATAATTAGAAATTATTAATCAATATCATACCTGTATTTGAGTACAATATTTATTAAAAATTATTTCTATACTGTTAGGAAATTATTTCACTTTTATTAAAAATAAATTATTAAATTTAGGTATAATACAATAATGTAATATTAATTATAAATATAAATTTTTATGCACAAAACTTTCAATTATTTCCTACCTTAAATGTTGGATTATTTAAACATAGTAAGTATATAATATATAATATTATGTACGATATATCTATACATAAATTATTGATTTTAAGTATTAAATATGTTAAATTTATAATAATTTTTATTATTTCCTGTATATTAAAATTAAATATTGAAACGTTTACTTAAAAATACTATATTCATCCTACGCCTGCCACCTACACATGTATTTATCATTATTTATTAAGTATGTCGTTTGAAACTATGTACATAATACTAAATACATGGATTAAATCTCGAAAATTTTAAAGAAAAAAAATGTTTGACGGTTAATCAACAAACTAAAGTTTGAACCAATTATATTATAACAACATGCCTTCAAAAAGTTTTAATATAAAACAAAAGAAGTCAATCAAACAATAGAATACAATTAACAAAAACAAAAGTTGTACTGTATTGTAGTTATAAATTCTACTTCGAGGATGTTTTAAGCGTGTAGATACCATATATGTAGTCGATAAACGACTGACTGAACGTGCAAAACCTTCAGAAGGACACTCAACCATTTAATTTTAATGACATCCATTTTTATTTTTCCATTGTCTTGGTATTGTTTCTTTCTACATAAAAAGTGTTTTATTCGAGCTGTTGATGGGTGAATTCAAAATAATTGTATCAATAATTTATACACTCGTCCGTATCACAGGGCATACATTTATAAAATACAATTGGAATTTTCTGTGATGATGATAATAATAATAATAATAATAATAATAATATTAATCAAATGTATTCAATCAAAAAAACATAACTCGTTTTGATATTAGACAATAATTTTAAAAATTCTGTTAAAATATTTCTTCGTACTACAAAAAAAAAAAAAAAATTAAATTAAATTAAATTATATTTTGATAAAAATATTAAATAATGATCACATTATACACCGTAATATACAATAAGTATAATTTAAATTATTAAATATTCTTACTTCATCATATATTATACATCATTGGTATTAACCAAAATAAGTTCGACACTATCATTATTTAATTTATGCTTTGAAAGGGACTATGCGATAATTTTGAGTAGGCTGTACGCTTACACCCCCAACCATCCCCTCAATAGATTGTGCGAGTTCGCCAATATAAATATAGTTACACATAATAATGTATTAATAAAATATGTATTATTATTTTATATAGTTATATTCCAATAAATTATCCCGATGCGTCATCACGGGTATTAATATTGTGATCTACTTTTTCTGTTTATAATTTTTTTATTTTAATTAATTCCTTTCATCAAAATATAAACATTTGTATTTTATGCCATTTACAATACATATTATATAAATAGATAGATATGGTACGAATTTATTTTTTTTTTTTGCAAAACATCGTTTGCGCATTTTTATTTTTTATATTGAACTACAGAAAATGCAAACTTTTCAGATTTATACCTAAATGACATAATTTCAGATAATATTTTTCAAATATACATTGTCAGAAACTCGTATGTACTCTAAAATTCAAAAGCATTTCATACACGGTTGACTTGAATCCTATACGGTATCAAGTTACACCGTGGACCTTTTAGATATATTTTTTATTTTATAATCTTCCCGGGAAGAAATCATAAATAAATCATGTACATGCGTCATGTATGAAATCCCTCCAAGGGTGACCGACACAAAGGCGATTGGCCGGATCAGTTTACACACGCACGCGCGCTAACCCTTAAGTAAGAAAAAACACTTTAGGATTTTATGGTCCGAAAACAAGTGTCACGGCAGCTTGATGACATTGTTTCTGGTGGCACTTTGAAATACTATCGTATGTGGGAAAATGGACTTTCACAAGGAAGTTACGAAATACAAAGGAGATGTTTTAAGATATTTTACCACACGAAATCCACATGCTTTTGTAAAGTAATATATTATTTTTAGTACATTTTGTCTCACGCTAAAACTACCCTCGAAACTAATCCTATTTTCACTTTTATCATAATAAAGTACCAAGAATTTTGAAGGAATCGAAAAACGGTTTATACTGATGATTTATACGTACATTATCTATTCCTTATATTTTATTTTCAATAAAATAACATTTATAAGCCATGAAAATTAAATAATATATATACATTATATTAGAATTGTATTTTTTTTAATCTAAAGGAAAATTAAAAGTCTTATAATGATCTTGTTAAAAAGTTTATGTTCTCATAACTGAAAACGAATTTTCATAATAAATAATAAGAATAATATTATTGAAGACATTATTATACAGTATACCTAACACCTGTATTTTTTCTACAAAGTACATTATAATTTAATATTTTTTCTATTAATTTCTTTTTAAGTAAACTTTTTTTAATGAAATATCTCGAACAAAGGGTTAAAAAATGTTTAGCGTTAAAAACTCATTAGCATGGTAAATAGATATTGTTTCCATTAAATAAAGTGCAATGTCACTTCAAATACTTTAAGATTAGATAGGCGTATAATGTTTATATATAGTAATAGTATATACTATACAACACGTGCTATGTATATAGTATCTGATGCATATATAGCATTATATTAAAACCGCCGAGTCGATAAATATAGTCATTAAATTATAGCACCTAGTACATTTTACGATATATACGTAATATTATTAAAAATATTTATAAAATATAATATTAAATAAATTTAGCTCGCTATAACTTAAACAACTGTCCCTAATTATTTTTAAATGTTAACAATTTTAATTAAATTTTTTTAAACATAAAATATGCGGTTCGTCGGTTTAATTTATCTTAATATTTTTAAATATTAACTATCTAAATGTTTAATAGTAAACCTAAGACATAGAATTTATTACCAAATTTCAGTATTAATACGGAGATTATTATAATATTATACATAGATTTATATAGCTCACGAAGAAATTTATAAGTAGAAGAACTTACTAGTCGTAATTTTAGTAATTTTAGACCAAAATGTTTCCTGTTACGATCCCATCATTTAAGATTTAACTTACCATATACGTCATATATCTATATATATATATATATGTTTATTAGGAAAATCCGATGATACTATTACATATTATACTCTATGTACCAGTGTAGCATGTGATCTCCCACCTCCCTTCTATAAGAACAACTTCATTACAAAACCACAGACATCCCTCGACTTCAATAACGCACAGTTGATCGAATTTTTAACCCCTTTTCGCGATTATACATTACATTATTACCGCTATTATTATTGTTACATACACGTCTTTATTCATTACGGCTTTGGCGACCCTCTACCCCCGGCGGGTTGTTGACAATAATTATTCGGACGGGTCGCCGCCAGCCATCTGTCGTCATATTATTATGTATAATATTGCCGCAGCACTGCACAAGTAACAGTAGCAGTAGTATTATAACGGTAAATACATAAGTTACCCACCACCCCTCACCATTGTAGCACCGCGGAGAGGATTTCAGGAAAAAAAAAGTTTTAAAAAAACAAACAAAATAATAATAAAAATGAATCTAACCGTTTTGTTTGCAACGTTTGGT
The DNA here is from genome assembly GCF_020882245.1 of Rhopalosiphum padi. Classification (NCBI taxonomy): domain Eukaryota; kingdom Metazoa; phylum Arthropoda; class Insecta; order Hemiptera; family Aphididae; genus Rhopalosiphum; species Rhopalosiphum padi. The sequence continues at coordinate 20,419,631 of NC_083600.1, read as the reverse complement.
CGCGTTATGTAAATATTTGAACCGCTTATATTTCCATCATAAAACTATACACATTATAATATACTGCTGAACCACCGACGCGGGTAATGAGACGGGCGCACAAGGGGAGACGCTTGTTCAAACGCCAATTTAATGGAGTAAGCGCATGGTGTATGTAAGGTACCTATATAATATATATGTGATATACGGGGAATACGACCGAGCACTGATATCTGCAGATATTATAATATATAGTTCGTTCCCTGTCAAGCACGGCGTAATCGGTGTGTCAACATGCCAATAAACGAACGAGTTTATAACAACTAGGTAGATGGATAGGATATATACGCGATATACACGCAATAAAGTATACTGTACGACACACGTGTTCATACCTGGGGGGTCTCTTATAAAAAAAAAAGTTCAAACCGTAGGTATTTTAGTAATAGAATGTTATTTATAAAAATATTCAGATCAAAAGCTTTTATGAAAAAAGTGTATTTGAAATACTAAAACGATACAATTATTTCATACGTATAAGTATTAATACGTATAATCACGAGCGTAATTAGTATTTAGTAGACACAGGAAGTCCTGTAAAATCAAAGTTTAAAATCAACTATAAAGTAAACGCGTATTAAAAATAAATTTCAAAAATAAAATGTAAACAATAAAATAGTAAATGGAAATAATATACAGAATGATCCATCAAGCATTATTCTTCTTCAATAGCACAGATATTCAAAATATTATTTTTTCAATTTTTAAACACATTTTAAAACTTTTAAAATATTATGTATTACATAAGGAGTATCCTGTGTGAGACACTTACTTCTTGTATTTAAACAAGAACCTCATTGTTCCGCTAGCTGTAAATTATTTAGCAAGTATTTTTTTTCTGATCATTTTGTCAAAATCAAAATTTGAAGGAGTAGTTTTTGAATTATTTAATTTTGTATACTAAGAATAATAGATTCATGTTTTGATTGGTTTGTACTTTGTAAAAATATTTTTAAAGACTTGTATCTTTGATATAAAGTTTTAATAACTGAAAGATAACTCATTCAAATTTGGAATTAGGTATATAAATATTTTTAAAAAAAATTATCCGCAGCCTAGACAATTTATAGTAAGGGGGTTTTAATTTGTAAAACAGAAGTTTATATCGCTAAAGGGCACTTTCCAAGTAGTATGAAAAATCACAAGAATTTAAAAAAATTGGTTTTTAAGTATATTTAAAAAAATTCGAAAATCAGATTTTTAATAACTACATTATTGACAAAAAAAAGATGACCATGCTTGGTGAATTACTTTTTACAGTTATTTAAAAAAATAAGATTATAAAATAATAATAAATTTAAATTTAAAGTAAGTATAGTAACTAACAACTTATTTAAATATATTTCCATAGTTTATTTTCATAAATTTTTATACTAATAATAGCAGAATATATCATAGTAGATTGAACCCTAAATAGTAACCACTATTTGTTAAAAATGTCAAATTGCTTTTTGAAAATAGGTATATAGGTACCGTTATTTCAGATTCTAACATTATGAGTTATGACTAAACTGATAAGTACCAAAATCTTAATATGTTAAAAATATAAATAAATAACACAAAATGTACGTTATTTTTGGAACTATTTATAACAAATAATTATACATAACTAGTGTGTATTTTTTATTATGACTTATACAAAAATTAACGATACCTCGAAGTTTGAATTGACATAATAAAATATGTGAACTTACTTACTAAGTATAACTTTCCTCGTTTTTTTTTTTTAAGTCGCATATTAATAAATATTTCATTTATTTTTATTTAGAACAAGACGTGTTTCTGATTACGTAATCTGTTTGTGCTATTTCTGTTTCCATTTCAATTTTAAAATATGTAGAATTCAAAAGTAAATAATATCACTTACCTACTTTTTGAGCTTTTCAATAGTATAATATTTTAAAGTTAGCAATCACGCAATACTTAAAGTTTTAGAATATTTTCTCAGTGGTTGAATGCATATTTTGTCGTGTAACTTAAAATTTTAGATAAATATTTGTAAATTATGTAGTCTTGTAGAAAATAAAAATATTACCTATATTTATCTACTTGAAGTTAGCTTATAACACTTATAACTAAATACAAAATATAATTTTTTTATTTTGTATTTCATATTATTAGGTACAGTAACTATATACTTTAAACTTTGTTAGATAAAATTATTACAATGTATAATTTATGCAGTATACTGTACCCTGTACGCATAATTTATTTAATGGTACCTATATTTCCTGTATAAATATCTAATTTATTATTAACCCCATAAAACTTCGAAATATGATTTAAAAATTATGTTTTATTTCTCCTAATTCTTCATTTTGCGTTTTATTTTTGTGTCGCAATGATAACACTTTTTCTTTCCAACTAGGTTTCAGATTTCTCCCTGTCTGTGCGTATTAGGCTAATACTGTATAATATGACTTGTCACCAAAAATCTATAACGATATACTTTAGAGCTGATTGGCGTCGGCAATATTTAATCCAGAAAATGATTACTTCGATTTGACCGAAGTTTTATCGTTACTAATTGGATTGGTTCGTGAGCGTCAAAAGGAGATGGTGGTAACCACATATTCGCACTCTATCATCCCCTGTTCATCGAGAGCGTCTCACGTGTGCAGCACTCTCGTCAGATTTATATTAACAGACGGCGGGGTAGTGTTGGCAGTCCAAGAATAAACCCGATTACGTTGTCATCACGACGGCTTAAGCGAAGCCAAAAACACATAACGATATTATGGGGACGACGAAGGTGCAAGACAGGGTGGAGACGGCTGTAAAGGAGGGAGGAGGAGAAAGGTTTTCTCCGCGCGGTGGCATAACGCACTTATACCAGCCAATCAGCGTGGCGGACACCCTATGCATGTGTGTACGCGCACTTTGAAGGAGCAGAGGGGTCATAACAAAATTCTATAAGTCACAATTCTCGGCAATCACTGACTTAAGGTGGATAACAACATTACCGTTCAGGATTGTTGGTGAACAAAATGAAAAAGCACTGCCACATAATAATTGATACATGGGTTTCTCGACTTTATTTTTTCCTTTTCAATTTACCACAAAAATAGTTAATGTGTAACATTGTTATAACAGACGTCGTGCAAGTACCTTCGTTTAGAATTATACGTAGGTTAGGTTACGTATTTACACTACGTTATACCTACTTGTAACAATTGTATAGACAGAGTGCGGCGTAATGGACTCCCACATTTCTGAGGTGAATTAAAAAAAAAACAATACACGATATAGAAAAAAAAATTGTATTTTTATAAACTATATTATACATACAAGATTTTTTTTAAAGTATTTTTTTTTTAAATTTTTGCCTTAACAAACGACGCACATATGGAGCCGTTCTCGAAAGTTTTCCATCACTCTTGCCAGCATATTGAGTGGAGTCCTAGAGATTTCTTGACGGATAGCCTTCTTTAGTTCCTCAATAGTTCTAGGTCGCTCTTAAATGTTGTACCTAATTCAAAATCGTTTTCCGATCAGGGACACTTTCGTTAGGATTCAAACCGAACCGAGTGCGAAATGCTCTGCGTCGTAGTCACACATTCGGCGTTTTTAAAAATGCCTCGATAACGAAACCAAATTGTTTACCGGACCATGGCATGGATGGTGACGACTAAAAACCTTATTAATAACTTAATCCGTCCAAATAAAACGCTTTAATCTAATCAGTTTAATTACGCGCTAATGATTTTTTGAAATATGGGATACCATTACGCCACACCCTGTATGATAAATGTGTTTAATAATTAGGAAAATACGATGCATATTTTACTAAAAACAATGCATACCATGTGTACATATACGACTGTTTTTATTATGTAACAGTAAGCTGAAGTAAGATAAATACAATTTTATCGTATTTATAACCATAAAAAAGTGTCCTATGAATATTCATTAATTTAGAGTGAAGTGTTAGTAATGAAAAATAAACTACCCGTTCTGTCACTTTAAGTTAGTACATTATTGCGAAGACAGCTACAGTGTTTACTATACACATTACATGCATTCAATAAGCGTAAAACGTTCATTTTTTTTATAAAAAAATTATAATTCAAAACTAGGTACCTGCATTATTTTAAATTATAATATTATTTTAGTATAAAGTATAATAAATATCTCAAATGTTATTATTAAAAATAATAGGTTGAAAGTAATTACTATTTAATTAATAAAATACTGAATTTTACAAAGAATAAGCAAAATATTAATGAATTTCTAGATACATAATAATGTATTAATATGTACTTAAATTAATCAAACTAAATATTGTATTAAATTATTAAAACAACATTAGTTATTTGTATGTTTACATAGGTAGTATAAATCCATATACATTTAGGATAGAATAAATATCTTTTTTTTTGGAAATCACAAACCAATTTTTTTTATAAATATTTTAAAAATAAACGGATGAAAAATATACTGATTTCACAAATCTATAATAAGATACATTACGATTCTAGATTTTAAGAAAAGCAAAAATTGTTTCTGTTGTACAGTAATTGTGTAGCAAATTTTTAAACAGGAAATTATGTATAGCAATATAGTCTAGTCTATAAATGTAACTACGAAGAGTGTAAAGTAAAACTAATTAAAAGAAAAAAATTTATGACATCTCAACATAAAGTGGTTATTTAATTTAAATCCACTTTATACCCTTTATTCCCATTTTCCGAATGAAATAAATTCTTTCCTCTTCCAAAACAATAATAATAAAATGTAGAAAAAATAATTAAAAATTACTGATTTAAAAATATCTTAAAAATTTAGTTTAAATAAAATTAATATAAATTATTGATTTTTATGTATATAGGCGGATTTTATTATTAAAAATAACAATAGTCATTTTATAAAAATTTAATAATAATAAATTCAAAAGTTCACATTTTAAAAACTTCAGTTGGACAATTGCGTAGAAATGATATTTATTTCCTATTTACTTGATAACAAAAGTTGTGAACAAATAGAAAGTATATCGTTACACGGTTCATTGGTTTTCGGAAACATAGAGGATAAAAATTTCAAATTCAAATCAACATAAAACCAATTGGTTCGCTGTGCTTGTAAATCCAATATAATATAGATTCCCTTTTCAAATACACTTCTTTCACCACCGATGTCATCATTGTTTTACAGCTCGGCAGGGTGGCTATTACCAAGTGTTTTGTTGGTCTATACAAGCATTGTACTTGTCACGTCGGCTGTGTAAATGGTTTACTTTTCGGAGCACACAGTGCACCAAACAAAACTAACCCCCGGGGATATTGTACACCCAAAGTGGTCTCATATATAATATACAATGTATGTATAGATGCTATTACAATATAAGCGTCAAACCGGAAAATAACATACACACAGACTTTAATTGACTTAAACAACAGTAGGTAGTTGAAATAAAATGCGTTGAAAACCAAGTTATACAAACCTCATTGATACAGAAGTACAGAATAAATATATAAATAATAAATAACATTTAACATGCATTATACACATTGCGCGTAAATATTTACCTTAAAATCTATTAAATATTATGAAATGAAAATATTTTTAAGTGTAATATTTGTTACATGTAAGGGGATGATATCATGCAGAAAAGCTCCAGTATTTTGTGAACATAATATCATACGTGAGAGTAACAACAATGTATAAACATTTTTATTTGTGTAAAGGTATTGCTACAAACGTTTAAAAATGTTATATCTTATATATCCATGGTATCAGCTAGAATACCAAACTTATAAAGGATGCTAGTAAAACCTCCCCTATATAACAAATTATTAGCTCCCCAAAATATGCTGGTTACACCACTTCTTTAAATTTATTATAACTAGGGTTGGGAATGTAATGTGCTAAAAAAATCCAAAAGATACTTTTATGCTCTAAAAGTTCATAATAATACACCTATAAAATACACTTAAATATTATCATTTTAGACAAGTTTTAAAACAAAAAATATTTTTATTAAATTTAAAAATTGATTGATTTAAATTCAGCACGCTATAACGACCGGTTGGCTACATGGTCGTTATATGCGCCACGAAAACTGGCTGTGGGAGTTAACAATGTAACATTTATAATAATATGACTAGAACTGAAAATGTAATACACTAAAAGAACTCAACAATGCCATATAAATCCAAAATAATACACCTATATAAAACACGTTTAAAAGCAAAAAAATATTTGTTATTAAATTAAAAAAAAACTTTTGCATATCTGCATAATATCAAGTTTTTTATAAATTTTTAATCTGAAAAACTATTATTCTCATTTAATTTTCCGTCGTCACTCGTTATTTTGATTTTTGATGTTGTGCGGGTAGATTAAAAAATTACAATAAAAAACTAATATTAGATTAGATTAGTTCAAAACCTCATTTACTTAATTAACTGGATAATATTAACAATTAAGTGAAAATCTTGAAATAATAAATAAAAATAAAATAATAAATTTAAGTATTATATGCCCTAAAACCCCAAAAATTACGTTAAAATTGTTAAAAGTACAAAATACAAACCTCAAAAATATATGAAACGTATTTACGTACCTAATGATGTTATAAAACGAGCATTGCATAGCTTCAGTAAACAATGCTAACAATTATATCAAAATTCCAGCCCTTATTATAATGAATTATATAAAACTATAAATAAACTAAACTAAATAACAATAATATATTAATATATCATATTATAAAATCAACGATAATATCATCATCATTACTTATACTAATTACCTTTTAATTGAACAATGTGTTAGCGATATTTTACGGAAACTCGTATGTTTTCCAGTGCCATCAACATTTTTCAAACCAACTGTGACGTATATAGAATGGATAGTTTTAGGATTAAGATAACGTCATGCATGTCAATTTTTCAACAAATTAATTCAAAATTGATTATGTTAAATTTAATTTTATGTTTAATTTGTAGTATAATTATTCTTATTCATGAAAAAAATTAAATATTCCACAAACTCAAAATTATTAACTAAAAACATAAAATATGCTTAATATAATACAATTTAACTGTATCTAAATTACCTCAAGTTTTTAACTAGCCATATTAGTCAATAAAAGATCATTTATTATGATATCATCGTTACTACTTTACTAGTCAGTTATGAATGTTATGAATTTATGATATAATAACATTATACCATTTTGGTATCACATTGAAAAATAAAATTTTTAATGATTAAAAGCTAGTATTAAGTATAGTAACATGCATTACGATAAAATCACGCGTGAATACACTGTAATGACGATAGAACCATTCTAATCTCGAACCAAAACCGAACCCTTGACGTTTGGATCGGTTCAAAATTAAAACTGTATGAAAACAATTAGAATTTAAAATATTACTTATACTAGTATAATTCTTCAAAAGTTATTTTTAAAAATTGAAAATAACTATTTAGAAATAATTAGATAATCAGAACTCAGAAGCCGTACCAACATTTATTGTTATTTTTGTTTTTATATTTATCGTAACGAGTAAAGTCAACTTCAGCCATTTCGGGTAAATCTATTTTAATATTCCGCTAACGCGGCTGTGTTGTTAATAAAATTATGTTTTTATAAATTTATTTGTTTTAGTTAATTATTATTTAATGTGTATGTAAAAAAAAAAATTAAGAAATTATAAAAATTAATTGTAAATCCGGTTACGCAGACTTAAAAATAATTCAAATATAGAAAAAGTAATATGAAAACTCAAAGTATAGTTATCAATTGACAATTTTAATAATTATGATATTTAATTTGTACATGATAAAAAGTGTTGAGAGGGTTCAAGTTAAATTTAAAATGTTTCTAGGTTTGATTTGGTAAGAAATATAAAAGTTTTATTCAGATCGAGTAGAAAAAAATATTTTAAAGTTCGGTTCGATTTCTAAAATCAGGGTTCGACCCATCACTTATACATGTCATTAATTTATTGATAACTAGCTAAAAATAATATTCAAAATGTACATACTATATATAATATATTTTTGATATTTTTTTATTTATACATTATATGAAATATAGTTTTATAATATTAACATAATATGCCACACTATAAAGTATAAATACGTATATCTTCTAAAAAACAAACACTGTAATTTCAATATTACATAATTTACATAAGTTTTAATTTGATTCGAAGTTGATGAATATTACGAATCTTGAGTGTAAAACAAATAAAGTTTAGAAGTAATTTAAAATAAAACATTGTAGGTACGTAATATAATAAACAAATATTATTTTTTACTTTAATATAGTATAATATAAATTATATATAATCGATAAACAAAAATAAAAAGTTAGATGTTATTTATTTTAAATATTGTGAGTCAAAATGCAATAAGTATATAGTTTTGAAAAGAACGTTCAAAATACAGACATTTATATTGCGGATATAAGTACTAAATATACAAATAACTTATAAATATACAATATAAATGCGTAAGTTGTATATTTATATGTATATAAATATATATATACTCGTGTTTTATATTCATATGATATAGTTTTATGCCACCGGATTTGATTGATATAACCGTTTTACCCTAAAACATTTAGTTGAACAATTTTTACGGAAAACTGAATTGGTAAAAAGTACCTTCTACCTACCTATAATATATATTTTTTTAGCCTTTTCAAATTCAATTTCAAGCGGCGTACATTTAAGTGTATAATATTCTTTTGGGCGAAACGAATACGATCGCGACGGTCCCAAAGGTCCCGTAAATGGCGATGTATAGCGGTGCTGTCGTGATCCTGACACCGACATTAGTTACCACCGCCTTTAATGCTCCTCGGGCTTATTTTCCTCCTGTCTGCCGTCGTATACCTCACGCCCTGTAGGGATAGCCATAAACTCGGTAACCTAGCCTCACATTGCTGTACTCTTATATGCAAATCCGAATTTGTCCCTCAACCTCCCAGCCAGGGGTGGGTCATCTAAAATCGCATTAGGGTTCTTTACGGTAAAATTATGTACTTCCTTATATCCTCGCAGCAATGCATGTAAATGATTGGACCATTTAAACGAGTAGGTATTATTTTTTACTGGATATTTATCTATATTACCAAACCATTTACCAATAAACGCGGGACACGTGTATCTTATTAAAAGAAAACTTATACAAATAACATAATATACAACATGTAGTTTATATGTAATAAGTAACAATTAAATTATGTGCAATGGCTAACATTATACCTATACACACATTTTATTAAAATTATTCTTAAATTAATTATTGATGTAATTTTTTGGATTTCAATATTTCATATAGACAGGTATACATAATTAGATTAAGTAGAAACTGAATATTTTAAATTATGATATATTATCAACATTTTGGGATGGATTAATTTGTAATAATTGCATTATTTATATCGCATTAAATAAATTGTTTTAAAAAAGGAATTACATTCTCTCGAATCAACTTTTAAATAACTTAGAATATTAAAATTTATATATATATTACGCAATTACACTTTTGCGGATATAAATAAGAAACATAATATACGAGCAAAAGGCTTATTAAAAACTTTTCTCTGATACATAGATACAGAGACATAAATACTCATAAAAACAATTACCGAAGTACATGATCAACTTATATGCGTATCATAAAATATATTTTACAATATTGTGGTACAAAGCAAATTTTGCTAACAACGTAGTAATTAACATGTTCAATTTGTTAAGGTACATATTATAATTATTTGAAAAGTTAAAGTTGTTTTGTTTAAATGTAATCTTATTTTACAAATGAATAATAAACAAGCACAAATGACAAATAAATAACAATCGCATATAAATTATATGTTTATAATAATAAATTGATATAAATATAATTTTGGGGCTGATCATTTTTTTAAACTGTATCGTGATAAATAATCAAATGTATTGTAATTTATTTATTATTTAATAATTTTCAAAGTACAGCATAATAGTGTACGCATGACAACATATCCAAGTATCGAATTTCTCATGATTTTAGAAAAAACCAGGAAGAACAGTAAAAATGGTAAGTAATTGGTTACCGCTTTTCTGTACAATAGGTGTCGAGTGGGTCATTATTGTAATGGAAGTGTTAATTTTAATTCAATGAAAAACACCTATTAACAAAATGTCAACGTTATGAACAAGATAGACTGAACCTTAACATGACAGAAAGCCTCGACGCTACACTTGGATATAACCTTAAACTAAACACAAAAATTCTGACTTCTTAAATTAAACTAATATAATCTAGTATTATATAATTACAATGTAACATTTTGTAAAAATGTAAATAATTTAACTGATTGAAATTTGTGTTTAAGTAACTGTAATTAATAGAATTTGCTACCGAGTTATTATATTAAGATAAAAAAAAAATCATAAAAATAATATTTTATAAGTTTATATTACTAAGATGTCTACAACACATTATCATAACAGATTAAACTACAATCGACGTCGAATATCAATTGTTGCTCGGGCGATATTAAAGCGTGGTATACGAATACGAGAGTGTAAGACATAAGTCTTACGGCTATAATAAGTCTAAGTCTAAGTATAAAATATATTTAACTGAACATAAACCAAATCAAAAGAGTGAGAACATATTATGCATTTTTATGATGCCCTTAAATGATAAATAGCCCAGTAATCTCGATCAACGTCCAATGTTCACCAACTTATCTGTTAAGACGCACACATCCGTTTTCGTAATTACTATAGCTATACGCATGTACTATATTAACTTTATTAAAGTGATTAGTTTATTACTTATTAAATATTACTAACTAACAGAATTAAATTATATCATAAAACAACTATACAAAGTTATATGTTTACTTTATAAATTGCATTTTTTTCAACAATATTGTAATGATATATTTTCTTATGTTAATATATATGATACTAAAACGGGAAACAGGACTTCAGGAGAACTATATTTAATATCAAAAAGATATGTTATCTTAACAGTATACAGGAAAAAAATATTTAATTTATCGCAAATAAAATACAGTGAAAACTCTCTGTAATGAATTTAGAACCAAGAAGTTTCTTTCATTACCTTTTGAGTTTTTTTTTGTTTTTTAAAAAAAAACAAAATTTTAGTTATTAATGTACAAAGGTACCTTTACCTATGTACCTATGCATTATTATTTATCACACACATTATTATTTTTACATTAAACGAGTATTTAATAACAATAATAACATATCTATTATTATTATTAAATTATATTATAACTATCATATTAAATTATTATATGTATTATATTTTATACAATTATTCAAAATAGATGTGATCTTTGTTTGAACTTATTTACTCTGCAAATATTTGCTTTGTATTTTTCTTTTAATATGTCCTATTTCTTGAGATAATTTTGGAACATCTTTATGAAACATAAAATATGTATACATTCCTCATGTATTTTTCGAAAATTGTATTATGAAACATAAAATATTGTTTCGTTATTGAGAGTGACTAATATGCTATAGAGAATGAATTGATTAATAAATTATAAATCAAACCAACCATTATAATATAATATTTATGTCATGTATACAGTTTTTCGTTGTAACGAGTAACGACTAACGAGTTTCATTATAAAGAGTTTTCAATGTATTATAATATGTCTATATTTATAAATGAATAATAGACTACTCATACATACTTACCTACCACTAGCTTTAACATTTAAATTAAAAATATAATGAAATTGAAATAATTTTAAAAAGAATCTGGTATACACGTACAACATTATACTTTATACATTTGTTACACGTGCATAATATTATGGTATATCAATATTTAATAATGATGATGATAATCACATAATCATATAAATAATAAAAGTCGCGACAGACGGACATATATAATACGTAATGTAAAGTAATTCTATATACTTACTAATAATACAAATAATGGACTCGAGATACCTTAAGATTAAAAGGTTATGTAATATTACAAAATTGCTTTCAACGAAAATGAGGATGACTGAGAGATTAGCATAAGTTATATATATTTCACATTTTTTACGAAAAACTGCGAGTGAGCATATCGCGTGCCCGACACGTAAATTAAATAAATTTAAAACATTTTTAATATTTAACGAATTAAGTGCTTACCAGTTTTAAAAATTTGGAAATCAGGTATACTAAGACTAAAAAAGCTACGTAAAAAATGTTACGTTTATAGGGAGTTAAGACGTTAAGAGGCGAATTATACGCGCATCTATTATAATATATAGGTAATCACTAATCACTAATCATATTATTATAAATAATTTATAAAATTATAACCATACAAAGGTATAAATAATAACAAACTTATGTAATACTGTGTAATAATTGGTAGTGTAGATGCATAAATGCAACCATATAAGCTTGAGTCTGCTTAAATGCTTAGCGTTTTTGACTTTTTGTCATTACCATAACAGCAGTCTCGTATCCTTCTAATTATTCACTTTCAAATAACAACATTTAATAAAACATAAAATATCTCTCAATATTAATTCCAAAACCAATTAAAAGTCAAGTTTAACAAATAAAAAAAAAATTAAAATATCCGAGGCTCGTTTTCATACAAACAAATCGAGTTAAGAACAATATGTTTCTTCTTTATTTTAAATGTGTTTTATTAGAATTTTGAATAGTCCAAAAATTTTCCTTCATTACATTGTTTACATTACTTTGAAGAGCATGACATTTTTGATAACCTGCAAGAAAGGTGTGAAATAAAAAAATTCGTAAACACTGAACTAAACCGTATTATAATAGTAAAGTTATCCTAACCACTTTAAGGAGTTCAATATAGGCAATTTTCTATGTGTTATCATACGGGTAATGTAGACGTGTGTAAGTGACAATGTGTAAATGAAATAGTAGAGCACTACCGCATATATTATCAACAAAGCATTACACAAATATTCATTATGTTGTTTTTTTTGTTTTTTTTTTTAGATAAAAATATTTATACACATATATCAATATTTATAACTGACCTATTTATCCAATAACATTTCTGAAAAAATTATTTTTGAAATTTACTTGAAAACGACCTTCTAAATTTCAAAAAAGTAAAAGAGTCGTTTTCGAATTAATTTCACGCGATGATGTAATACATTTTCAGAAGTCATATCGGACGACTATATATTATAGGACATAGGATATTAAAGAACACAAACGGGATCGAATCTCGTCAAACAACTCAATACCACGATTGCGGAATAGGTATACCGCGACGTATCGACTAGGATTTGAGGACGATGACGCGCGCGTGCTATACACATTATAGTAATATACGTATAATAATAATAATATTTATACGGCACTATTATAATAAACAGCGGAGGCGGCTGGGCGAGCGTGCCGCATAGGGTGGTCCCTGCCGGGTCTCGTCGTCGACATAATAATATCATAACATCGTCGTAGGTACACCGCCGCCACCGCGTCCAACGTACGGCGGCGTTTAGTCGCAATAGATTATTATAATATTATATATATATATATCATTAATATATTATATTATGCGCGTTTCCTGCGAGCTCGCGCGCGTACCATAACATTTGTATTATATATATATATATAAATATCGTATTATGTGGGCCAACACGTGCCCACTCGTTGACGCGCGCATAATATATACTCGGCCGGCACTTCCGCAGACCTCCGCCGACGTTTTTCAGGGGTGTTCGGTCGGGGGCCGCCGCCGGGGCGCGTTAAGGGTTTCGACGCGCGTGCATTGCCGTTATACTATTATCGGTGTTATATTGTGCGCGCAGACCACCTCTGCGCGGCCGTATTGTTTGCTTATTATATTCCGATGATGATACGATCGAACGACGGCGGTGATGACATACAATATTATAATATTATATAGCGCCGAACCGTGCGCGGCACAATGCGAGCTTGACGACGCGCGCGAGTCTCGTTGTTATTATTATTGCCGTAGACGAACTTTTGTTGGACGAAACGCGTTGTGTACGCGTACGCCACCGCCCACCCGTTAACCGCGCACCGCACGCGACGGGACGCGTATAAGGGTAAGACTAGAATTTCGTATTGAGTGCTGCAGATTTCACGCGCGCGGGCTTCGTATATATACCTAATGCAGTAATGCTCGCGATGATATTGCGGTATAGCCGGTATATATAGGTATATAATATGTTGCGAGGTTATTGATTTTCCTGCAATCGTGCTCAAACCGTGACAAAATGTATCCACGAGGTGGATAGCATTTTCCGTGTACTTTACGAATGCCGTGCAGTTATGCGTAGGTATAACATTACTGCGTATTGTATTATCGTTCAACAACAGGCCGGTAAAAAAAAATTATTTACGATTTTTGAGAATACCTGAATACATTCTAAATAGTAAATACTATATATATATATATATATATATTATAAAGACACCGCGTACAATAATATTTAAAGCAAACCAAATAATATGTGTATATTAAGTGATTCGAAACTATAATAAAAAATGTGCAAATTGAAATGAACGCAATTTCTTAATTCCTACCGTCGTATAGCCTCGTATAGCTGTTATTGTAATTGTTATAACCAAGATATTTTAATCGCTTGACAATTAATAGGACCTAACAGAATTAATTTATAAGAAAATACGATAAAAATGAAAAACGTCAGCGATTTTACCGATTTAACCAATGACAACTATTATTTAAACCTAACTTCGCTACCATACTAAATGTGCTAAATTACAATCTGTTGGGGAACAACGAATCAGAAATTTATTTATCAAACATAATTTATATTAAACAGATAACTGTTACACAAACTTATTAGTACCTACTTTATAACTGTATAAGAATAATATTTACGCTTACTACGTGTTACAAGATTTAAATTTATGAAAGCGTCAATAACGCCTGTACTCTGTACATAATTACAAGGCCAACTATATTATGATGCACCGTCTAAATTACAATTATTCAAGATTCGTTGTTTTACTGACTGTATAACACCACAATATATTTCAATTATTTAGATGGGATTTAATTTAACGCGCATAATATGCACGAGGATAATATAAACGAGTACAAAAAAATTTTACCTAATATACTAAAAATCTTCTAGTGCATTGTGCATATTATATTATTTTTATTTTTATTATATGATTATGTAATTATAACAACTTAATCACATGTCAAGATAATTGGAAAAAATCAACACCATTTACATTAAAAAAAATTAAGCTCACATATTATAGTGTTAAATTTAATTTATAAATACACAATCAATCCCTAAATATAAATAGTAATTTTTATTTTTATTTTTTAATATTTTGATTAGGTATTTAAATTAACAGTATAAAATCCATCGAGTTAAAATGATTCTAAGTTTAGATTTGCTTATTATAGACATGATAACAAAGAGAGTCACTTAAAACGCCAACGCTGTCCTATTTTGAAAATATTAGCACTAATTGTTTTTTATTATGCACACGTCATACATGAAACGCAGCATTAATAATTTCAATTATAAATAAAATATACATAAATCTAATACGTAGTCAATAAATATATATGTATTATTTATATTTATACTTGAAAACCTAAACCTTTTAAAAACAAAATAACAATATCCACACTAAAAATACATCGATGTCAATTATTTTAAATATAATAGGTATAATAACCAAGCATAAAAATATTGACTATTACTATTGATTAAAATAATTTTCTATATGATTCGTGAATGAACAGAGCAAAGCTCGATTTAAACTAATTTTCAAATATGTGAAAAAAAGCATTTTCATAAAAATAAATGTGTACTGTAAAATACATTATAATATATTAATTAAAATAATATTAAATAGGTAACAACAACATAACGAAGAAATTAATATTTATTATAATTAGTTCCGCCATCTAGTATCATTCTAATTGTATAATTATGATTGTCCGCTAGAATGCGCGCGATATTACGTATTCAGTTATCTTTGATGGCAAAAATATTTTAGCTTAACACAATAAAATATGTATACATACATTTAGTTATTTATAAATTATAAAACAAAAATTGTTTTTTTTTAATCTTCTTTATCTCACAGATTCATTCATTATCAATGAAATATTTGAAATATTTTCTAATACATGAAAAAATTGCAAAAATTCTAGGGGGCACCCGGGTTTGAACCGGGGACCTCTCGATCTGCAGTCGAATGCTCTACCACTGAGCTATACCCCCGCGATGTCTTCTTGTTGATATCTAGCATACTTAAGTATATATTATGAATAAATTATATATCTTACAGTAATCCCTAGTTTTGTTATACAGTAACACAGCAATATAAATAATCAAAAAAATTAAGTTATTTAGTATTTATATACAAAATCTATTCATTTTTCATGATATTATCTTAAAAGCAAATATATTAGTGGAGAAGAGAAACTCGAAAGTAGAAATGATCAAATGTATATGTTACGGTTAATGATGTTAACGTGGTAAATGTCGTTATTCTCCGGTTATTGACGTCAATTCCCAGTTTAATTGGAGAATGATGTTCAAAACATTTATAGAAAGAATTGTATCGAATTTTAAAAAATAGTTTCGACTTAAAAAAATTGTGTTGATTTGAAAAAAATGACGGTTAAAAAATTGTGGTTTGAACTTGAGTGAAACTTTTTTACGCACTCCGCTCTGGTAATTTTTCCTTGTTTAAATTGATCAATACATTTATAATTTTATATAACTGACATTAAACGTGATTAACTAGATATCACGATTTGTTATCGTAATGGGACACAATACGACCACTTAACCGACGGTAAGGACTAAGGAGTAACTACCCGGAGTCGATCGTTGCAATTGCAAAACTGGTTGTGGCACTAAAAAATGATGAGATTCAAAAACGAATCACCCACCAACAATTAAAACATTATTAAATAGTATCTACATTACAGCAGACTTAGGTAAAATACTTTTTAAAAATATTTCAAATGCATATTCTGATTACTTCATAAAAAGTATTCCAAATATTTTTCAAATATTTTTTTTAGTAGATTTAGATTTCAATAACAAAAATTTATTTTTTTTCAATTCAGTGTTTATAAGTGAACATTGTCCAATCTATTCATTATAATTTTTTTATTCAAATTATAATATTATATGATTCATTTAAGTAATAAAGTGGGTAACTTTTTTAATAAAACTTAATAAAGGAACATCATACTCACAAAAAAAAAACTATTAATTAATACTCAATTATAATAAAATTAATATTATTATAAAAATTAGTACAATAATCAACTATTTTATGCCAATAGCCAAGTTGCTGTGGCTTAAATAATAATAATAATTACAAATTCAACGTTTCAAATTGGAAATAACATTACCCACTTAAAATAATATAAAACAAAATAATATATTACTATTTACTATAAAAAGGTGAACTGTTATCTATTGGAGGGGGTAGGTAATGGTAATTGTAACCGCTGTACTATACAATCGTAAAATAAATGTGGTGTATATTAGTGCATTTCATATTGAATAAGTCATTGTAATGAGTAATGAGTAATGACTAATGACTTATAGGTGTGTAAATTTTAATTCAATGGTGCATACGAAAAATGATTTTGAACAAAGACAATCAGCTTATATTATTAAGTATATATTATGATATATTTAAAATGTTAGTTATAGTAATTTATTTTCCTATTAGGAAACATAAGGTTAAATTAATTTTTCTCCTAAAAACATTGCATTTAATATGTTATCAATATATAATTATTATAATAGTGCATATTTATATTGTAAAATGAAGGGAGAAAACTTAATATCAGGTGTGTATAAAGGGGATTCACCCCCTTAGATTGTTTTAATTATGTGCCTGGTCAATACCAATTTATTGTAAGACGATATGAATAAATTTATAGTAGGTAATAGCATAAAATTAATCTAAATATTTCGAAAATGTCATTGTGTATAATATATATTAATAGGTTAGGTAAAAGTTTCAAATCCCTATCAATAATATTTTTGAATTACTAAAAATAACTATAATTATTATTTTTGTTTAAATATCTGATTTTATCTAAATTTGATCTTCAAATATCTATAAAATAATAATTGTGCTTATATTTATATTTTGTTTTCCGCCAATTATTTTTTATAGTACTGGAAATATTTGCTTTTTACCTCCCTCCCACTAATAAATGCCAATTCTAACTAGATACTCGTTCCGACTAGAAAAGAACACAAAACTAAAAAAATAAAATCAATTTATAGATAATTGTAAAATCAATACATTCATCACTCCAATAATAATTTAAAAGGAACAATCTTTCTTTTGTTTTCAACGACATTGGATCATGAACATGTCTTTTGAATTGCCAGAAATGAACCTTCTTATTCTGAATTATAGTAGATTTTACAAAAGTACTCAACTGACCATTTGGTTCTTCACTGTATTAGGTACCTACTGATTAAAAATAATCAAAAAAATGATCACAAATCACAATAGGATTCAATAATAAGAGATGTCCAATTTCATTTATAAAAATAATGAATAGATAATAGATATATTATACCTACAATCCTATATCGTTACATTAATTGTATAAAATAAGTGATTAATTGTTAAGGACTTTTGTTTAGTTCAATAGGTTATTATTGTTACATAATATTTATTAATGGCTGACACTAATTAAGTATTTGAAAATTATTAAAATATTATTTTAAAGTATTAGTTTTTGTAATCAAATACTTTTGGTACAAAATATTTAAATATGTATTCTAAATTAGTTTTGTAGCCAGTATTTCTAACGGTATTTAAGAATCTTTTTATAACACTGCAGTTAGAAATATTTTTATACCTGTGTCTTTTACTCAGTAAAAAATATCGTTTTTCATAATTCAATATGAAATATACAATATTATAATGATATTTTATACTTATTCGTTTACAAATGCATCTTTTTCAGTGTCCTATTCAATGACGAGCTACATTCGAAAACCATTATACAGTAGACTCTACTGAATAGAGAAAGTTCCCCTTTTTTTTAAATAATTTTTTTTAAGCCTATAAGGCTTTAAGTGCAATCTACAAAACATGTTAAAAAAGCCTAAAAATAAACATACATCTCATTCCCGTATGGCTGTATACATTAATTGTTTAATTATATTTATTATTAAATATTAGCTTGATATGCGCTACATATTATTATATTAACATCCATACCTATGTAATTAATAATTTTAGTTTTAAGTTTATTAATAATTTATTTTTTATGAATTAAAAATAAGTTAATAAAATATATGAAGTGTTGAACATAAATATCAATTACTGTTCATTATTATGTAAGTATAACACTGGCTTTATCATAAATATTTATCAACCACATTCAAGCGATAAAAGTATTATATTACAAGTGGCCGTATTTTTCTTCTTATTTTATTTATAGTTAGATTGTATAAAATGATTATATGAGTAGGCACTTATATTATCACGTAGTTTGTTATTACTTTATTATTCTATTTTATAAAAATAGACATTTTTCTTAACCTCATGTAGTCCTAAAAAAAGAATTTTGTTTATTTTGAGTTTTAATCCATATTTCAGTGTTTTTTTTTTGCATGAATCCGAGATGTGACGTAAATTAGATATTACATTTATATTCATTTCAATCATTAAAATATATTTATCATGGCAATCGTTCGGAAACATATTTTTTGGCGTCTTGTCAAGTGGTACTGTATTAGGTATGTATGTATGTGAGTGGTTTTATCTTTTTAAATTTCAATATAACCATTAACCAATGCCGATAAAATGTACATAAACGATTTAGTGAAATTCATCATAACGCTGATAAAAAGCTTCATAATTTTATACATTTAATTTTGAAATCTCGATCAAGCGATATCTATGAAAACGAAATCAATAAAAATGTTCTTAATCTAGGTGAAGGTCGTTTTTAGTTGAGAATGATTGTGTTTATAGTATAGCGAGTAAAAAAATAATTTATTAATATAAAATAATATATTTGTTGAAGAAAATCTAAAATGAAACTAACATTTTAATTTTTAAGTATAAAATATATAATTATTATAGGTATTGGTAGAATTTTTAACACCTGCTACAACAACAAGCACACTCAATTATTATTTATATTTATTTACTTTTTATACATATAATATATATAATATATATTATATATATATATGTGTGTGTGTGTGTGTAGTGTGTGTGTACTCGAATGTATATATGTGTGTTACATTATGCGTGACTTAGATTATATTAATACCATACAGTCGAAAACTTGCAGTTTAGTCAACGTTATTTTTCTATTTTACTATAATAATGAAACTAATAATAAATTCAAAAAAATGATCGAAATGTATCATGAATAATTATGTTTATGATAAAACTAATATCAAATATACTCCAATAAACTATGATCAGTAGGTATTACATAAAAAAAAATATTCATATAATCAAACATTTTAATTAGGTCAAACATGTCATTGAAAGGTAAAAAAAATTAAACATAATCAATAAAACAATGTAATTATAGTTTATACGATTTAAATTTTCTCTAATAACTAGAATATGGCAAGAATAATTGTGAATACGGCCAAATCATTCAACAAGTTACGTAAAATAAAATAAACAGCAGAAATATGATTGTAAATATAGTTTCCATAAATTATTCAATTATAAGTATAGTTTTAACTTAAAAGAAAGATGACATACACATAATAATTTATCAATTGGCAATTGCAGATGTAGATGTATCTGTAATTATTGTGCTATGCTATAATATAAATCATAAGTTATGCACGTCGAGTATTGTGGATACTGGTACTACGGTGTACTTGCTAATGTTGCAGGACGCAGATCATTGGTGGTATTTGACTATGTATTGGATTGTCGTCGCTCATATTTGATATTTCCCACAGCTAGTATTTTTAGCCATTAATTTATTAATTAATAATCAGTCTATCAGCCATTTGCCAGAATACGTAGGAGCTATTACTATAATATTATAACTATTGATCGTTCTTTGTAATCCATTTACCGATGATCGGTGAGAAACGGACTCGGCCAACACAAATAGTATCAACTCAACCAGAACGGCCCGTGTCTTAACCAGTTGGGTTATGTAAAGTTACATTGTTCAAATAATTTGACTATACCTAGATATATCACGTATATTATCAAAGAAGGTTATACATTGTACTAAAATAGTTATATATTATACTATATTTAGAACTAAATATTTAATTATAAACTTTCCAATTTTAACAATTTTAAATAATTAAATATTTCATATTATATCTAAAATCATTACAAACTACAATATTAGGACTGGATAGTTACACTGTTACACATTTTTATTGGTTAATAAATTATTAAAATAATAAAATTAGGGTTGGACTGATACTATGGAACCGATACTTGATATCGATGGAATCGATTTTTTTTGTGTAACCGATATTTTTATCCGATTCTGTAAAAAAAAAAAAAAAAATCGACTACCATAATAGTTTGTTATTATTATTTACATTTATTATACATATTTATTTTTATTTATTTCAAACATTTCTATATTGTTAAATTAGTTTTTATTTAATTTTAGTTTTATCGGTAGCATATATCGGAGAATCGGGTTCGGGTATCTCTGTATCAGTAAAATAGTTATCAGCATCACCTTTCTAATGAAAATCTACTGACTTGTAAAATTGTAAATTGTGATCATGTTGTGCTTGGTAATTAAAAATATAAAACTAAAAACAATTATAAGCTAAATAATTTAAATATGTTCGAACAATAATGCAATCGCCATGATTAATAATATAAATGTAATTAACAAACCTGTAGATTTTTTTATGGAAAATAATATAATTTGTTGATACTCCGCGTAGTCTGCATAACGTCAAAATCACACTTTTATTCGCTGATATTTTACGATTCTGTATTTTGTGTACTATGTAAGTACTGTATAAATACATTATAAGTAATAATTACTAGCAACTAGAGTCTTCCTACTCATAATCAAATTTAATTATTCTTCCCATTTGTACGAATTTGCAAATAAATATAATATGATGTAGAAAATATTGATGAATTACGACAATCGATCCGAACATTCGTGTTTCCAATTATCTTCGTGTAGTTACTTAATATTAGTTACTCGTAATGTAAATTGTAATTTTATTTTAATGTACACGTGTGTTTTTGACTTTCATACCTACACGAAATTAGTGAGCGGAGGGGGTAAAATATTATTTACACACGATTACGACTTCGCATCGAAATTACGTTTTCAAGTGTTGGTGGTATTAAAGACAATGGTTTAACGTTTAACCCATAAGGCCGTAACCGACGTGTACGTTTTTAAGCGGTTTACCTAGATACCCAGTAGTATCGTGTATTCACTGTTCAATTCGAACCTTCTGAGTAAAAAAAAATCTAAAAAGACGTAAAAACTGAAAGCGTGATTGAACGACCTGCAATGATCGTTGACTACAAAATAATAATTTATTGGTCATCTAGATAATCACATAAATAAATACAATATAATATACTATATAATGACCAAACTCACCACTGGGGAGTAAGGACAGAGGATACAAGATACTATTCTATTATTGGTGAAGTTGGAGTAAATAAATTAAACGTTTTTACACAGTATTACCAATTTTCTTAATAAGCCATTTCGAGATACAGTTGATATGTCGCGTCGATTGAAAAATCTACATAAGAAAATATTTAATATGCGATTTACAGTTGATAGTTTGAAGCAGAGCTTTATTTAACAAGTTTAAACCTGCTAGTGAAAAACAAGGGCCTTAGATTAAATGTTTACATATTAGGAATATCAGTTATGTTTTTACAATTAATATAATAATAATATCACAATAATATAGTCCTAATATTATAATAATATTATAGTCGGTGCGCGCGCTCTCTGTTGGCACAGCCGTTCCGAGTGCGATCAAAGTCTCGCAGATGCGGGCGAGCCGACGGCCGCCGAACCGCATCGCCGTCCGCCGCGGCGCCACACGCCACTGCGCAGTGCGCAACAGTCGGACCGGTACCGCATGTAGTGGTCGTCGTCGTCGCGCGTTCAACTGTTGCTGCAGTCGCCGTTTACACCGTGGCACACGTGTTGTTGCGACCGGTAGTGTCCGCATGTGCAATACTAATAGTCATAATATTATCGCCGTTAATAACAATCATCGTTTTATTATATGAAACTCAAACGCTACCGTCACTCGCAGTCGTCGTCTTCGACAGCAAGCGAAAAGTCCGGGGAGTGGGTAGGTTTTCGTCTCGCCGCGTCGATCGTACCGCAACCGTAGGTCATTCGGTCGACGCCGTCGTCTTACCGCGAACACGGTTACGTCTGCGAGGCATGCTCGCCAGCGAACAACGGTGGCTGCCTTTATGAGACTGTGTTTCGGCCAGTGGTGTATCCCGTGGCCCGGCCGAAATAGATCGACCACGATTACCGGCGTGCCGACGACCGACGCCGCCGCGTCGCCTCTGCCGGAAGACTACGACTACGACAACGATAGTGTATCGTCAGCAGTGGACGTGTTGTCTGCCGCCGAAGAATCGATGACGCGAGCGATGCAGCCGTCCGACGACGCGTCGTCGTCGTCGTCGTCCGCAGGTAAAAACTCGACGCGAAGACCATGCTCGATAAAATATACATAATATAACGTTGATAACACTGTTATGCGCTCACGTTTCCTATGATAATATAATAAAATATTAATGTAATATATTACTTATTGGCGTTGTCGTCGTCGTATCCGTAAAAATCGGAATAACGAAACGACCGGGTGGGTAATATTAATAATATAATAACGTCACGATAAAGGGCGTTCGTCGCCGCCGGCCTACCGACCGAATCCGTCGCACAAGGTAACTCAGCTGTTGTCGGCGGGTTTGCAATCGCACAGGTTCCCGCGCGCACTAGAGTTTTGTGTATGTGTCCGATTTTTTTCCGCTCTTTACATAATAACATTGATTATAAAAATATAATTTATCATGTATTTATATATCCTATTTATAAGTCTACGTCGCGTGCGTGTGTGCGAGTGAGCGAGTGTGTTGTCGAGTGTTGTACACGCTATCAATCGTCGCGGCGATAACAAAACTCACATATTTCGCGCGCCGCGTGACGGACTCGGTGGCTGGCGCGCACGTATGTGTTTCGCGGCGCAGTGATCGCGTTCGTGCGCTGCCGAGCCAGTGCAATAATAATAATAATAATAATAAAAATATAAAAACACGATATTTTCGTTCTTGACGGCGCGGCACTACGGCACTCCTTCCCCCCGCGCTCGCCGGCAACAGTACCCCTCCATCACGCCACGTTCGACACCACCACCGGCCGTAAAAAAAAAACACCTAAGTATAATCTCATCGTCGCCGTACACTCTTGCTTACATCGGCACTCGCGTAGCCCGTAGGTACCCACATAATATTATAATAATAATAATATTGTCGTGGTGGTTGTTGTTGTTATATCATATTATTGTGTTCGTCGGCGAGTATGGAAATGATGGGCAAACGGACAATGGGTAATTTATGGCCGGTGTAGTAGTCGCTCTCCGATGGACGATGGTGCGCATTAATTGGCGGATTTCCTGAATAATAATGTCCGCGTCATGAGCTGATTATTGGCTATTAAAATCGTATTATTGTGGATCTTGTATTATTTTTTGTATACGTACCAATACAATATACAGAGTGATTCGCCGAACACGCTCACCCCCGTTTTGGCGTTTGATAATGATCTTTTTAAAAAGAATTTTAGGAATTTTTAGGGGCATTTTAAATTACCGCATTTTCAAATTTTTAAAATTTTCGATTTTCTTATGCAGAGTCCTACAACTCTTTACATTTCTGTATTTCAATTGAGAATCACTTACTGAAAATTATCTAGCGGATAATTTTTTTTTTCGTAATATATGTAATTTAGAATTTTAATCCGAAAATTACTCGTTTGAATTTTTATTTCCATACGTCTAAATTTTCTGAGTAAATATTTATTAAATAGTTTTCAATAGAAAAAGTGATTGTCATTTGATAAGCAGTAGTTTGCATCTACACGGGACACTAAGTATTACAAAAAATTTCAATAATTGGAATACATGGACTTTAAATATATTTGATAATTTTAAAAATCAGGTTTTAAATAATACCATTTGAAAACAAAAGGGGGCGAGTAGCTTGGTGGTTATTGGTGAATCACTCTGTATTATGTATACCTACTGCGCTTTACTTAATATTGAATCATTGTCAAGTGATCAGTCTTCAGTTTACGTTCGTTCGATAATTGTACAGTATTTATGCTTACAAAATTTAAAAGTTGACAAATAATTTAAATATGAACATACAAATAACGTTGTATGTGGGAGGGAGGAGGGACAAAAGAAGATATACCTTCCACAATAGATATCGTAGGTTAGCGTGTAATTATTGGGTTTTTTTCAAAATTAAAAGCGGGTAAAGCTTAAGTTGGCTAGTTCCCCCCTCCGCCATCATCATCAAATTATGCGTACGCTAGTGAACCCAAATGTATGCTATAGTCACTATCCAATAAAAGATTATTTGTAAGAATTTTTCAGGTTTAACTAGAAAACTATTTATTATAATAATATAAAAATTAGTTAACGTTTAGAACTGTATATAAAATTGAAAATTATCAATCAATTATGATGTATTACACGCATTCCTGATTTTACATTCTAAAAAAGATACAGCTATTGGTAAATATCCAATAAATAAAATAAGAAATAAAAATAATTGGATAAATTTGGTTAGAGTTTTCCTAATAAAATAAAATAAAATAAGTTCAAAAACAAGATAGTTTAGTGATTATAATGGAAAATCTTAACAGCGATTAAACAATTAAACTTTAGTTAGACTAAACAGCGATATTTATGTTATTAATAAAATGTAGTTTTGAGTAAAGTCTTCATTCTTCATAAATAGTTATTCAAGCTTCACTCATTCAGTTACTCTCGGTCAACTAAAAAAACTTAGCTTGATTCTAAGAAGAGGAAGATGAAAATAAAACCCTTAATAAAACCCTCTGAAAATTGTTCTAATACCTTCTACAAATGATTTAAGTTTATACATACTTGTTACATGAATAAATTTCATTTTAGACTGATATTTTAACAATATGTATTGGATGTTAAAAGGAATGATTAAAAATTCAAGTACCTGCGTATTTTTTTTGACCAATTTTGCATTACAGTATTTAGGTTGCCCTTAGTACTGATACCTTATAATATGATATAATTACGTTAGCAACTTCGTTGATACATATTTTTTATTCCGTGTAGCGGAGAAAATATCAATTATTTTACATCTATTTAACGAATAATATAGTTATAATAATAACTACTTTCCAGATAATTCTTTTTTATTTATATATTTTTTTGAAGGAAACGAATATAGTTCTATGCAATTATTTGTTACCATACTAAATGTGTTTGATATATAGTAAAACAAAATTAAAACAAAACTAATGCGATTACTGAATATTTCTGTGTGTTTTTAATTGATAATAATTTAAAAATAAAAGGTTAGTTTACAAACAATTTTCATTAAAAAAAAAAAAAATGGAGATAGTGATAGTGGAATAAATTATATTATTTAAATCAACATAAATAACATACTTACATGCTTTTAATCTTATCAAAGAGCGTTGTTATAAATATAGTTAAAATATATTAAAGATTAATTTAGAAGGTGATATTATGGTGTTCATAAGCAACATACTAACATTTGGGTATTCGCTAATAAGTAATAACCATTTGAAATTGTGTCAAAATAATTTATATACTGGGGTTTTAGCGTTCCTGAGTTTTTTTATTATTAGGTATTAAATAAAATGCATCTGATGTGGTATCAGAAATGGGCTCTCAATAAATTAGTTGATAAAAAAAACTAAAAACTTATTTAAAAACTAATATAAAACACTTATGAGAATTCGTAAACTTGACATAAGTAAAAAAAAATAAATGATAAAAAGAAAAACTTTATTCTTGTCTAAGTAATAATCATTTTTGAATAATTATGTCAATCTCTTCATTAGAAAAATAAATAATTATTAGTCAGTCTGTAGACTGTAGTCATAAATTATTCATTTTTCCATTCGATTAAGATAGACTACCCAGTATAATGTAACTATGTTTAATATTATAGGTACTCATTAGACCCTTTACATTTTTGGTAATCGTATCTTAGATTCTAAGTATAAAATTAACAATGTTGTTGCTTAACCAAGTGAATCAAATTGAGCAACACCCGGCCCGGTATCCTGCTCGGTTTTTGATTTGAACTTAATTATTATATATTATGTAGTCATTTTTTATTTTTTTAATAAATAGGGAACGATATATTATTTAAATGTATAAAATATTTCATGTTTTCAACAACCGGGTTAGTTTATTTAATTCCCTAATTAAATCCAAACTCTAGTGAATATATTCGCCCACGGGCCACGTCTGTCGATTTTAATAGATGTATTATTATGATTCTAAACGTCGGCGTTAGATTTTTCTAACGTAACTTTGACTGAAAAACTAAAACTTGTATAATAATGTGCAGTGTTAATAATATTTCTATAAATATATTCCGTCATTTTAATTCATCGTTTTTGGATGATTATCAACGAAGGAAGAGACGTTTTTGTTTGTTGGTTAACATAATCATGTTTTAAAATTAGTTTTACATAACTTCTGTAGCTGTTACCAAAACCGGTGTCTATCTTATGGACTAAACTGGTTTTTGCTGGACAACCATTTACTATCGCTTTCTTTCACGTTTTTATGTGTTTTAATATTTCTCATTATCCCTTCAAATCTCACATAATTGTGATTTTAAATAAATATTTTCCGGTTACAATTTTGTTTTTTAAGATTTAATTTTTAAATATGTCAAAGGTATACAAAAGTTTTGGTGAAGTTTTCATTTTTAATAATACGTTTTATTTTATTTAACCGTTATGTAATTGTTTCATGAATAGGTAATAATTATTAATAAGTATAGAAACGCCTATAAAAGACATTGTATTAATTTTATAACTTACTTTTATTACTAGTCATATTATGAAAAACATAATATAGACTTAACTTAAGTTAGTATTTACTCGTAAAAGATACTATAAAAACGTTGTTTATTGTAGACGCTGTATATATTATTTAGATTGTGGGCTATTTTTATTATTTAATAATAAACAAAAAACATTTAGTTGTTATAAATTTATGATGCGCTTGAAAGTGTACAAATATAATATACCTATTTAAATTTTTTATACGTACAAGATAGTTGAACATTGAATATTTGTGGTAAAAAAAAACGTTATATTATTAGTTCTGCCTTCAGTTATTCTTGAACAGTCGATATTCCGTTTAATTTTCAAAGTAGGATCTTTTACCTCAAAATTGTATTGTTATTTTTAATAATAACGTAGTTACTATACTGATATTAAAATTATCCCCTTACTGTTTTTTTTTATCTTTTATTATCTTTATAAAATTATAAGCCTCTACACTCTACAGTGTATATTATCATAATTAGACGTGGTAAGCGTAGTGTATATCCTGGGTATAAAATACCTAAATTGGTTATATCGTATACCATTTGACAATATATAAATAATATACGACTATCCTGATGTTCTTTATTTTAATATTAATTTAACAAGTATCCAAGAGATGAAATCATTAAAAAAAGTTATCTAATTTTTTTTTTCGTATTATGCAATTTAGCAATTATGTTCAGGATAAATTTGGAGCTAAATTTGCTTTATATATGACGTATAGTTTTATATTTTATTTTTATACGAGCTACTTGTCTAGTTTTATGAAGTCAATCCTCTCAATTTTCTCCAATATTGGCCTATACTTTTATATTAATTATTTAATCTATTTTTAATACTAACAATTTACTAATAATTCATTAGCTTCTGCATGTTTTATTGAACTACTTAAACCAATATCAATACAATTATTATTAAAAATAAAGGAATGATTATAATTGAATATTGTATCAACTATAATTTGTCAAGTGTTATTTAAAGCTGCACAATATACGAATATAGATAGTGCTTATGAATAATATCTTATAATTAATAATATAATACAAATTACAATACCTATTATTAGGCATATTAAATAAATTACTAACAATTAGATCAATCTGATCACTGCATAATATGTATATGTATATATATATATTATATTATAATATTTTCACTATATAGCATATTATAATAATATCTACAATTTACACGCCTGAAAATTGTTTCTCAAAACATTTGATTGAACTGTTAGGATCAAAATTTAAAATTTCTGTGGATTTTATTAGAAATTAAAAAAATCTAATACATTTGCTTCTTTTTGAAAAGTTTTTAATAATAGTTTTTACAGTCTTCTATGATTCATATTTTCTAATACGTCACAAAAACGTTTAACTCCAGATAAAATTACAATTATACTTATTATAGTTTAATTGGGATTAACCTAATCTGTCTTGGACGATATCGAAAAGGAAAAATAATTTTTAAGGTATAAGTTATTTAATTAAATTATAATTTATTATTATCCTAATATTTGTTTATAAAATATAGCTAATAAACAATACTTACTAGGTATCGAACTCAAAAGTAGGATCATGTTGTTTTGATGATGACTGATGAGTCATACCAAAAATGATTTATTACCGTGTATCAGGTCGAATGACTTATTGTGTATAACATAAAATATTAACAGGAGAACATTTATATCTTATCTTATTTAAGCTAAAATTAAACATATTAAGTAACGTTCAAAATAATTTTATCTCATAGTTGAGCCATTGATTGAAGGCTTTACTATTTATTTGTTTTATATTTCATTAGTTTTATAGTTTAGAACTTCTTCACGCGTTCAATGAATATGGCAAATAGCAAATCAAATATTGTTAAACATCATTAAATTATATCATATTATACGGTTATTTTTAAATTATCGTCGGTTGTGTACGATATTCTATAAATAATATATTTATATAAATAATACTACACGTAGTTATATAAAATATCTATTTCTTGATATTATTCTGAAAATAATTTATAATGCAATATAATAAAACATGTATAATAAATTATTTATGTACCTACAGTTCTTCTACGTAACAGGGATACCTAGGTATTTCGATTAATTTTAACTTGATTACTTTTCTATAATTAAAATTATAATAAATAATAAGGAGTTTTGTTACAAATGATAATATTTTCAATTTTGCGTTTGAAATATTTGAATATTATTATTTATTAGATTCTTTTATCATTTTAATTTTATGATTTATGAATTGTGTGATGTTGTATTACTAGCATTCATAAATTATGTATATTAGTATATTACCTATATTTAACTGTCCAATTACAATTAAAGTTTCCAGGACTTATACGCATACTAATATATTGAAACTCTTTTAAATGTTAATTCGTCATTGAATAATGACTGTTTAACAAAATAGCCTATACTATTATAGTATATATCATATCTACATGTTATATTTTATACATTTTATTTTATGAAATTGTCTTTCAGCAAAATAATTGTTCTTGAATTAATCTGATTAAATATTTTGTAAAAGTTTGAATATTATTCATAACATTTACTTACTTACAATTTGAAATTACATTTTATATCTTGATAATCTCATATACCATATAGTTTATATCAGGGGCGGATCCAGGGGGGCGATCCCCCCCCGTTATCTTGACCTCAATCCGCCCCTGGTTTATATTTTATACTGTATGTCTACTTATTCAAGTATTTTATAATAAATAAGTTTAGATGCCATGGTGCCTCCAAACATTTTTAAAAACTTTCTTTAAAAAAATATTGGAAAAATAAAAATGAATGAAAAATTGAATTCGATGAAAATTATATGCATACAATTATATAATATAGATACCTAAATGTGTTTTTAAATTTTAAATTATAGTTTTATATTGGTTATTATTTTTTTATTTTTTTTAATAATCTTTAACGTTCAGATATTAAAAAAAAAATGATTTTGAAACAAAGTGTGTTTTTCATATTTTGTTCTTACTATATTTTAAAAATACAGCTATTAAAATATTATTAATAGTTAGTATTATGATTTATAATGTTTAACCTTAATTATTATTGTTAATTTATTTTTACGGTGCTATTTAAAGTTTATTAAAAATTGTAATTCCAATTAGGCTTAAAGAAAGTATTCCTCATCAAATTAAAAGTAAATACATGTAGTTAAATTTACCTATTTTACGATGCTACACTCATAAGCAAATTTGGTTTCATTGGATATGATTTTGTGTTTTTAACTTAATATAAGAGCGAATTGATCTATTATCAAATCTAAATTTCATAAATCTTAATATTATCCATCCTTTCTTCGAAATTTTACGATGTTTTATGTTTTAAGCAAGTTATGGGTATTTTTATATTTTAGTATTATACATATTCTTCATTCGCTTAAAAACTAAAAAACTAAAATATCGTATAAACCAACAAGAGATAATAGATAATGATAATAGGTCAATTCGTTCTAATATTAGAGTTAACAACACAAAATCGGTTATATTAAGAGTAAATTTGGCAATGTTATACTTATACATTTGTAAGACAGAGCACGGAGACCACAAATGCGGATGTAGCGTCTTCTAAAGTAATTTTTGATTTCCATACGGCTTAATTTTTAGCTGCTATGCTTCATTGCTAGATAATTAGAAATCGCCAAAATGTTTACCTCTTAATAAAGAACCCGCTCGAATACGCTTGATATAATATTGTAAGGGTAGAACTATAGACCTTACGGATAACGGATAGAACTGATTAAAGGCGATAAAATAATTTGCTAAATAATATTGTTCCTTTATTATAACTCATAAATAATACTTCATTGACCTAATATTATATCAATTAAAGCTTCCCTTAAAGCAGCAATGGGCATATAAATTTTCATTATTTTTTATTTCGATTAAGATATGTTATATAATTATTATTTTATACCTATTGAAAATATTAAATTCTACCTGTGTACAAATAAATAAATACTGTTAACTACCTATACATTATATTTTATAATAATAAATTGTTTTTCAGACATGGCGGCTTCAGTAGATGCTCAAGACTTAAAAACCTTACTGGAAGCAAAGGATACTTTGATTCGTAACCTAGAAACGTTACTTCAGGCCAGGAACAATGAAATCCAAGAGCTCCGGTCCCATTTAGACATGTTTCAAAGTGTGTTTCCGTTTAGCAATCCAGTGTCACCCACTAGTACGCTACATCATCCTCATCATGTGGTGGCTGCTCCGGTACAACAAAGCCAAAACCTCGTTGCTAAATCTCTTACTTCACTTCTGGATGGTATAGCTAGGCCACGTAAACAAAGGGCGCAAGGTATATCTGCCGAGCCTCAGAGCCTAAGTACTATACAAGAACTGAGCCAAAAAAAATTTCCTACTTATCCGAAAAATGACAGGTAATATATTTACATATTATTATTAATTAAAACATTTAGTACAAGCTATTCGATATTTAGTCCTAACCGATTCACTGGCACGATTAATATATTGTTTATAACGTTATAAATGTTCAATGTCAATAATTGCGTTATAATAGCAACTGTTGGTGCAATAGTACCTACCTTTACTTATATTATATATACATATATATGATTATATAATTATTATTTCATATAAACTTAGTAAATTTATTATTTTTGATGTTCATAATTTCTTAACAAGTATAGTTATAAGTCAGTATACCATTGACAATTGAAAAATACTATCAGCATACTAGCATATAATTTGGTTAAATCTAAAGGTTCAATGTTATAGTGCAGTATTAATAATGAACACGTGAGTCATTCTTATTTACCACCAGTTTGTCCAGTTCCGACATTATATTCTTTACTTAAGATAAAATCCTATTTTTATTGTACATAAATGTAATTTTAATATGAACTTAACGCATCAGAGATCGTAATCGATTCTTCACTGTAATAGTTAATTAGAATATAAATTGTGTTGACCAGAGTAATTAATTAGTGCATGTGCAAGGTTGAACAATGTCGCTTTGAATAGACTTTAATTCCAACCTATATTAAGTTCAAATACTCCAAATTGCAGAACAGTAATAAATGTAAATTGTTAATGGGTACTTTATAGTTTATTTTATGGTCAATTGTAAACTAAAAATATTACGTGAACAATTAAATAAAACGTAGAATGCTAATCGACACAACAAAATAATATATATACGGGTTTATTTCTTTGTTTATTTTACACATGAATGATTGGTGAGGTGCTACATTAAACTTTTATTGCCCTTATATACCGAAAAACGCATAACTTGTTGTTTTTAAACAAAGCTAATCAATTATGATTCATAATATATTTAAATGTCGATTTCTAATTATATAAAAAAACCAATTTTGAAGTATTACAATTTAAGTATTTTCAAGCCATGTAAAAATGTACTATTCATACTTTTATTGTGAAAAATAACATTTTCAGATTGTGCATTCTCTTAAATTTATGTAAAAACCACAATAGGTAGAACAATGGCCAATGGGCACCGCTCTGCTGTAGGAACATTAGGTGTCGAGTGCGCTATCTTTAGGGATGTATTAAATTTGAATTCAATGATATATTTATCATCGTATACGAAAAATGATTCTGAGCAGACTGTCTGTATTATAAAAAGTTTAAATATAGTCAAAATATTTTGAAAATTTATTGTAAATAGAAGAAAATTATAACAAAGATTTAGTAAAATTTTAAGTATCTATTATTTGTTTTCGAATTACATAATAAGAAAAGTCAATTTTTATCAAAAAATAAATTTGTCAGAGTTTCCTTGTTTTCCATAATTGTTTTGTTTGTTTTTTCCGTTTACTAAATTAAGTATTTAGAATTTTGAGTTTGACCTGTTTAAAGTACAAGTTAGATACAATTTTATATCCAAACCTACCCCTATTTGTTGAAAATCGAAACATTTTATGAACAACTTATTGTGTACTCTTAACCAAAATAAACATATCGCCATTTATTAATAATACATTGAATTGAATAGAAATTTAGCACAATATATAATATATTTACCTACTCAATTACTAGGTACACATGTGACACACTATGCAATTACCTAGGTGTCCTAGCTATATACTTATACTTGACCAGTTTTTATACTATTTATATTATTAAAATATTTTGATAAACATACGAGTATTATTTAAATTTATTTTGATATATATTATTATATTGATATCTTTAAAATACTAAATATTTAAATACACCATATAACTTGTTTTGTTTGGTAATGTTCTGAGTGAAGCTAGATATTTATTAGTTATACTAAAATTAAATTAATTATAATATAACGTACATTTTTGGTATGGCTATAACAATTTTATATGAAATCCAGTTTAAGTTGTTCTATAGTAATCTGAAAATATTAAAAATACATGAACATAATTATTTTTTTATAACCTTATTAAGTTCAAATTAGACATAATTTGTTTCAATCATATAAAATGTAAAAATGGTTTTATAGTAAAACATAAAAATTTAAATTGTTCTTACAACCTATATCATAAATGAATAATATTCATTTTATTTAGGTTCAATACTCTAGATCAGTGCTGTGGCTGTATGACTGGCGGAAAATTATAATTTTAGTATATACGAGTAATTAAGAAAAAATAATTAATGATTTTGATTTAAGGGGTCTTGACAGTCTTACATTAAATTTAGGGGAGCCTATGACAAAAAAGTTTGAGAAGCACTGCTCTAGATAGTCTTGATCGGTTATAGTAATTTCAAGTTAAAATATTAATATTTTAACATAAAATGAAGATTTTTGTTATTTTATTGTAATTTGTAAAAAAACATTACTTGTAGAGACTAGAAATTAATAGAAAAATTACTAATATAAATTATTAAAACATAGAATACAATATCCTTGGCAATAGACAAGAAACAATCGTACTTTACAGCAAAGATGAAAGATACCTTAGATTTTTATAAGTTTTTGAATATTATTTTTTTTTATTAAATACGCGCATTCTGCACTCATATAATATGGCCGTATAAAATAAAAATGGTAGGATAAATAATCACTAGGAAAACAATTGTTATCAGTAAAATACGACCTCTTATCTGCAGTGTCATAAATAATAATAAAATTTACTTTGATGTCATAAATAATGTGAGATATTTTACATCACAACATCTGTATTATATTATTATCTGTGTTATATTGATATTTTTAAAACGCTGAATATTTAGATATATCTTTATTTTTTTATTCGTTTTGCAATGTTCTGATTAAAGCTAAACAGTAGATATTTATTGGCTATACTAAAACTAAATTAATTATGAGATGTTTTTGTTCAGTGATGTCATAAACATATTTTTGAGTGGGAAGAGTGCATTAAAAGCTTATAGATTAAAATGTTGACACAAATGCCAAAGGAACCATTTTTTAATTTTTCCGGAAAACTTTTCGTTTAGTTATGCTATATATTGTTATATTAATATGCTATATATGCTATATTAATATGCTATATATGCTATATTTTGTTGATAATTTGAATGATGATATATTGATAATAAATGTTATTGATATTCCTTAATGAATATTTAGAAATTGAGTTCTATTTATTATATACAATCTGATGAGTGATGACGGAAATGTTTTATCAAAAGTGATCTACGCTTGTTCCAATACAACAACGTCGCGGCCGTGTCACAGTAATTTGTATACACTTGGCATATTATCAATTTGTTGTAATGTTTAAACCTATAATATTATTATGTCAATTAGTTTATGATACACCGCACGTTTCAATCAAACGATCACGTCCATGGGCCATGTCATTTAAAAACCTATTTTATTTATTACCGCTATTATAGTTGTATAAACGTCTTATATCTGTAATCATTAATTTAATATATTTTTACGACTCATAAAATATTTAATATAAATAGGAACTAGGAACTTCGTGTAATTGAATGAATTATATAAAGTACCATACTACCATACCGTACGTCTTATAATATGATATTATTATATTATTATCTATGTTTAAAAGTACAAACATGAAAATAATATAGGTATTTACTTATTATTAATCTGAAAACAGATTTGAATTTGTCTTTAAGTCTATTCGAGATCGACATTTTTTATATACAGGTTTAATTTATGTAAATATTAAAATATAAATTATTAATTACTAATAACATTTTAATTTTATATTATAATATTTATCTACCTTGTAAGCAAATATATCCGTTAGACCACCTGAATTCCTACTACATAGTATATTTTAATGAATTAGTTATATTATTTTGTATGCAATTAAATATAATTACAAAATGGTAATCAACAATTAAATGTGAAAAATCTAATAGTTAAAGTACATTGTAAAAATAAATGTCTACGGTAAATCATGTTCGGTTAATGTATATAAATCTATGTATGATATTCATTATGCAAATGTTATGTTTTAATGAAATAACAATAATATACATTATACGGTAATGCTGCTATGTGAAAATATATCGGTCACTCGTATTTCACTATAATATAGCTGTTTTCTACTATACTTGTATATACATTTTATAAAGTATATATTAAATGGGGTATCGCGAACATATTTCACAATAATTTACTATAATAATACGACGATGATTGTCGTAAACACAGATTATACTGAAACACGTGGACTCTGCTACTTCAATATTGTTTATTTTCTTTCTTAGATTTCCATAACGACCTCTAGACTAGGTCATCATATTAATAATACTCATTAAGTCATTACTCGTATAATATTGAATATCAGACATCAATATATCATACAATTTAATTATCGTAACCATCTCTAAAATAATACTGGACACAATTTTAAGTTATAAACTTATAATGTATACTGTATGTCTGTATACTTTTATACTTTGTACAGGAAATATTTTGATCTCATAATATTTATGCGTTTTGGCTCTTGCGAACGTGCAATTTTTTGTATATATGTACATAAATCCTTTTAATACATGAAAATCGATAGAACTAAAAAAATTTCCAAAAACTCGCATCGTCAATCGGTGAACGGAATAATAATATTGTGTGACGTCTGTGATAACTATACAAATAATAGTTATAAGATAAACAGTATTATTATATTATAGTAGTAAATAAACAGTAGCGACGAGATTCGGCCAACAAGCTACAAACCATTGCGGGACGTCCAATTAAAAATTGTCGTGCGTCGTACATCCTGGCCATCCTGCATTTTAATATCGTACAATCATTATTATATTGATACTTGAACACCGCCGGCCGCCGTCTATTTAAACGCATTTATGGTCGGCGTTTTTATATTATATTAATAGTATCGTGGACAGAACACCACAATATTTTATTACAATCCAACAATGCGCCACCGATGTTCGGTTTTCTTTCATTGTGATATTTTACATACGTCGTGTACGTAGTCACTATTATAGATAAATGTTTGGGGGTGTAGAACAAATTCGTTTTAATAATATCATACACATCGAAACAAAAGTTTTTACTCTTTGGAGGGGGGCAAATGGTCCCTACAACCTTCTTCCTGGGAACCAGGTCGGGACCACCGTATACGTCTTTCTATATATATCGCTGATGTATTCAAACCTTTTTCATCCGACGGCTTCTTCGTCACTTCACGATGTTTTGGTGTGGCGCTGATTAAGGGCACTGAAAGATAATGTTTAATTATTTATAATTTTTTTTCCATTTCTATGTCATGGCTATCCTGATAAAAATTCGCAACGCCTCTTAAAGCCGTGACCAGTTACAGACCAATTAACGGTGGGGAGAGGTGAGACGGTGAATCTGTTAGAAATTTAAAAATTGGGCCTTTTTAAATCTAGTCGTCAATTTTAAAGATTAACACCTCTTCATTATGATTTTTTTAAATTGCTACGACGCTGCATGGTTTAAATACTTCTCATGTACCGTGTTATTATCCTGCGGTTTTTATGGTACTCGTCACACTTATTTATGACTAAAAAACCTAAAAAAATAAATATCTTAAGCTAACGGGCGCCAAGCAGTAGGTCGGTCTGCGGCCGGCGCGATCCGAGTTTTATCGCGGTACCCACGTGGAACGAAGAGGTCAGCTGAGATAGATAGAGAGAAGAATCGCGAAGACGGACAAGTGGAAAAGGAAGGCTTGTATAACGAAATCTGCGTGTTATAAAAATAGTATATTTTTCTAATCGAGTTGACCTTGGCGCGGGTGCGCGCGCGACGTTCGGACCCGGTGTGCGACGACTAAGCGAAGCCGTCGTCCGGCGGCGATGCCAAACTTCTCAACCATTATTCGGTCGACTGTTTCCTCCGCCGTCGCCGCTGCCGATACGTGTCGGTCGTCGTAAAATGCGGTATTTCTATTATCTATCTTTAGTCATCAATATTATTATTATTATTATTATTATCTTTGTCGTCGTAAATATTGCAACTGCTGCGATCATTGATAATGTCATAGCATGGAATATTGTTATTTATAAGAATTACGGTTTCGACCTACGCGCTACTGACGATGGACAGAAGTCGTTTTGCGCAGGGACCATATAACCGCTCGTCAGACTTGACGTTTTCTCATGATCCGAATTAGTGATATAGCGATAGCGAGAAGAGATCGACCGTGGTCGTGGTCGATGGTCGGTTGCAGCTGCGACGTGACATTATTTATCATCTGGATTCTGGATCGTTGCCGGCAAGCCGGTCACTCGGCGGGGAGACCCGACGTACACCGTCTTGTCGCAGCCCGTCCGAGTGAAGACGTACAGAATAAAAATAATAATACCCAACAGGTGGCCGACAATGGTTTGTTGCCATCTAGCGGACATCGCCGATGACTAACCGTCGCGCGTCGCTCGATAGATAGATGTCGTTACATCTTGCGGCGGACCGATTTCGTTCGCCCAAAATATGTTTTGTATTATGTATACTTGTCTTTATTATGTATATTGTATAGCATACGATTATGTCATTACTCGTATTATACTATATAGTAATTGTGTTATGTACACTGAAACAGCGGAATATTTTTTTTTCATCGTTTACATAAAACGACTCGTGGTTTTATTCTAGTATACATAGGCATTAGGTATAAGTGTATAACTAATTGAAACATAAATGTGTGGCTTGAAATCAGTATTATTTAAAATAATTTCTTAAATATTTTTGAGTAACACAAATAACATAAATTAACTCTCATAATTATTTATCTGTTTTACAACAGATTTCTCCTCCTCACCATTGGATTAAGGATTTTTAAAACCAAAAATATCTAGAAACACCCATTGGCGCCCGGAGGGGGGGGGCAAGACGAGGCATTTGCCCCGCCCCTGTAATTCAAATTGAATGTTGAACATTTTAACTTTTATTTTGATTTATAAACATTTCATCGATATTTTTACTTTAGTGTGTGAGGTTGATATTTGATTTCATATAATTCAAACACATTTTGTAGTTTACAAGGAATAAACTTTTTTTATTGTATTTTTTGGTGTTTGATTTCATTATGCCCCTCCCTGATAAATTTCCTGCGGGCGCCCAAACACCTACAATGCTAATGATTATTCTTAAAATATATATTTTTTTTTATTTAAATAATAATTGTATATTAAATGGTTGACTTTTTAAATAAAAAACCAAGAGAAACCAAAACCGGTTCTTATGTTGGTTTTTTAAGTCTTGCACCTTATGGCATTTTAGTTAGCAAAATCGCACATAATATTCGTTAAATATTTACCAAATTCACCAGGTGTAAAAAACATACATTTGGAAAAATCAAAGACTAGTTTGTTTAAATTACGTACAATGTCTGCAAAATAATGATAAAAATATTTAAAATTTCCATTTTTTAATTCTTAAAACTAATACAATATAATACATTTTTAAAATAGATCACGCTACCATATAATGGTCATCATGGGCATGGTTGAGCCAATACGACTTCACATTTTTGAAAATAGATTTTATAGATAAAGGGTGGATTCATAAATTCACACATCGTTTGATACTAATTTGAAAATTTTACGATAATTTTATGGGTGTGATAAGTCTTATATTTAGTGGGACCACCTATCCATGTGTAGTCTGTGATTTGAAAGTTCTGAAAGTGAAAAAGCAAATTCTCGAGATTTATTGACTAGGATTGACTTATTATTTATCTAAAAAGAGTATTGTATTGTTGAAGCACTTGAAACTGATTTTAGAGAGTAACGGCATACAGTGGTTTTTTTAATATAATTTATTTATTTAATTCTTTTTGCATTCGTTTCACCCATTGAAGAAATTTACAAATTGGGGATAGCAATGAGTTTTGAAAACAGAATTATTAATTACAATCGATTTTCGATCACTATTTTAATGAATATTTATTATTACCTAGTTCTTTATAAATTATAGTTTAGTCGTTTAGATAGATTTGTATACTGAAGTTCATACTATTATTGGTTACCGAATCGTCCTCAACATTAACACAACCAATAAGATTGTAAAAAAAAAAAAAATGGCAGGGAAATATGCTTGGTGTATCACTGTCTGTAGTATGTATGTTTTATTGGAAGTAAGCCGTAATTAAACTATAGATATTAAATATTACATTTTTTGCATAGATACATTTTAAGTATTAAATTTATTCATGTAGTCAAGTGTGTTTTGTATGTA
Organism: Rhopalosiphum padi; assembly: GCF_020882245.1. NCBI lineage: Eukaryota > Metazoa > Arthropoda > Insecta > Hemiptera > Aphididae > Rhopalosiphum > Rhopalosiphum padi. The sequence continues at coordinate 20,378,824 of NC_083600.1, read as the reverse complement.
TAATTTAATTCGTTTTAATCGGCGACCCGAAAATGTTACGAGCATTTATTTAAGCTACTTGCTTATTATTATAATCAGTATTTAATTGTATAATCATTATTTTTTATCCGTGTTTAGTTAACTTTCGGTTAGACTTTAAACTTAATAACTATTTAATTTTATCTAAAAACTTGAGATAGAGATAAACAGACCTAAATCCTAGACTTTCGTGTTCCTGTGAAATGATAAGCTTATCATGTTTTTAAGTTTAAACAGTCAAGAATCAATATTAATAACCTTATATATTTTTTTAACTATGATTTGATTTAGGTTGAAAAGAATTTTCAAAAATAGTCCATAATTTCTTCCAATTTAAATATTAACTTGATAAATTTTAATTGAAAGATTATATTAAAAAATATTAATTTATTTAAACAAAATAGTTTTACAATTTTATTAATCATAAAGAAAAATTATTGGATTGCTACTTCATATTATTTGAATTACGTTTTCTGATATAAATTATAAGTGTTCTAGATGTTTACAGTTGTTTGAACTAGAATAGGACTATAATAAACCTATTATGTTTATTAATTCTGTATTTTAGGTCAATTATCTTGTCTTACATTTCGAGTTCTTAAGTTTGATTAAATAGGTATTAGGTATAATTAAATAAATTTAATTATTTATTATCAATATATTATTATATACAAATATGTGCTGACATATTATGTTGACTATAAATAACTTTATTTTTAATTCCTAGTTTAGTTCGTAGGTTTTTGTAATTTTGTATTACTATCCGTTATTTACTCGTGATATTCAATATCTTCTAAATAATTATAAAATAATTTATTTAAGGTACTTATAGCAGTATAGCGTTATAACTTTGAACCATTTTATCATACATAGGAATTCCAGTAGGTACATCACATAATATTAGTGATTTGGTTCGCCTTTATTTACATCTAACCTAATGTTTATTATAATTTATATTAATATAATATTATCTAAATATTTAATACCTATATATGGTTTCATAATATTGAGCTCTGTGCACTTAATATTATTAACTGATATTTAAATACTGTATGCACAATTTATATAGCCATAATTTATAATTTTTGAGTTGCATTTTATCAATAATTAATAATTATCGATTGTCGTAGTGTAAAATGCATTTAATTGCAAAGTTACGTATATTTATAAAGATCACTTATACAGTATATATATATATAGAATGTTGTACATTTTAGAACACATTTAAAATACAATTCTCCAGCTTTTTTTTTACAGGCAAACGAAAATTAGTTTTGGCACACTTATATAAATATAGATATTATAGTAAGGAACATTAATTATAGCCGACAGACGTGCAAAGATTTTGATGATATTTTTAGTTAAGGTTTGAATAATCAGGTTAGAATACTGCGAAGTTGGTAATTTTTCATTTACATAGCTGACATCCTCCCTATAAACGTCTATTTGTTTAATATAGATAAATTAACGTGTTTGAGGTCTGTTTACAATATTTTATTACGGATTAGCTGTCCTATCGCATGACATCTGCCAGGATTACTTTGGCAAAATAAAATACATTTGACTTGTAACTACGCATTAAAAAATCAACACAAATTAATACATAAAAAAAGAAAAAAGATTTTATTATTTTTGTTCGTTTCATTAGTTTTTATAAAATCAAATTTGTTGGTTATAATATTATATTCTTTATTCCCCATACTTAAGTATCTTATATTTTTATTGTATTATTGACGCAACACCCGCATGTTGTTTCCGTCTTACAAGTGCAGCGCAACATAGCAAATTCATGCTCAGCAAATCGCATTAAGCTCCGTCAATTTAAAAATTAGAGTGAATTGACCTATTATGAAAGTTGATAGTAAGAACATTATTGGTGTTTGTATGTTGGTTTATTTACGATTATTCAGTTTTTAAGTGAGTTATGATCATTTTTAATTTAGGCTATATTATATACGCATAATTAAACCATCGTAAAAAACCAACATACCAACACAGATAATGTTCTTATTACTATCAAGTTTCATTCTAATTTTTAAATCAACAGAGTTAAACGTCATCTGCTGAGCGTAAGTTTGTTACGTTACGTACTTGTAAGAGGATTTTTTTTCAAATTATTATTATCTTTATATTAAATTAATTAATTTCTATCTATTTAAGGTTGATGGGTATAGCCACATAGGCAGTGATATATTTTTTTTTGGAAGGGAGGGGGCAAAATTTTCTAAATTATTTTTCATCATTTATTTTTGTAAGCACAATATTTAGAATTTAATAGAAGGGAAATTCATTACTTTTTAGAAGAACAACTATATAGAGCTTTTTTTTGCTTCAATTTAGGATTTCATTTGAATGAATCATAACTTAAACTAACAAAAAGTGAGGTTCTTCTCCCGTTTTCAATTTATTCGTATAAAAACAATTATGTGTGATATATCATGTATATTGGAAAACGTGTTCTTGAAGGCTGTTATTTAAGATTTTAAGTCTGCATGTTTAAACTAGCATAAAAGTATATACACTATACAGCAATAATGCGCGTGTCAATTTTACAATTGTATGAAATCTATAAGGATCGTTTTATAGTGTTTTCAGTCTGCGCATTGAATGTGAATCATAAAAATTTATAAGACAGCAACTTGAGCCCACTTGTCATTCGCTCTATAACCCGTCACGGTTTCACCTCCGTAGGTCGTAAATCAGTATAGAAAAAACTTGTCAGCGGCCCGCGGAAATAAAATACTGTCACTCGTACAACTCGTATGTTGTGAATGACACGCCTGCGGTGTGACGGTATAATTTATGCTTTAATATTTTCGATCGTCGCCCAATTATTACCATTATTATTTTATATTTTTTCCTTTCATTACTGACACGATATAATAAACATCATATAATTCTAGACGAATACATGATTTGGGTGTCTCGGATATCTATTATCTACCTACCCGTTTCTATCTGATTTGCAACTACGGATAGGAATTGAGCGGCCCACGTATACTATATTATAATAATTCACCAGGCGCACCGCAGAATTTTGCGATCGTATTTGTTTATTTTCACTTGATTGCGGTTGTACGGAACTCTAGAAAGAGACCTACGCAGGATCGTTTGCGAATAATATTTCTTATACAAAACAGTACTACCTACACATATCACTCCAACAGAGACGCGTTTCCTCGGCACAGACGTACAGTTACAATGTATGAATTAAAAATGGTAATCTTAATAATCTATCCTATATATATATATAATAGTGTAACGTGATGGGAAGGGGGCTACTAACGATATTATATGGAAGAATTTATATTCGTTGTATAGAGTTAAGTTTTCTGCAGCTACGTAGGTTTGAATATTTTTGCAAGAGATTTTTTCAGTATAAGTAGAGAAGTTTGTATCGCAACTTTAAAATTATTATAAATATATTTTAATTAATAATATATACTTTATTGTATATTTGAGTTTTAATGGTGGATGTTGAAGTCGTTTTTCATTTTAATGCCTAATAATAAATAATAATTTGATCGAAGTTGAAGTATCATCGTTTATGTATGTGTACAGGTCAACTCTATAATATTGTGTGTATTTATATAGTGCATAATTTATGTAAATAAAGTAACAGATAAATAGATGGATACAATGTATTAAAGTGTAACGCGGCTTGAGGGGAGGGGGTTAATTACAATATTATAATTATCCTAGGAAAAATGTATATTCCTTACGTAGATGAGTTTTCCATATAGCTTAGAGTTTGTTGAACACTTATGATGCGAAAAGTTTTTCATCATAATTTAAAAAGACACATTTGATTTAAATCTCTAAAATAATACTACTATATTAACATAATATGTGTTGGCCTTTTGGGCTGGATACAATTTTTTTTTCGTAATCTTAATTTACTTTTTTTACAGTAACGATCGTTACTATCTATATCGATATTATGCCTATAGCAATTAGCAACAGACTATAATAATATGACCGGTTATAAAAGCGTGATTGATTCATGTAGGTTTTTTTCTGACCGATTTTGCGTTTTAGTACTTATAGCCTATAGGTTACCCCTACATCTGATGCATAATCATCTTGCCATGCTAACCTCGTTGATACATTTTGTTTTAATTATACGTTTGTATTTTAATTATTTGATTATTTTTGACGCTATTCTTGCGTCTTGCAGTTATCGCTTGTTTTAATGATGATAATGTCGATCCATCTATCGTACAACATTTTATTAATGAAAAATAATTATTTAGACGGAGTATAAAAGTGTCAAGCGTGTGTACATTTCGCGTAGGTCAATTTTTTATTGCTTATATATGGTTCTCAAGCTGTGGTACGCGTAACACTGTAGGTATATTGGTATATGCATTTAGTGGTATGCGGTGGTATGGTACTTATTACAGAAAATTAATGTAAATAAATATTTTTAATAATATTTGCAATCGATCTAATATTGTTTTATATGTTTTGTGTAAATAAATATTAAGTGTCTTGCTGTTAATAAATGCACCTAAACTATTATTTGTAACAGTATGTTACTGTTTTAAATGCATTGACATTTGAATAGTTCTATTTTTAGTTATAGTAATACAGCACGTCTGACTTGCAATACTAATTATACACATAAGTGGTACGCAAAAATATAAGTTTGAGATACCGTGTCTGCGGTATCTATAATGTGTACGGTGTGTATTTAGAGTATAATTTATGTACGGGATGTAACAAATATTGCGATAGAAGGGCAAATGATAATAGAGAAATAGAGAGATGTATAGATAGATAGTGAGTGAGAGTGAGGGTAGCGCGTGCTGTGCGCACGAGACGAGCTTGGCCGCCGAGGCTTGTGCGGCGGGGACAAGCGCGCGTCCCCGTGGGTGCCCACCTTGAAGCTCAGGTGGCAGCCGTCGCCTCCCGTGGTGGGAGTGACGGCGGCGGCGATCACACGTCACGTCCCGGGCGCCGACGGCGGACAGCGTCGCGCCACCGCCGCCAGTCGTTTCCAGCGTCTATCTCCGTTTGTGCGGTATCCAACCGGTGTCCGTCCGCCGTCGCGTTATCAGTTCTACTTTTCTACCAACAATATTGTTCAATATTGTTGCAACAAACAATAATAATCCGTTCCGTTCGAGTGTATTATCACCTCTCCTTCGTCGTCGTTTCCGGTTTTGTCCACACGTACCTAAGGTACTATTACACTGGCTCTGTATCCCGTGTAAATCGGGCGGTTGATCCGCTTTGACACTTAAACCAAATAATCAAAACTATTCAACTATTCCACCGCGAGTTAGGTAGTTATTGATGATTGGCGAAATCGTCTTACCTATAAATAATTTTATTTGTTTCGGTGAATAATAAAAAAATTCTCAATAGGTACCGGTCACACGGTTACACGGAATACAGTGTCAGTGTACTTGCGCGATTGTTGCGTGCGTGTGTACGTAATGCACATAGATAGGTCGTTCGGTGTTTTCGTGCACAAAAGCTCGCAATGTACGCTCGTGGATATCATATTATCATCGTCATATGAATCGTGTCTCCTATCTGGATCGTCAACTGATTATTTAGGGTTGTCTAAAAAAAAAATAATAATAAAAAAAATGATTCAAATCAATATTAAATATTAAGAATCTCAGTCATAAATAAGTTTATCATGACGTCTAGCTTCATAAATCATTTCAAACGGAGAACCCACTATTGTATACAAACATTTTGTTCACATATATTATTATAATTAGATATTATTTAAACAGAAAAATACGGGTTTAATATTTTAAAAACCGCAATACCTGTACATAATGTTTCATAAGTATATCGTATTATTATATAGTATTTATTTTTAGGTAATCTTTATAAACGTGAATATAAAGTACATAATTAGGGGTCGCGAATAATTTGAATATTCATTTGGGGATTGTCGCTATAAATAAATGTTAAGAACACTGGTATCGGCGCAGCCGCGGTAGAAGTCTTCATTTAATATTTCATCGTTGCAGATTTATCGTATATAATAAATAATCGTTGTATCTCATAATTTAATTATCGTGTATGTGGCAAAGGTAGCGCGGGTAGTTTTCATGACGTTGACTTGAAACCAGCTTAACTAAATTCGAGCTTTAATTTATATTTGTCAATAAAATACATACAACTCTTACAAGACGAGGCTTTTTCTCAAAGACGAGGTTTCGTCTGTTTGACGAAAATTCTACTTATCTATTCGTATGTAATACGTATAGATTTTACTGCGTTTTATCCATTCATTCCATTCAAACTATTATTCCGCATGTAGTCTGCTTTCTGCGTGTGTACACAGGCAAAACGAATTGTCATTGTGTGAAAGTTTAACTTGGACGAAAATGCCAAATTATACAATTAACAACCAGACACTAGACATGTTCAATTCCCTCCCCCCAAAAATTTTAAGCAAACAAATGTTCTACTTATATGTAGGTATATTATACAATTTTAAATCTATAATTTAAATTGGTTATGCTTATGATATATAACATTCTCCTATTCACCAATTTGTATTCGTGCCCGATAACGAAAAGAATATTTTATGTCAGTACGCGTTATATTCGGTAGCTGCAACTAAATTATATACGTTATGCGACTCTGATCCGCGACTTTTAGCCAGTTCTCGTACTCGTTTCGAAGTCCCGCGGACACAATTCTCGCATAAGTCTCGTCAAAATATTCATCACAAATACCCTTATTTTGTTGGTTTTTTCTCTTTGTATCTCTAATAGTACAGATTTATAATATGTGGCATGTGTGCATGTATATCTTCGCAACGATGATACGGTGATACAGAATGACAATATAAAATATATGATAATACCATCATTGGACACGTAAAATATTTTGGTTAGTTCCTTCTAATTATAGGAATACGGCAAGACTCGGGAAGGTTTTAATAACCGCGTATACGCGTGTAAAAATAATGTTCGTTTACGATCAAAGTATATGTATTATAATAAAAACAAAACCGACGATAAAAAATACACGCCAAAGTCATAAATTATGACGAACTTAAATCGTCGTTCAACGACATATTATACGCGTATATATTATAGTATTCGCATGCACATAATACTGCAACATCACACGCATTATACAAGTATTTCATAACTACTTAATTTTTTTTTACGATCTCGTTTATCGTTAATAATGCAATTTAATATTATAGTTTATTTTTTACGTTACTACAGGAAAATGCGTTTCTTCTCCGTTTAAAAATAGTGTCTTTATCATCATCACGACGAGCGCAGGGTAGGCCAGTCGCAGATTTTCGTTATCCCACCCACCCATCACTCATAATACACCGAAACTGAGGTTAGGTTTTGTTTTTTGGGGGCTGGTATTTAAATACACTTAAAATTGTTTTTCAAAGCTATGCGATGCTTGTTCTATAACATGTACGTTTTTAGATTAGAATAAGGAGTTTTTATTTTATAGTTTAAAAACAATTTTTAAAGACATTTATTTTGTTTTTTTAGAGTGTTTTAGGCTAAAATTAACACAAAAACCCTGTTGATTATTTTATTCATTTTATGATTTTTATTTAAAAGAGTTACTTTATAATGTGTTAACTGTTTTTACCTTATCGTTATTTTTCGAACGGATCCGTATAACATACATATTGAGATTTGATGGAAAAATAAATGAGAATAATTATTTTTTCAGATTAAAAGTCCACGTAGAAGAATTATTAAAATTGTTCAGTTCTGCAAAAGTTAAATTTAATAAATGTTTTTTGATTAAAACTGGTTTAGAATGATAAAATGTAGGTGCATTTTTATTTAGGGAATTTTAGGTTTTTTTTAAATTTAAAGCATTAAATTCCCAGACCTAGTAATATATGGATTACTATTATTATTATGTTGTATAATTCCCGTGGCCGGTTTTCGCGGCGCGTTCCTACCGGAGGACCTTGCGGCCGAACCGCCGGTCGCCGCGCACGGAATTGAAATCGATCATCGTTTTACAGATCCTTGACCCGGTTGTGTTGCAACGAGACAGCGGAGGGGAAAACACACAAACGCGTGGAACGCGTAAACGCAACAGCGTACCGCCGCGCGTGTACCTGCGACAGTCGGTTTGACGCGTCCGAAACCACACCGCAGTTACGTATTATACAGTACGCGCCGCGATAATATACGTGTTAACGACGGTACGATAATAATAAATAGGACTATAATAGTACCGTCTGTGGATATTGAACCATCAGCGCTCGCGATGAGCACGTCAGTGATGAACAGGTTGCGAGACCTGGAGCGCGAGCTGGCCCGCCGGATGTCCGAGTCGAGGAAGAAAGACGAGTACATCGCCCGGCTGGAGCACCGGCTCGACGAGCGCGACGCCAGCGTCCGGCACCTGCGCAACGAGATCGACAAGTTTCGACAGGTGGTCAGGCCTCTCACCCATCACATTATGGCCATCCAGATGTCGGCTGACGATTTAGTCGTGTACGGAAACAGCGGCGGAGGTGGCGGTTGCTGTAACGGTGGCGATCATCACGGCCATGCCGCAGGTTCGTCGTTCAAGGGTCGGCCCACCCGGCAGGCCATTTCCGCTGAACCACTCAGGACCACTGACCCGCTGCCTATCGTCAAGGTTCCAAAGTCCTCAAAGTGAGTTTCTTATTGGGGTGACTTGATTTTGATATTTTGAGCACTTAGGTGAGGTAGAAGATGTGGACCCTACAATAATATAGTCAACAGCTTAGCGTATCTACGTTCACGACCAGAGTTATTATAAAGCAAACTTTAATAACTGCAATTTAAAGTGTTGGTCGCTCATCACTAAAGCTCGGATGTTAATGACCAAAATTTCATTAAAATTTGCAATTATATGCTTTTAAATGTATCAAATATACCTATTTTTCAATAAATATATGCAAAAAATAAACGCAAAAAAAGTGTTAATATTAATTCAAAATAAATCATAAACACTAATAAATGTGTACTAAATATATCTATTTTTCAAAAATATATATGTATAAATAAAATATTTAATGTTACGTAGGTTAAATAATTTAAATACCAAGACTGTACAACAACGATTTTGGATATATTTTCAAATTAACCTTCGATGATTTGACAGTATGTTTTTGTAAACTGAAAATAACCGCTCCACAGGTCTACACTCTACAGAGTTGGCCGATGCGTACTCAAAGTTAACAATGTCGATAGTTTCTATAGCTTCAGGAAGTCTATCAAACAAATCTGTTTTGCCATCTATTATTTTAGAAATTTTGGACAATACTTTATACCCAGAATTTTCGTCCCAAACTTAATATATTCGTGTATACATAATAGTGATATAAATATATGAGTTTTTATTCTCCAACGAATTATTGTCGTCCGTATAAAGTGTTATGATTATATATTATATTTAAAATATTATTAATATGCCACTAAATAAATGATCAATATATGCATTTATATGCTCAAAAATGTCAAATATGCAAAAATATGCAAAAAAAAAGTTTGCTTATATGTAAACTAGACTTCATGAATCGAATTTATATCATACTCTGGTATAATTCTGACTACGCGAAAAAAGTACGCTAAGTCATAAACATCCGAGCTCTACTCATCACATAAAATGTTTAAAATTGTTTGATATAATGTGTTGTAATCTGATTATTATAATACAATTTATTTGTTGCATCATCAAAATTTCTATTGATTTAAAAGCCAAGTTATTGAGTCTCTCAATTGTTTTAGTTGATATTAATCTTATTTTTATCTTCTTCAGTAAAGGAAATGGTCTTTTATTGTATATTTTATACGGCAAAAATTCGATTGTACTACAATAAAAAATATTGCAAATTCAAAATCCAAAATTCTAGGCCACTTAATAACAGAGTCCATAGGCCATTGCCTATTGTGTCTATAATTGAAACATCTCTCTGGTTATGTATAATAATAACGTATATAATGTATATAGTTTTGAATTGTATATATATATGCGTGTGTTGTGTCTCGTAGGGCTCGCGGGTATGAGACGTAGGTCTCCACTGACAGTATATAGTAGGGGTGGCCACAACGAGACTCATATGTGGCTCTTGACATCAAGCTTAGAGTAAAATTATCAACTATTTTATAAACATCTCTTAAAAATGTGGCTCGTAAATTTGCAGCTTCTTGAATTTAATAGTGCAGTATAGTAACTATAGGTAACCGGTAGTGCCGTATCCAGTATTTTGGTCACCTTTTTCCGACTCGTCCTTTAAAATTCTTCCGCGTTTTCACGTATCTTGCTCCTTTGCAATCCTAATCATCGTACTTTTGAATATTTTATAATGGTGTACGAGTATTATATAATAATTTATGTTTTTATCGGTTTTTTGTTGTGCTGGCGCACATTTGATCGAAGTTTTCTAACACTGGTAATATTACCTATGTACGTATTTTAATACAGAGTCAATACTGTAGGATACGCCCATAAAATGTGTACAATGTTTTGTAAACAATAGAGTAAATTTTAATTTAGAAATATGGTTTAGAAATATCGGTCCTCAAGTGTTGGTTGTACGATTAACAATTGATAGACGTGTTTGAGGGAGAATAAAATTTATGCCCTCGACAAATTCGTGTTTTAAACAGCCTCGGCTTATTCGTACTTCAGTTCGATATTATTTCGGTTTATAATCGATACTACGGTATTTAAATGTGAGATCTCAAAGTGTTCTAGCTAACTGCGCGTATGTCCGTGTTCAAGTCGTATTATATTACGATAAATATAATTTAATTAGTTGTTATGTCATTTACATACTTGTTGTGTTTGGCAATAAGCATGTATCGTTGCTATTTACCGAGTTGATTATTATAACACAGTGTGATTAGATTTTGAAGATGGTTCGAATATAATAATAATATAGTGCGATAGTCGATAGTCGATCGGTCTTAATCGCCATAGATTCGTCGTACATCGCTAGTCACATAGTTGGTGAAGAGAGTTTGTAGTTTGCTGTCTAGCCGTACATGCCACGTGAGTACACAGTTACTGTTTCTATCATTTACCGATCAATCTACGAATGTAATTATTCTGCAGGAAACGAGTTAGAATGACTCCTGAAATCTCCAGAACGTTTTCGTTTTTATATTTCCCGCCCAAGATTTGCTAAGTTACCAACATTATATTAAAACATTTAAAACTATATTTAAAAAAGAGTTAATGAATCTGTAATAGGTTGATGTGGGTGATAGTTATACAGTATACTATTATATATATATATATATATATATACACGTATCATAGATATTTTAGATGACATCGCGATCGGTGCCACTACTCATTGTTGTTAAATTCCAAAAACTCGAGGTCAAAAAGTTTATCAATTACTATTACTCAAGTGTAAACTTTAAGTTGTATTTAAGTCATTTTTAAAAATTATTTTCGCTTTATTATAGATCAACCAGTCGTTCGAAAAGACTAACGATTTCCATGTAGAATTTCCGGTCAGTAAAATCGCTTCTGATAATGTCCTCTGCAATCGCAATTCTGATACACTTCTGTCGGTCTATGTCTGTGTTTACATACTCTTACGGTCACTTGTATGGTATTTTACCGTGTTATCGGTCGTTGTAAAAAAATAAAATAAATAAATACACCGAATATAAACAGTTGGAAAATGATTGGACGATCGCGTGTTTAAATTCATGGTAGCGAACAACATTGGCAGCACGGAGTTTACAGACAGTTAATAAAAATAATTAAAGGTATAGATTTGCAATATGTTTGATTTGAATGCTTTGAATTATCGATATGTATACAGTATACGTTGTCACGTGTATAAGATTTTTTACGCGCATTGAAAGATTTGATTAGATAAATAGGTAGATATAAAACCACAGAGGGGTAGACCTTGGCGTGGATCAACGCGTGTATACGACGTTGCGTGCGTCTAATTAGTCGCTGTGGAGTTGGACATTTTCATGCCTTATACGTTTCGTATCGGAACAAATTCCTTGGACTGATGTAGGTTGTTACAGCAGCCGATTTGGAAAAAAAATAAAGCCCTCGATCGATGGCTGCAGCCCACACTCACCGATATTGCGATAATATATAACAGCTGTAGTTACTGGTTAGGTATACAACTATATATAATTATATTATACTCTCGTTGTCGCACCGTCGATCGGTAAAATAATATATATATAGGTAGTAATATAGGCGTGTATGAAACGTGTAATACGATGTTGTATAATGTCTCTGAGACGTACGGATGACGCCGAATATTTTGTCATCTAGTGCGGTGATTATAATAATGTAATGACGATTTTCATATTATTTAAGCATCGTCCGTTTATAAAGATCGGCAGTTATGACCTATATCTATATATATATTATAATATAGTATATTTAGTATATTATATATTGTAAATATAAAACGGACGGCCCCACAGCGGTTCCTCTGTATGTGGCTAATATAATATTATATAGGCGTTGAGTAATTTTTATACCTATTACCGTATCATCGGTTTCAATCGTACTTTGCTACTACATTATGATGCACCACACGCGATACTACAATAGCTAATACGTAAAGTCTTATATGTGTACAAGATGCCTGGCAGTTATTCTGAATCGATTGAAACTTTCACCACGTTTAGCCGTTCATAGTAATACATTATATGAATATATTATAATATATTGTGTTAAATATATATATAATACATATATATACCCATTACCTTTATAGATTGATACTGTTTGACGATTCCGATCGACGATATAATATTATTATCTTTATATCGTTAATTCTTATATTATGATAATAATGCTATTCGCCCAACACTGTGCCTCTGTAAAACGGGTGCCGCGCGTATTTGTATTATGCATTTATATTATTATTTTTCGACCCAATGGTCCCTGAACCAAATACTCGAGGTTATTGTAGCGCACAAACACGCGTCTGTATCGCATTATACACTTATCGTAGCTGCTGTGTGATAAATATTGTATAAAAATCGATTTTAAGCATCCGCCAAACGTTCAATAATCTATTATAAAATAATAATAATAATGACGATTATAATATTTTCGTTTACGTAGACGTATTTTGTATTTTACATCAGTACACTTATTAAACATTTTCTAATCTAACATAATATGTATTATTCACTAATAACATTTTTAGAGGTTCGCGTTCGAGACTATGTATACTATATCATCATATGCTTTGGCAATGGTACCTACTCTTCAATTGTTTGCATTTATGCATCACATTATAGCAATTAGTGGATACCGGGTTTGAAATATAATTTTTGTACAAACCTTTACCCGATGTATATACTTAAATGTCATATACGCAATGTAAAAAAAATATATTAGAAATAATTAATCATATTAGATAGGGTTATTCTTATTATTATTGTAATAACTTATATTTACTTATTAATAGTAAATATTTTTATGGTTTTTTTTTCATAAATATATAATTGTTTTAACATTATAATTTAACACTCTGTTGCACTTTGCAAAAATCTATGTATTGCGATTGCGAACTAGCGTTTGAACTTGTTATGGGGTGATGTGAAATGTTATTGAAAAGTGTAAATTACTGTAACTTTTTTAAGTATGCATGATTGATGTCCTCGAATAAATCGTTGTCTTTAACTCTAATCACTTATGTTGTACAACTTGTACTTCTAAATTCATTATGGAGTAATTTATTTCCAATTTAATCTAATATAACAAGATGTATACTGTACACATGCAAATACAACGACATTGTGGTGGGCAGTGGGTGAACATGATTATTGTACTTAGTTGTTACAATATTTAATATATAACAACTATATATAATATTTACTATAGTATGGCAGGGTACCCTCGGGGGCCATAATTATTGTGTTATTGTCTGATAACATGACGCGTTTATACCTATGGGAATGTATATTATATATTTGTCTTGTCTTTGTACGTCACCTTGTAATTTATCACGTTAAACCATACACGCTGTTGTTATAACCATGCATATACCACCTATGTATCGCGGCGATTGACCCATATTATTTGCACATTACATTTTATTATATTTTTATACAATACAGTGTAGGTGCACAAAACTCCATCACCCTCAAATAAAACCATGCATTTTTTCCAGCCCAAAATTTATAAAGTAGTATGTTTTATGTACACCGTTTGCATGGTTTGGCAGTACCTATATAATATTATATATCTATCCGATGTTATCTTAATGGATTGTAATATATTTTTTTAAATTTACTGTCCCTCCCTTAGCAGCTGTAACGGAGTGTAGTCTAGTATAATATGTATTATGCACAGAGGAGAAATTACAATTCGAGGTAAACAAGCCTAGCCAAAATCATCGGAGAACCGAATTTCGAGATAGTAGTTTTTTAAATGCATGAAATGTGGAAATACGCATACACTCGACACATATACGTGTCTAAATTAATAATGCGTTTTTTTCAAGTATGCAATATCATATTACCATATATATATATATATATTTAAACACGCGCTCTGTTCTTGATAAATTCGTTTTTTCTCCACTGTATTATACTCTACTGAACTATTGTATAATAATATAGATTTTAAATAGATTTAACCTTCTCAAAGATACATAATTTTATATTTTAATAATTCAACGATTTTCGGAAAGCCATTCACTGCGCTGCGCAGTATGGTAGAATATGGAATATTATATTTTTGTTTAAAATTAAATATATATACGTATATCCATTGAATCGATGCATTGTCATATGAAAATAATAAAATAATAAATTATTATTCAAATCCATCGACATAACGTTGGAAAGTGAATGAGTCCTGAATGCAAATAATATGTACCTACATAATATAATATGGACCTAATCGGTTACGGGTTACGTAAGGGAAACAGTAGCATTGTCTATCTATATAATATATTATGTACATTATACATATTACGTACTATCGGTATATGAAGGGTTACAATGAAATTCTTTTTTAAAAAAGTACTTAATGCAATATATTTCCGATCATTAAATATTCATATGTGTACAGTGTACATATTTTTATAGATAAATACGATAATTAGTTCGAAAAATTAACACTAAATTTAATATAAATACCTACATAATGTAATACAAATTCCTCTCAGAATACAAAGTATAAACATTTTTTAAATTTTAAAAAATAAAATTATTTCAATGCTTGTAAAATAAGTGATTATTATTTGCTTAAAAAGTTTCTCATTCTATTAAAAGTAAAGCTTTATTTAATAAGAACAAATAAGTTACTTACTAAAGATTTTATTTTTATCGAATTTGCTTGTAATTTGTAAAAAGTGCAAACTGAAAATTACCAAATTCAAACTACTAATTTGCCTGTACTAGAAAAAAAAAATTGTAAGTTAAAAGCATATTTAAAATTGTTTGCAAATTTTTTTATCTTGCCATTTTTATTTAAATACAATACTTTTCCTTTATATTGTATGTGCAAACGTGTAGTTATATAGTATGACGTATCTTTGTACTTACATTGGTTTTATGAAAATGTTTATTATGAATTATAATCATTATACATATAGTAGTTACTTGCAATTGTAAACAAGTGCTTCTCTCTCTCTCTTTCTATGTATATATATAATATATTTCTCTATAGATTACTATCTATTATTTTAAGCTATTTACTACAGGTGAAAACTGATTAAACATCATTGTTTTGTATTCTAAAACTCGAATTATTGAAAATAATGTAAGTATTGATGAGAAATACGTGATGTGAAAAAATTATAACTACTCAGAATCTAACCTTGGGCAGTCTAAACCCATGTAAAACCGTCGATCAATTGGCCTTCTTTCCTCTTGTTTATTTCTTATGTTTTTATAATAATCGTAACCCGAGAAAATATAGAAGTACATTATTTGTTAGGTATCCTTGTATCCTTGCACATCACTGATTACAAATGTCATTTTTTTAATATGCTCATGTATCCCCCCCCAATGTTATAAGTGAATTGTTATTTTGATTATTTGTATGTGTGTATATTTTTTTAAAGCTTGTTAATTATAAATATACGATTACAAATAAAGTATGAACATTATAGTTATAATTGTTATCACCTATTAGTTATTATCTAGCTGTACTTGAGAAAATTTGAGTTTTTTGACTATTGCAACATGGTACATGGAAAATAATACATCATTGTCAGTTGTCACTATACAACAAAATCGAAATTAAATAATATAGTTATTACAGTTTATAATATATTATGTCTTATTATAAATAATTATAGTGGATAGCGAAATTTGAATTAATTACGATGACAAATTAAAATAAGATGACATTTTTCTGAATTTGGATTTTAAAATCCTACGCAATTATGAGTTCAAAGGATTAAAGCAAACAATTCTGCGTGTTTATCTTGGTTCGTTGCCATCACTCAGTGGGTTTTCGTTAGTTAATCGTTAGTGTTATTATAACACTTGGTTCCAAATAAAATAATGTTTTAATTGAAAGGATTTTATTTCTGAGATTTTTCAAATGTTAATGGTTATGAAATTTATAATTATGTATTGCAATACATTTATCATGGGTTTTTAATATTTCATGTTACTGTATTTACTTTATTTAATCTATCTTAACTTAATTTAATTTCCAAGGAATCATATAGGTATCTATAATTAATCTAATATATAATGAATAATAATATTAAAAAATCTTTTCAATTAGAATAAATTATTTATATTGTAATATAATTGTTATTATTTATTTATAGGTATGTGATTTATTTTTCTTATTCTTTTTATATAGTTTGTTATGATTTTAAATATATATTTCGTAATTGAGCAATATTTTGTATATAATATGGCTCAATAAGTAGGTATATTAATTTGTAATAATATAATTAAGGTACTCTATTTTAAAAGTTTACAGATTTAAGTGCGTTAATAATATTATACAATCTACTAAGAAATAATAGTTTGAACAATTTGTATATGCGTATACAGTATATGATGTCTATGTAGAAAAAGGTTAAAAGGTGTTATAATGAACCGAGTGAATTATTTCCAATAAACAATTATTATATCTTGGAAAAAAAAATTTTTTTAGAATTGAGATTTTTATGTATAAAAGTCAAATTTTTAATGAGCCATTAAGTATAGTATAAGAATCATATTGTTATAATAATTATAAATGTTCTAAGAATTTAACGTTTATATGCGTGGAGATCTAAGCGTATACCTACCAACATTGTGTGTGATATTGCAGCAGTACTTTCCAGTTCTCCACTGTGTACATTTGATATTTCTAATATATTTTTAAGTTATAACTATAGTTATTAGTTTTAGTTAAAACTAATTATAGTTATAGTTAATTTTAATTAACTACATGTTCGAAATTCGATTTTATCTATCAAAGTTTTTAGAAAAATATTCTGCATTGAATATAATAAACCTAACTGAAAATCTATGATGTTATACAATTCGAAAACGTATAAATACTATATAAACATAAAAAAGATTTTGTTTAGAAATAGTAAACATAATATTTTTTTTATAATGTTATACTTTTACCTCTGCATGCTCCATTTTATCCGCATCAAACATAAATTTTTCGTAACCGTTACTCAGTATTTTAATTTTCTGTTTTATTTATTATATTATTTTTTAAAGTTTAATTAAGCTTTGAGTTAAATTTATATAAAATGTATGTAAAGAAATACACGTATGAACATAAATTACTGTTTGATTTTAGATTTTATCAAACATGTATATTATATATATATATATTGCTTAGTAAATATTATGTTAAACTTGAAGACATTTATTTTGTAATCTTTATACGTTAAAATAATATATATATTTAATATAATAAATAATAATATTTTATACTTTTTTATTATAAATATTATTTTAACAGTTATATTAGATATAAAATAATTGAACGTCATAATGGATTACAAACTGTTCGCCTTTTAATCTTTTTTTTTTATGTTAACGCAAAATACATTGTGAGATACCCATAATAATTTTGTAGATTACATTATGATCCTTTGTATCTAATAATGCGTAAATGTATATACAACTATGTATAACTAAATATTTTTAAATCGTAATCTTATAGAATAATAGTATTTTTTTTTTTTTTTACGAAAACTATAAAGCATATTATATTATTACTATAATCTAATGTTACAATTTACAGAGCTTGTATTTTGAAAAAAAATAAACGAATGAATAATGTATGTAAACTAAAAAATATAATAGTAGGATTGTATATCTGTAGTATTTATTATTACGGGTATTATTATAATATTATGTTATGTTCAAGTAATACAAATATTACATAATGAAAAATCCGTTATTATCGTGATATGAAATTGTAAGATTACGATTTTGTTCAATCAAGGGGTATCGGGCAATAACCCTCAACTATTATACTATTATATTATGGTTTTATACATTATAATAATATCCAATAAATATACTCGTACCTACATATATTATTTACATTATCACGCGCGTGTCGCATACGGGTAGTAAAGCCGGTATAAGGCGAAGATTAAGTAATAAAATTCAGTTTTACAGTGATTTCTGATTACTTTTTTGGTAAGACATACAACACCGTATAATAATGTCTTATTATTACTGGCACGGATGCAACTTGCTCAGTTACTCGTTTCGTGTGCTTTATTTATTGTAGATGTCGAACATTTTATATTTATTGCTGTGGTCGACTATAATTTGGTCCAAAGACGGATTTTGTTGTCGAGATTGCCTTTTTTTTTAAATATGAAGATTTAGTTCATTGAAAATTATAAATTTGCTCCGCTTTGTTAGTATTAGAATTAGAAATTAGAATACAATATATATTTTTCCTTTATAATAATATACCATGTTAAATAAAAAGCATCTTAATAAACATATTATATATCTATATAAAATATTATGAAAAAAATGCTTACATATATCTATTATTGATGGCATGGTTGCATGGTGGCAAAATATTATCATAAAAACCATACCTAGTTGCCTAAAATAATAGGGACGATAAACGGTCACTTATTTATATACTGTCCATTTTAAAATACAAAACGTGAATACTTCGTACTGTCGGGTAAAAATGTACATTTCTTAACGAGGACACTGTACTGTTATCACAATCATATACAATATACATGTTTACATAGTATAAACTATAAAGTATATACCTACTATATATATATATATTTTAAAATTTAAAGTAAAAATGTTTTTAACATAAATATGTGATAAGTAATATGTACTTACAACTAACTTAGTAAATGAGTTGTTCTACACATATATTTATATATATTTGAATTAAACGAATTAGTTAGAATAAAAAAGTTTCTTACAATAAAATATTTATATATAACTTATTGGTATTATAGGTATGATTAGTGGATATTTTCCCGTTACATGTACCATTGGACATTTCCAACATAATATATTGTTCAAATTCTTGCCTCATATATAATGATAAAAATCATCTTTGACGAATTTTGTTTTTAATTTGGCTGTAATTGATGCCATCATATACTTAACTATAGTCATCGTGTTAGTTAAATTCATAAGATATTTTAATTAAGTGTGATATACACTTGGAAAAAATTAACTAAATATTTGTATTTACAGTCACCGTGTTCGTAAATAAAAACAATAATTATTAATAACAGCTAATATTGGTACCTATAATAATAATAAATCTTCGAAATATTAGTTTTTTAATTAGTTTTAATATTTGTACTATATTTAAATATATATTTAAGATGTGTATGAAGTATTTTAGTATTACATTTTTAATAAGTGATAAATTATGATAACTAATTATTATTAATATATAAATATATATATATTAATTATATTATAATATGAATATTACTTTTTAGGTCTAGAGAATTGATCAAAGGTGCTGTTTTGGACAATGACTTCATGAAAAATTTGGAATCAACACAGATTAGAGAGATAGTGGACTGTATGTATCCCGTCGAGTATGCCTCCGACAGCATTATTATTAAAGAAGGAGATGTGGGCAGCATTGTTTATGTTATGGAAGGTAAGTTCTTTTTAATGTACTACTATGAAAACATGATTATACGTATAAATCATATAATACTACCAGTGGCTTGTCCAGGAACTTTCAATAGGAGGAGATGTATTTTATAAGTAATAATAGTTCATACATTGCGGGCACAGAACCAAGGACGCAAATACCGCATTTTTTTAGGTTTAAACTTTAAAATATTTTTATCCTGTATGCTTAAATATAATTGTATAATATGTAGATGAATACATTTTATATCTCAATTTGTGTGATATACATAAATTATAAGCACTAATGTACCGTTTAGGTTTTTTTACCACTTCACGCGATTTTGTTTTTATGGGAAAAGGAGAGTCTTGTGAATTTAAAAATGAAGTTTGCGTGTTCACGGGAAAGGCACACGTTTTTTTTATACATGAAAGTTATAATTTTACTGGGGACTGTGATACCTGTTGCTGGGCACGCCACTGATGTGTATTGGAATAATACAATTATAATATGTACTTACGAAAATAGTATATATATATATTACCGTCATTTATTTGAGCGTACAATCGGACGTGGATAGCTTAATAAATAATAACTAAATATATGAGAATTAAAAATATCAAAAAATATATCGTATTTATTTAAAGTATGTAAACGAAACATTTTTCCTACGCTTTATGTTTAATGTTTACATGTTTATTGTCGGTTTAAAATTTCTTTATTGATGGAACCAGCTATTACAATAATGTAAATGTACATTTTATCGTATAGGTATATTATTATAATAAGTAATAACGTTTAAACTGCCGCCTATAATAACAAATATTTTGAATATATATATATTATATAACTATTATCGTTGTTGGTGCTGTACAGTGTTAAAACACAAGTAAAATAAAATATACTACCGCGAATTCGATGTGGCAACTCAACGTACACGCGTGTCGGTATTTGGCATGTCCATTCCGGACACCTTCGGCGCACGTTGTCATTGACGATTATATATTATTATTATTGTATTTCACTTATGCCTATATAATTTTAATACAGGGTGTCTGTAACTTTGTCGTCGTACATATCTGCTTGCCTACTATACTTTATCTCACCTACGTTTTAATACCTAAATATTATTTATTATAAATATTTGACGGAAATCAGTAATTAAATATCAAAATATTTACATAAATCGCTGCTCATATTGGCTGGTATTGGACGATTTTTAGAAACTTAAAACAAATATTTTTATTTTATTTTGTTTTGAGCGTTAACAAAACTATATTATAATAATCGGAAGCTTCTAATACAACGAAATTATCGTCTGAAATCGCATTTCAAAATCATCGATTAGAATTTTGAACAAATGTTATTGCGGGGAAAATCATAGCGGTAAGATACACAATTGTCCTCGTTATATACCCTCAACACTATATTCTTCACATAAAGTGTGAAATCGAAACTACAGTGCGTTTTGTGCTCTTTTTTCTCGTGGAAATATTTGTAGTAGAGAAATTTGTTCTTTATCGTCAAATGACGTATCCACATGCGATGGCTGATGATTGACGTGAAACGAGAGAGCATACAACTATGGGCATATATATTATTATGTCGATTGTCATTACTCAATGTATATATAACGGTATGGGCGTTCTGATTTTACGAAGACATGATATTTTACCGCCAAGAATAAAATATTGTCCGCGACCAATACGTTCAACGTTCTGCCCGCGGAGTTCGACGTGATTTAGAAATTATAATTTTTTCAATTTTAACACCCCTTATACATATTTATCTCGTTGACACCAAATATATTGGTACCTGCATGAAACCTTGTCTCGAAATTAATAACAATCTATTATTATATATAGGCGCAATCATTGAACACTAACAAAATATGCATAAGATGATGTTGAAGAGGTCTTACTTTTTTTTTTAATAGTAATTTTCTTGTCATTTTTTTCGATTATTTTTGGAACACGATAAATATTGTAATATCGTATCATTATTATATAAAATGCAACATTATTTTGTAGTGCACACCTTCAACACTCTAATATACGAGTAGTATAATATATTATTATCAATACCTTTGTGCTCATATACTGGGACAGACCTACATGGCTACATACCTAAAAATCTCTAAAAGCTGAATGGTGATTACTTTATATTTTTATATAAAATACATTTTGAAAATCACAAAGCACAAAGCCAATGAACAGTTACGCGTTTAATTATCTTTATTTTTATCTTATTCACGACACATTTATAACATTTTTAAAACGCAATGGTAGCTGAAGGCCAATAATAATCGTAATAAAATATAATCATTATTAAATATTAGGTACTGAATACTTATACTAAATATTAATTTGTTTATTTGTATACATCTTACTAATGAATTAACTACTTACTAACACTGATTTTTCTCCAATGACACATATTTTTATGGGTGCAAACTACAGGCATTATGAGTGTTATAAATTATTTACGGTCTAAATGAGATACGTTTCAAATTAAATTAGACAAGTAATAAATTATAATATCATTATCAGACGATTAAAACGATAATATATATTATATATATTTTTTCGTGTTCTTGACAAGCTTTTGATCAATAACTTAAAGTTTTTTTAGATATGCTTTATGCATTTATATTTAAAATTATTCATACAATTTTAATATACCTACAGTTACAAAAAAGCATGGTGTATTGAAATATATATTATCGCCAAAACTTCGGCAATTTTGATTTTTGACATTAGTAATATTTAGAAAGAACTGGGAAGAAAGAGTAAGATACATTCTTTGATTCTCTTAAATATATTCAGTTTATCATTGCTATTTAAAATGCCTATACATACTACAGAAATCAATTTTGCAAATAATATCCTATGTCTTATTTTATACTATAATGTATAAGGTTCAATAAAGAAATCAGTCATCGCATGAAATAATCGTTCAAATGTACTACATGTTTCCCTTCTTTCTATAATTTGCATGCATGTGATGCAATTCAGAAAATTGCAGTTATTTCTTATTGGAAAAATATATAATATAAACATTATAAAATAATTAAAATTAAATTTAGCAAACATGGCGTAAACTAAAAAAATAGTAATTTTAAGTGAATTAGTTTACCTCGTTTCTACATCATTATTTTTTTAAATATGCATTAAATTATATCAATAAGTTAATTAAATTGAATTTATGACTTTGAATAACTATGATATGAAATATAAAGCTTATAAGTACAAATTGCACTAATTGTACTGTACAATAAAGTTTATAATTTATTGGGACCATATGTTTAATGTTTATAGCCGCCCTTCTTTTGTACTTATTAAAAATAATTTATTAAGTTATAAGTATATCCGGTAATAATCAAAATAAAAATTGGAAAGTATTCAATTTATAGTATATTTTTAGGATTTTATAAACACTTCGATTGTTTTAATTAATTGCATTATTATTATGTATTTGTAATATAATCATATATTTATTATTGATTTTCTTATTTATTGGGTGCGTTTATTGTACAGAGAAATGTGATACTATAACACGAATGACGCGATTCAAATTGCCATTTATCAAATTACAATTTTAAACTACAATCGAAATTAGGTTCCAATTTCTGTAATGCTTTCTACTAAAAAGTATCTATCTTTTGGTATAAATAATATAAAAATATTACTATCACTTGTGCAAAAACTTTATTTCACAGAGAATCTATAATTATACAAGTATGAGAAAATACATTTTAAAGTCTTACACTACAACTAGGTCCTTTCTAATATAAATTTAAGAATGTCTTTAAAATTATAGTGATGTAATAAAGTATGTTTTTTTATTTGAATGTAACAATACAAATATCTATAGTATTTTATTCTTCTATGTAATGTATTAAATAGGTTTTCTATTGTATTTTAGTTTTCTACAATATATCGATGAATATTAATTTCATAACCTTGACTTATTACAAGTACCTATGGCTTATTTGATATTATACAAAATATCATATTTGATTTGAAAGTGATTTTACATTTATTTAAAGTGAATAAAGATTTAAAATATAAACTAATGAATATTAATAAATATACTAAATAGCAATAAATTTATATATTTTTGGCATTGCACGTATTTTTTTAAAGCGGAGCGATGAATGCTTCGATTTTACAATGATGAGTGTTTTGTTTTGTGTATGTGTTCATGATAAGTAGTCGACAAAACGCTTCAATTTTCACTTTTAAAATTTAAAAATGCCCAGTATTTTTTTTTTTATAATCGTCCAAAACAAACAAAAAGTTAAGAAAAAACAAGAATTTGTACGCAAATCCAATATTTTATTAAAATAATTTTGTAACCATGGCTACCTAAATGTATACAGTCTTCATCATTCAGAATCGTTTTTCATCGTATACAACAGGTTTGAATTCAAATTTAACAAAATTCATAATAGCGATTTACTCAATAACGAGTTTCACTCATAACATAACGTACAGCAGAGCGGTACCTAGGTACTTGTTTAACTTTTTTAAAGTCATATTTATTATGAATAGCGACATTTTGAAATCAAATTGGTTGTTACACAGCTATAGTATAATAATAATTAGTTTATTAATTTATTTTCCAGTTTTATTTGGAAATGCTAGAAACTGAAATTATGTTCTTTTAGAAAAGTTTTGTTATTTATTTATAAGATATTTTTTTTTCTTTGTAAATGATAAAAGATATGCACGTTATTTTTTAAATGATGAAGACAGTAAAGGCAATAAAGTCGCATCATAAAGTATGAATGCGAAATAATATTAATGTGAAATTAAATGTTATGCAGTAATATTTTTAAATACTTCACAAATATCAAGATGTTTATTTGTAAATTTTTAATAATTCAAATGATGGTATACTTATTGTAATGTTCGATATGTTAGGAAAAAATACGATTAACTTCTATTAAAATAATTATAGTCAGTATTTCATCATCATCATCATAATCATCATCATTACTCGTCACGTTAATTTACAGTATATATTATATGAGTATATATATTTGTATTTTATCATACTGCCCGGTTATCTATTTTTGTGGGTAACTTAAAGCTAAAAATTCCTTTGTATTATATATTGTAATATCTCATAATAATTAAGAAAGACATCATAATTACATTCATATTATATAAAAACTTTTATTTGTAAATGTATTGATAATTTTGTATTGTTTAGATTTAGTACTTACTAGTTTTATATTTACTGATCTATTTCAGTTCAAATATTGGTACTTAATTTCGTTATTGATGATCCGTATTCCATACATTCCACACATCTGAATGATATGCCATGGAGTAATTGTACGTTGATCTTTCGACCATTATTTAATTTTATAGTACGTTTATATAAATATTAATACATTTATTTTATTTAAAAAATTTAATTTAAAGTCCATTGTTTGTTGCTGTATATCACTCGTACAATTTTAGAATTATATACATACAATGTAATATTAAAATACATTAAAAAAATATAATATTGAACCAGGTAAAGTAGTATATATTAGTTATAGGTACCTAACAAAGTTGCAATTATATACAGTTCATCAGAATTATCTCCATTTTTTTCTTAGCATATAAATTAATTAATATTTAATATTTAGTAAGATGTAAAATAATTATTAGTTTACCATAATTTCACGATACATGTAGTTGATAATACTATATATTATACTTATTATATGGATATAATTTTTTTTTTATCTCCTACGTGTTTTTAATATACATTGTAAATTTTATCAGAGTATTTGAATATGATTAATTATATTCAATCATGTTAATTTTGGTAATTGACTAACTGGTTTTTCAGTTTGTTTTCTTAACTAGTTAATTCAAAATATGAAATCTTATATTTTAGATATTAAGTAAATCGCGATAACTTAACCTTGTTGGCAAATAAAATTTTTATAATTATTCGTTCAAAACATTTTGTGACGTTTCACAGTAAAATTACACACATCTATCTTAGATTGCAAATTAAACATGAATTAAAATTTGAAAACAATTTAAAATTTCAAAGGTCCTCTAGTGTTTATAAAATAGTTTAAAACAATGAAATAATAAATTACAACCAACCAGATTAGTGTTAAATAAAATCTCGACAATCATCAACAATTTTAAACTTGAAAGTCCTCCTCAATAAGAGGACTTTTTGAAGATTGATATAAGAAGAACTTTACTGTCATTAAGATATTTTACAGAAGTATGGTTTTAAAATAGCATTACAAAGCACTAATAATACGACCGTCTGGCTATACTTTTAGGCATATGGTATTATGCCTGTTTTTTAAAATTCGATAAAAAAAAAAATTATATAATATATATGAGCATTGAGTGCATTTTAGTCTTTCTACACTTAATCTAACTAAACGTCAATGACCTTTTTTTCATGTAATATTTTATATTGCATACAATTCATTAAATAAAAATTATGTATTTTATTGTACTATTTATTTAATACAAACTTTTTTGGTTTATAAATAAAATATGAATCATATTCATTTTATATTTGAGAAACTTATAAAAACTATATATCTCGTTATCATGTAAATTCTATTGACACGCTCTACTTAATAATATTAAATTTGGAAACGTGTGGAAATAGACTATACTAAACATTAGATTCGGCTATGTGTAATTTTATTATGATTGTGATACAAGTGTGTATACCTACATATATATCATGCGAAAATTTGATTGATGCGTTATATAATTTTTAATTAACGTGCAAAATAATTATACTAAATAAATGCACAATTAGTATTGCCATTGGCCACGACACAACACTTACATACAAGAACGATACGGATACACAAATTATTTTTTTTATGTTTTATAAAATATTTAGAACAATTATAATATCTCGTGACGTATATTACATTGTGATATAGTGCACAATATAATGTCTATACCATAATGATTATTCATTCACATTTCGACTAAATTGCGAAGCAGATCAACCCAAGTAATATAGGCAATTAATAATGGACAAACGAAACATCATCATATCAAGCATTTGATCGTGTTTCAGACAAACAATTTGTAATTTGCATTATTATTTATTATATTATAATAATTTTCGCTTGTGCATGTTACTCGTATCATTCCAATTATTATTGTTTCCACAATCATAATCGCACTCGCATCTTGAGTCCCAAGGTCGGCCGTTGTTCTAAACCGAAAAAAATAAATTAAACGTGCGCTTGTTATAGTATTGTTGTACGCTGAAGAACGCGCACGGTCGGTCAAAAAAATTTAAAAGTTGATAGCGAATGTTTCGTAGCGCGTAGCCGTTAGATGCCGAAGAAAGGGGCATTTTGACCTATCCAAAAACCTACTGCTCCAAAAACTAAAAATCAGATCATCGCTCCTTTCGGTCCGTAAAAAAACCTAGAGATACAAAAAACGAAAACCCGTCGACGACGCCGCCACCGCCACCGCTTTCTTCGCGGCGTGTAAAAATAGTAAACGGCTCCGCGTCCTCGTCTCCCCCTCATCGGCTCCGTCATCGTTATTACCGTACGCAGCTACAGAGCGTTCGCGGTGCGTCGCGAACGCGCAACCGAGAACGTCGCGAGCGGCGAACCGTAGACAAGCAGCAGCAGCTGTTGCCCCTGCCCCTGCCCCAGCCGCCGTCTCGGGCGGTTTCGCGTTGCCGTCGTCGTCGACGACAGTGTGGCGTGTTCTCTTTTTCGTATTTCTGATCCGACCGCGGTCGGTGGGGGTACCGAGCGCGGCGCGTACACGGCGGCCACGCCACACCGGCAGCCGACCACCGCCAGCTGTTCCGCGCAGCCGGACACAAAAGAACGCGACGCAAACAGTGTCTGCCCGCCCGTCCGGCCCGTCAGTTCGTGCGCGGTCGCCGTTTGGTGTGTACGTCGTCCGTGTTGTGTGCGCCGCGTGTGTCATCTCGTTTTGCGTCCGTCCGAGCTCGGTGTGCTTTTCCGTTTCAGTTTTATTTTTCTAAAATCGTTTCTCGCGCCGGACCGTCTTTGCCGCACAGTCATCGTTTTGACTAGTGTATAGGAGTTCGTCGATTCGTTTTATTATCGGTTAAAACAGTTGCGGTACGTCTTTCGCCGAAACTCGGCCCTCCCCGACGGTAAGCTGAGGAGAGCGTGTCTTTCGTTTTTCTCATTTAATTCCTGTATTTGTGTTTTTCCTGTTCACGTACAACCGTGTCATTGCTCTTTGGTCGTTATATGTTTCGATTGGTTTTCCTCGGGGCCGTGAACAACTGTGTAATATACTGCTGTGGGTAGTATTATTTATTCGGTGGACGCCATACTTTTAGATGACCCGGGAGAAGTGACTAGTGTTATGTGTGCTTCTGGACGCCGAGATGACGCGATAAATCGGCTTGAATAACATACCAAATACCCTCCACCTCTACTCGACCTCGGTATCCGGTTAAAACCGCAGCTCGCCGTCGTCCCGTTAACGGCATTTGCATATCCGTCAGACAGAACGCGCATCGTGTTTGTCGACTTTTTCTCACGACCACACGTCTTCGACGTACGCCTACAATTCGTTGTAACGAAGAAGTATAAGTACCTAATGGGTAAAAAAGTCATCGAGGACGTTACCATTATTTTATCCAATTACTTGAATGAGTTGAATGTGTACCTAAAATATACTTAGTGGGTATTGGCCATTGGGTACCTATACTGTAATTACATCAGCATAATAGTTATGTGGGTATGTATAAAATAATGATTTTTCAGTAGGTATGCGTCGCCTGCATTTTTTTCCGTCGCGTTTACGTTATCAACAAACTTCCCGACTTTTGAACTGTCATACTTGCAAGGCTGCACGCAATGACATATTTTTATTACAACAATTTTTATGTGCGTAGTCCGAAGTACCTTCGTAAATAGTTTTTAGTCTCAATCAAATTACAAACACTGAAGGTACGTGTGATCAACTAATTCGAACGCTAATCTTTCAAATCCGACATTTAATTGGAATCGTGTCAAGCGTGCATAAAAAACAATGTTATCTCGTTCGAAATCGTCCTACGCTTCTATTGAGATTTAGTATAAAAAAAAAAACACTAGCACACTCACAAACACATTTTGTAGGTGTTAACAATAATATACAATTGTGTATTAGCCTACCACGTGAGTTATATGTGTGTGTGTTGTGTAATCGTGTAAAGGGTTATGGAGGACGAGTAGAATTTATTGAGAAATAACGGGTGCTTCAAGCGAGGGTACTCCCCTTCGACCGAAACAATTCTGGATGCAACCTTTCAGGATTTCGGGTATCATGTGTACCTATAGAACGAAGCACTTGTGTCTATACCGATAGACACTACCGTCATCTGTACAGATTTGTAAAAATTTAGATCTAATTAGACTAATCGAAAAAAGTAGAATGATCAATTTTTCCAAAATTTATAGTGATCTATGGAGAATTTGGTCACGATGCACAATATTATAATAACAGCATAATCTAGGTATATTATGGTTAAAAACTAGTGTTATCCCTATAGTCACTCCGCACTCGTACTACTACTGCTACAATTACTACTACTATTGTCTATTACTATACTACTACTATAATGATAGTTGCAGCTACAGTGTTATCGTGTCTCGGACAAGGTAACGGAAAATGAAAGTCAACCGAAATTTCTCAATAGTTTGATGGCGGCACGACGCGCAATTCGGCGATCGGTTCGTTTTAGAAAACGGAGAACTGTCGATATATTTAATATTTTAAATACTGTAGGATGATAGTTTATTTTATTGGTTACATAGTAGTATTTAACTCCGGATTGATGACTAATATATACACTTTAACCTAGGAAAATTCAAAATTGTGTATATGATTTACCGAAACTGATGTTATTATATTTATTATGTATTGGGAGGGGATTGCATTCTAATCCTGGTATTCAACGTTATTTAGAGATAATCGTTTTTTATTATGCCATTTAATGTTCATTACCGTCTATAAACTGTAGTTGCTATATAGATGTATATGGAGTACGTTGACACAGAAACATGTCGATAAACACTTATAAACACGATAATTATGCATCAATAAAGTTGTTGACAGATTTAGACGCGTTTAGAAAATCAAAAACTCGACAGTTGTACCTATGGTGGGTATATAATTAATATTTAATAGTACGTATTAACTATATGGCAGTTGAACGCCACCAGTTGGGTTTTAGGTTTTTTGAACAAAATCGCATATTACACTCGCTATTACCTTTACAGACACGATACCTACTACTATGTTTACCGATTTGTGTTAAACATAACGTGCAAGTACAATAACAAAAATTATTTCTTTTCATTTGAATGATATCGCACAGCTGCAGGCAGATACGGTACAATCAGATGTAAAATATATACAATTGTAAAACGATGCCTCGGGAAGGATAATGTCAAAATTTAAATTAATGTTTATTTACACAGAAATATTAATTCTCAACAAACTCTAAATATTCAATAATTAATATGCTGAAAATATTTAATTTGTTTCAAAAATCAGAATTATTTATTCATATTCTTTAAGAGATTTCGTATAAGCTTATTTAAAATATAATATTGTTTTAATATTTAATTAATAGCCTTATAACAATAATTGTTTTAGACACATTTATTTCATTTTTAGCCGAAAGTATTTATCGTAAAAGGGTGACAAGTCAAGCGAGGTTATATTTTTAGTGGATATTACCATTTTCTATTACGCCGTTACTATATGCACTAAAATAATCAATCATTTTGCTAATTATTTTATTTACTTTATTCAGACGTTTTTGAATATTGGCGTTGACCTTAAAAATTATTAGGTATATGGTTTTGTAGTATCTTCAGTCATCGGTGTAGACCTATCTGCCATTATTTATCTATTCATAAATTTGTTAAATAACTTTTCATCTTCAAATGGTCGTATTAACTTACTACATTCTACTCTTTAATTGTTTTTAAATTAGGTTAATTATATTTATTATTGAATTTAAGTGTAACCTCGGGTGTAACTGTGTTTTTAAGTGATTTTTACATAATAAAATAATTAGGTTATAGAAAATAGAAGAAATTCGTTTTTACTGTATCTTAAAACGAATGAATGTTTTCTGTTCACCTTGACGTACCTAAACCTTAAGCAGGTTCATTAATTTTATGTTTTTCTTTACAAAGCAACACTGAACAAATTTCAATCAATATTATCATTAACAATAATAATATAATATTTGACTTTGGAATTTAGAGGGCATAAAAAATCAGGCGCAGAGAGTACTTTTTATTTTGAACTGAGTTATTTTTGTGTCTTGTAGTATATGGTAGAAATGTAGTAGCAGTAGCAGTAAGGGTGTCTTTGAACCTTATAATTTTTAATAATATGTAAATTATTATTATACAATTAACTATAACTATAATTAAATAACCATATTGACAACTTAAAACACGCATTCATACAGAACTAGTTCCTCTTATTAACTAGTTTGGCGTTTGATAGTTGCTCGGTTGTAGTGTGCGCGTATAAGACCAAGAGCAATGTCGGG
Organism: Rhopalosiphum padi; assembly: GCF_020882245.1. Lineage (NCBI taxonomy): Eukaryota > Metazoa > Arthropoda > Insecta > Hemiptera > Aphididae > Rhopalosiphum > Rhopalosiphum padi. Next base: position 20,347,231 of record NC_083600.1, on the reverse strand, counting down.
TAGTGATGTGAAAACCGGGAAAAATTGTGTACTTAAAATAAGTGTTTTTATGATTAGCTATAGAACGATAGCAGCAATGATTATGGACGTAAAATGAAAATCTGTTTCGTCTATTACCCGGGAAAAGCTACACAGGTTGTACCTTTGGTCGCAGCAAAAGAGGAGGAGGAGGAGGAGGAGGAAGAGGAGGAAGAAGACGAGGACGACGACAACGTCAAAACCGTCGTCAACGACCACGACAAAAACAATAACAACAGCAACAGCAACAACAATAACAATAACGACGACGACGACGACGATAGCGAACACGACCACGACGTCGTCATCTCCAAAGAACCGGCGCCGTCCGACGACATGAACTCGTACGAGGCGAGTTGGCAAGAGTGCCGGCTGAAGTGGTGTCTGCGGTCGCGGAGTAAAGAACGTCACGATGCGGCCGCTGGTTGGACCGAAGACGACGAAGACGACCACGGCGAAGGCGGTGGCCGAGGCAGAACGCAGGTCATCCGCAGGAACCCGTCGGAAAAGCGACAGGCGTGTAGTAGTGATAGCACGGGCAGCAGCCAAGAGGAACAGGACGCGGCGGCATGGGCGGCCGCGTCCGCACGCCGTCCAAAGGCCAAACCGCTGAGCCGTGTACAGAGCGTCCGTCACGACACGGCCGCGCACCGTTACCGGACCCGTCAGCGGGTGGCCGCCGAGATTTTGGACGAGCAACGGGCCGAGGCGTCGGCGGCGGCGGCGCGCGATCTCTGCCGATCTTCTGCGGCCAAGATCAAGAAGAGCCTGTCGTTCCGGAACCCAGCGCCCAAAAAGGTGGCCACTGGCGGCGACCGTTTGCTGCGGGTCGTTTCCGATGACGATCACTTCCATCACCACCATCACCACAACAACAACAATAACAACGACAATAACCGTCAACCGCGTCGCCACCCGCACGACAGGGACAAAAACCATTCTCATCAACACGATGACGGCGTTGATCAACAACAGCAACAGCAACTGTTAACCATGGCCGCGGGCACGTCGTTCGTCACCGCCGCCAATGCCGCAGCCGCTACCACCGTATCCCCATCGACCGCGAACGCCACTGCGGGCGATAGTGGCCAAGATAATTTCGCCATTCCTAGGCCCAAACTCATAGTTCCTGTACACACGTATGGTCTCAGAAAGCGCAGGACCGGTAACACGATCTCATCAAACCGAACCGCCAGCGACGTGAACGCAGCTTCGGCTTCCAGCACCGTCGCCTCCTCTTCCGGCAGCTCGTCGAACTGCACCGCCACCACCGCCTCCGACACGAAAAAACATCACAACTCGTGTCCAGGTAAAAAAAAAAAAATACTTTAGCTCTTACTTTAATATACGATACTATATAAATACTGTAATCCTTGAAAAAAAAAAATAACAAACATAAAGTATTGCAACGCTATATAGGTGTAAGTATCTCGGTTTTATAGTGTGCCTATAGTAGTACCTATACCTACTCAAGTACGCTAACAGATTTGTGAACTAATTCTATATTATACCGATATGGGCAATCCGACGCTGCGGATTGGATATATATTATATAGCACTTTGTTTACGCATTGTTAAGATTTGGCTAATAGTCTATACAATTTTTTTTATGTAACCTGCAATAGCAACCATATATATAAACAAAACATTATTCGAATTTCGTGAGTCAAAATGAAACTCGTGTGTGACCCACCCCATAACAAGTTCTATAAGAGTTGAAAAGGAATCTAAAAACGTCCTTCCGAGTCTCAATGAATCTATATTGATATATCTATTATTGAAATCGGTCCAGTATAGTTTCTGAGATTGCGGTGAAACATACACACTTTTAAGCTTCATAATTAATATTAGTAGTTAAGTCATGTCCTACCCGGTACACCCACTTATTTATATCTAATAAATAATAATCGAATCAACTCATACCGATTTATTTTTAGTGGTGGTTAGTAGTGATAACAATATGTTTGTACCTTAATATATATATATATTAAAAAATAAAAAAAATTGCTGAATGAATGCGAATAGTTCCCATTACTAACGACGGTTTTTAATGATTTCTCAACGTCTCGGTGTGTGGAAAACTGTTTTTACGATTTCGATTTGGCAACGCCGCATTTTATCACGACAATTGATTTTTTTTTCTATAATAATTACTCATTTCCGACTTATAGTCGGAACAAGTATATATTATGTTATTTTAACGCAATGAACAAATATTGAGTATCAAAATCAAACCAAAATTGAGCAATATGCGGTTTTGTAATAGCTGCCGTTGCGCGTATTACCTTCAACATACTCGTAATAATAATTTTATAATATTATACGTTTTAATGTAATATTGTATGAATTAATTTTCCGCAGAACACAACCATTATATTTCACATCATGTTATAACAGTCTTCAGTTAAAAATCTGACATTCTTGCGGTTTAGTAATACTGATAATGTAATTTCATAAATCAATTACTCAGTATTGTGTCTCATTAGTTGGCAATCCTATATAATCGTATATAATTATGTCACAGTATCTTTAATTTAATATAGCTGATCGTCACTGAATTATAATATTATTATGTCATCGTTACTAAAATTATGATATTAATTATATTATAAGTATAGGGAGGACATTTTAAAACGTTAAATGATGGTAGGTACCTATACCGGCTATAATACCTCTAAACATAACTTAATATTTAAAAATATATTTATTTCAATCACCAACAGTGTCTAATTTAACAGTAATTATTAATCTCCGATGAGGAAAATACTTCCATCCTCTATAATAATTAATGTTTGTTTTTTCCCCTAGGTGTGTTAATTAAAACATAAATATCGGTACCTGTATAAAGTGTAAAACGTATGTTGCGTATTGATGTTATTATTATTATTTATTGTATGATGAGGTTTATCAAACTTGTCAACAACGTCAACCTAAGAGTGTAGTAACTATGTAACTAGAATTTACTTATTTTTAAATATTACATGTTGTATGCCCCGAAACTCCCGCTGTATATACGTAGGTTTATTCGTACGTGTTCATCGAATCTCAGTGTAGTATTATATTATTGTTTTGTTCGTAAGTTGACTAAATGAGAAAGTTTAACGTTTTAATGGATAAACTAATGTAAACCAGAATGACGAGAAAACATTTAAGTGTCTGTCATATATATCCATAATAGGTACATCTTTGGTATTTAACATAGGATATTACATAATAATATATATGTATATACAGAAAAACTAACGATCACGATGAAAATAATATTGGACATATTATTTTAATATGCAATAGGTTTGAAAAGAAATGTCGAAAATGAAAGTATTGTTTATATTATTGTGTACGTAAAATTCGAGTCAAAGCGTTTTCTATGTCTATTTTCGGTATCAATGAATTAATTTTAAGTAGTGTATGGCGCATCAACAATTACGCGGTTCGTGGTTAATTTCATTTACTTTCACTCTACGAATCTTCTACAAAAATTTAAAGAATAATCAATCCGTAGCTTGTACGCATTATAATTGGGTCAGAATTTGATTCTCCTGTGCATGACGAATTTAATTGAACAAGATGTATTGTGCTCGTATTCTAATAATATATAGACATTTGTTTAGTGTAGAGTTTGTAGACTATTTATCGTTATGGAAACCATGGTGAAATTTTTTTCCTTAACTACTAGACCCTCGTTCCAGATATTACTATTTATTTATATTATTTTTCCATTACTTTTGGCTTTCGTCAATAAAAATTATAATACGTACAGAAAATAATTTTGCCTCTTGAAAGTCTAACAAAATCGATGCATTCATTTTAATAACACAAAATTAACATATCCATCAGTAATAAACGCGTGATGAGAAAATGAAAAAAAATTTAATTACCTAATTAGTTTTTTATAAATATAAAATGCAAAACGCATTTAACCGTACCTTAACTAACAATGTAGGTGAGTATGTTTATGGTATATATCGCGATTTTTGACGAATAAATATGTTATTTAATTAATTCATCCTCCTCCCCCCCCTCTACACGATTATTTAATAATATAGATTTTAAAAACGTCATTCGTAATATATTTACACTAAACATACATATTATTGGATATTATTAGTTGTACAATGATCTATAGTTTCTGATGAGCTGATAAAATATTTTATTGATCTATATATCTTAACGATAACATCTAGGGCAATAAAAATCTTTGTTAAAAATAAAGCCTGGCATCCGCCCATTTATCGTCCGATCGACGATGTCTGTAATCCAAAACCATTGTCAAAAATAATATCGTCCGAAATTAAATTAAGGATTAAACTAAATTAGTAGAAGCATATTTGCGACATACGTATTGTATGATTGGAAGAAAATAGTAAATACTTGTATTTTTGTTACCAATAAATGCAAAACTGAAATATTGTGGTTTATACCTAAAAACATGTGAATAGTATCTGTTCATGAGTTATAATAATATTCCATATTACCATAATATTATAATATACTTTTAGCATATTATTACAATAATATAACAACCAGAACCATAAAATTACTTAATATTTGTTAAAAATGACATACTATAGCAAACTATTATGATAGGCTGTATAGCCAATTTTACGTTATGTCATCACGCGATAAATATAATATAATATAGGCACCTATTATGTTCACCTATGTAATTAGAAGACAAATGCAAAACGTAAATTCCGCACGCGTAGGTTGACACTTAGAATTTGTCAATAGGTACATAATATAATAATAATAATAATTATTATTATTATTATTATTTATTATTACCATAATATCAATATCCAAACCCATGTGTTATATATAATGTATAATATAAAAATATTGCATTAGGAATGCGGTTTCGGGTTCTTGGGCGTATCGGAAATTTAATGTTTATATTATTTAGGTCAAGTAAAACGGTGGAATATGATTCGGATATTTAATATCTACAGTGAAACGATGAATTTTTTGTATGCTGATTAAAAAGTGAAATCCATGAGTTGTGCAGAACTAGCCAAGTTTAATTTTAACTACATTATGTATAACACAATCGTACAGCTTGCAGTGGTGCTTATTGCAAGAAAACAATAGGTTTCATTGACGACGAGGGAACTCGTCAAAATGCTGACTGGACACATGTAAGGGTGAAATCATCATCTTTCTTTTATACGACTGTAATCTGTAATTTTTCTACAAACGCGATAAACCAGTAAGGAAACGAATCGTTTCTTTTTTTAAATGTTACGTTACGGATTTTTGTAACGACATGTCTCGCACGGCTTACTGGTCATTATTATGATAGGTATACAGACGAATATCGTGATCGATCCACAGCAGCCGTGAGGCAACACCCCTGCACTGAAAAAATATTAGTCCCGTATGGTCGTTGCTATAATATTATGTAGATTATATAATTAATAACAATGTATAATATTATTGTATTATATCATTTGAATGGACATTTCGGATTGTCAATTCTGTGTATATAATGTGCGTAGGAAGTTGTAGTATGTTATGCATGCATTTATAGTATAGAGCCTCTAGCATGCATAGGTATTAGTTATTACAACGAAAGTGTGTTTTTTTTCGGAATTTCGAATGACTCATAATACACGGTTTTGTATTTTATTAAATTATGTATACACATGAATAATATGTCGTTTACTCGCTCACGATTGTCAACATTTTCACTATTTTGTGCCTTTTGTGGTAACGATTTTCTATCTGATGATTTCGTACATAGGTATATTACAACGTATATAGTCGAATAAATTACGATTTGTAAGCAAAAAAAAAATGTTTTCTTAAAAAAAAAAATTATAATTCTTTATAAACATATAGATTTGTTGGCGCGACTAATTGTGCACCTGCACCGATGCCGCGGTAAGGTCGTTCTGGTGTCGTTAGAAAGTGTTAACCTTGATCTCTCTCTCTCTCACTCTCTCGCCGTGTTCCGTTCGCCTCCACCACACAAGACACTGCGAAATCGCCCACCACCTATCCGGCAAACTTGCATGTTATAATATTTACTATCCTGCCATCCGAATCATGTCCTTGCCATCACCTCGCGATTTTAACGCGACATGCACTAAATCAAACGGTCAGTGGTCAGTGCCCTCCCCCTCCTTGACAAACGAACACTGCATATTATATGATGACGATCATCATCCGTCCTCCCTCTATAATGTGGGATTGTTAATAATCTTCCACAGTAAATTGTATCTCAAACGCTCCACACATTATGAGTAGTTTTTTTGTTTGTGACCAAATTACGGTAGAATTTTCTGATATATATACCCATATATAAGTACAAACTTATGTTTTTAGTTTTAAAAAGATTTTTATTGTGGTGACTGTGAAGTGACTTCTTGCTTTCATTACGTTGCAAAGTTTTAGAGATACCGTACGAGCGTAGGCGATAGCATGCCAATAATATACAGTACTCTGCTTTAAGCTCGCAAACAATAATAATCCGATTTAAATCGATAACTGCACCAGATATCATGAAGTAAAAATACATTATCTAATATCGTGCTCGACAATTTAAAATAATGCATGGCTTTTATATTTATTTAGATCGACCGACTTGAATAAGTACGCGATATTAAAATTATATATTAGCACATTTGTGCATACGTCATAAAAATGTTTTTGTTCGCATTAACCGCGTGTAATGGGTACATATTTCATACGCGCCGCACGCGTCCTTGGACACACTCCGTTTGATCGATCAAGGGCTTTTCCTTATGTACTCTCAACCGCACGACTCGTCTTCGCCATTGTCCTGTTAACATCCTTGTATAATTTACACGTCTCCCGATGATGTCATCAAAATATTATCTTGCGTATACCGCGGATACAAATATACAATATCATTAACCCTCGTATCACCAGGTATCATTATAATGTTATAATATAGTGAGAACCTTCTGCTGCAGCATATTTGTATTATAATTCGCGCTCACGGGATGGTTATAGCTGACAGCATTGTTATTTCTGATGCATGATGTAATTTTAGCAATTACAATATTTTTTTAAGGAATTTTCCGCGGTCATTTTGTTTCCGGATGATTTTGATTCAAATTTTAAAAAGAAAAAACCGGTACCCTGTTTGTCCGGTTTTCTTCTTGTAAACCTAACTCGATTGCGAATAATCAAAATAATAACCGAACGTGAAACGATTGCATTCGTCGTAAAATAAACTTGAAAGGACGCCACATCCCTCATGCGTTGTCTTCATCTTACAAACTTGTACAACATAGTACCTATAGGTTTATTGATATTTGAATTTTGAAACAAATTATGAGTATTTTATAATGTACTACAAATATACAGTTTTAATATGCTCACAATCTGCTTTGTAATTAAAACATAAATAAAAGCCTCCGAGATGCTCTAGATAATAATCGCATTACCTTTAAATGTTACAATAGGTCACTTTAATTTTAAAATAACATAGTAAAACGTATACCATTTTCTATGTTATACATATTTTATACGACGGAAACATCGCATACGGGTACGGCATCATCTTAGGTATATCGCTTTAAATATATATATTACGTATATTGTGTGTTCAATACCGTATAGGCGTATAGTGATTTAAATTAGTCGTTACGTATGCACGCATATGGATATTCAGAGTATACCTACCTATCTATATTTTATCGTCCCCCCACTGCAATGATGTGTCATTTGTTGCTGTATGATCTCCGTTTTGGCTCTCTCTTCTTCTCCTATACATATTTTTTTTATGCCCGCGACATCGTTTAACGAGGTTTAAATATTTGCTTCCCGGAGAGAAATTGGACCGTCATAAAAATAGCCCATGTCGCTATATTTCCGGGTTTAAAAAACGCACATTTATTTAATATATATATATAAGTAGTCTTCTCTTGCGGTAGGTACCCCAAGAATCTATATTGACCTGAATTATTTTTTACTTTTTCCTCCTCGAAAACGAAAATATTTTATTGAATTGGTTATCCAAACATGTTCCACCGTCATTATGCGTAGAAAGAACGGCCGGCGAGTCGATTAGCCTTGACGGATGGGTAGTAAGTACACATATATACATGCATATACATGTATATATACTTACCTAATTTATACTGCAGTGCAGGATAGGTTCGTATAAATTCCGATCTTACGGCTTGCGTTTGAACTTTCTAAATAAAACCTTATTGATTTTTCCGCACGAACACTCAAGTAGCTCGAGATACACTGTAAGACTAATACATGATGGAAAACAATTAATTTAAAGTCGTACATATGTCATTTGTAGAACATAGGCGGAAAAACATATCTTCGAATTTTCGTAATGCTCATATATTTTGTATGGTTGGCATAATTTATAATAGGTTTGATATACTTCGCTTCTCCTGTTCTCACGCCTCCATAAATACCATGTAAATCGTAGTGCTATAGATTATTTCAGGCTAGTTTTTCTTATGCAACAAGAATTACAATTTTTTCGTCAATAAGTTCGTCGATTTCTGGAATCATGTACTTACACCAGAAGATCTTGTAACGCACAAAGTGTTATAAATATTATAATGTACGGTTACAATAAAATATTAAAATGTATTGTATTTACGCCACCGCCTTGGCCGATGACTTACGCTGGCAACGACTTGGGACTATGAGTTCCGTTGCTATTCTGCCCGAAGTAAGTGGTATTTTTGAAACCGGTGTTCGCAAATTCATACATCCACCGGACTTCCTAAACCGTTTTTTTTGTTTAAGTAAAAAAGGCCGTTATGTATGTTATTATTATCTAACGGTGTAACGGATTATACGAAGATGATCATTACATGATCGTCGTTGCTTGCGTATCGTCATTATATTATAAGGTCTATTGTGGCATGAACTAAATTGTATTATATTTTATAATATTATTACAATATTTATATATATATAATACATCAGACGGATAATGCAAAATACAAAAATTGAATAGTAATATCGATTTGAAGATTGCTTTTTATTGTATTTCGTAATGGCTTCTGTATATTATACCGCTACATGAAATCCAGTTGTGAATGTTGTTGAAGTTTTGATTACCGTTGTGCTATGCATTAATTTCATTTCAGCTACTAAAATAAATTGAATTAATTTCTTTGAAATAAGTGTTCAATTACAAATTTACTAAATAATTATAAAATATACAGTGCAGTATGTATGTGAATGATTGATTGGCATTTTAATATTCCGCAAATTTACTATTTTTCTCGATAGTATTCGTATTTTAGTCGTTGACGGTAACTATACTAACTTCATATGATGTAACGTACGTTGCTTATTTCTAGATAGGAATCAATTTTTTTTTTTATAACATCTGGAAAAGTAAATTCCTTTAAAACGTTATTACTTATTAAATAAATATTCCAGATTCGTTTCATGGAACATTGTATAACACCTATAGATTGCAACTTCGATTTTAATTAGAACTTTTGAGACTAATTTAATTTGTACATAACATTTTTTGGGCTTTACAAAAACGTGCACAAGCTTGGTGTTAAAGTCATTTATAATAATAAGTTAATTTTACTTGTTCTTTGAAAAAAACATAAAATTAATATACTCAAAATAAGAAATGAGAGGTTACAAAATAATATTATGTGGGCCTGTAGTCGACAATTAATACTGTATACTAAAATAATTTTATACTTAATAATAACGCAGATTTATGTTTTTGGATTCGATTTATTTCCCACAGCGTCTATAAATTGAGCAACTAAGGTCATTGTAGTTAAATTTAATTTTTCTCATTTTTTTTAATTATATTATTCCAATTTTAAAGTACACGTTGGTGTGTAAGTAAGTCATAACATAAATCATATTACGTATACGTATATAACCAATATAATTTTAAAAAGAGCAGAGATTTTATAACACATAAAGAATATATAGGTATATCATAAAAGTAGTCTTCGGCGTATAAAAATATAATGAAACTATGATTTTACAGGAAATTAATGAGAATTGTTTAAAAATATAAACCGGGTAGATGAACTCAGTTCCTCATGTTATGGTTGTTCACCAAAAAAAAAAGTTTGATTTTTAATCTCTTTTTATATCCTTCTTAACTTACTAAATTACTATTCGCGTCTGTCGATGTATTATGACCCGTGTGAAACTAAGAAAAAAACTCGCATTTCAACCAAGTGGTTAACCTGATTATCGTACGCGGGACAGTCGTAAAAAAATAAAGTGAAAACACTACGCTAAACAAAAAAAAATACCTTTCGACAACAAACGACGGTATGCAACCTGACTTGCATTTTGTCTATATTTATGTTCCATATTTGGTTTCGGCGTATAGTGGTCAATATATTTTACTTCTCGTGAGTTACAAAATAAAGACTTGCGTTTTGCATGCCAACAAACTAACTACGAATACAAATATTTTTATTTAACTAACGTACGCAACCTGACTTGTAAGTTGCAACAATTATTTTTCCGGATGTAAAAACATACAATTTTAAACAAAATTATTTAAATACCACAATTGTTTTTGTTAACATTTTTGCTTTGGCAAATGTGCTACTTGTATTTTTTCACCAATTGACTAGCAAAAAACCATTTTGCCACATTATTCCCGTCAAAAAAGTGGTATCTCATACTGGTCACGTAAAGGAATTACAGTTGACCATATTATATATATATATATTATATATACTCGTATAGATAATATAATATATTATCTGGCTTCGTGTAATGATGTTATTTCACTTTTATGACTCCGTCACGATAGTTTTTTCATCCAACAACTGATGCACAAATGCACAATGGAAAAACAAACACTGCTTTAGCGGTGATCATACAAATTATAGTTGATGTCTGAATGCCCTACTTAGTGTTTTAACCATTCGATAGTAATGATCACTACAATGTTAAGTATACTATTAAATTATGAATCATTTCTGTTTGAGTTATTTTGATTTTCCCTGACCATTGAATATATTGTTATCTCGGAGCCGTGTCTCTTGCCATACTCTTCTCTTCAAGTAGGTTCATTATTGTATGATACTTTCCCTTCTTTTGTACGCACTTTCTTTATTTTTTTAAAACTGTTTAACGCCTATATGGTTAACACCATACTATATTGTATTTGAATTACGTCAATCGGTATTTCGTTAATTAATAATTATTAATGGCAGATAAGAGTAGTATAGTGACTCGTATTTACGTTTAATGCATTATCAGCGCTCAACAATTTTAATTTGTATGATGCAATTGATCAGCAATTATAGCAACAATTTATATTTTTTAATGCAAATATAAATCAAAAAAATGTTTTCTGTATTTTTATGACTTTCACGATTAGTATTTATGTAAATGTTATAGGTATACATCTGTTTGTGATTTGTGCAACTATATAAGAGAGGTTTTTAGGTGATTATTTGCATTAATAATTGAAATTTATAATAGCGACTTATTATTTTATGTATGTTTAATGTTTTCGCTTTTAATTGTTTAGCTATACATTGATTTATTGTTCAAACGGTGTTTGTCTTACTTAAAAGTTACACCAACCTCAAATGTATACGAATATTAATTATACAAGCATTTATAATACATATTTTGTGTTATTTACAGAAACCTATCCAAAACATTTGGTGTGTGGTTTAATCAACTAAGAATGATAATACATTAAACGAAAATTACTATTTCTAAGAACTCATAACCAAAATCTAACAATATTAATATGCAGGGTAATTATACGTTAAAATAATTAATAAATCAAAACATTCTGATTCACAATCCACACATAACATTTTTAATTAAAATTCAAAGAAATGTAATTGTCTTTAAACTGTAAACGATTGTAATACATAATATTATTGTAACAATATAACATAATTATATAATAATATAACGATGTTATATTTAATGGTATTTATTCCGTTATTATTTATTAATTTATTATCATACTTGTTGGACTCAAATATATTATAATGTTTTAATTTAAAATATTAAAAGGATACCACCCCCGCATGGCTTGTTTCCGTATTATAGACGTACAACATGTAAATTCGCGTTTAGTATTTTATTTAGTTTTTATTTTAAGCTTTAATAATATTAGAGTGAATTAAAACGAAATTTTAAATTTTAAATGAGTTATAAGTATGTAGCATAATAATAATTGAAATGTAATACAATTTTATTTTAATAATATTCAGTCGGTTTGGTATGAGCTATTGTGCTTTGCGATTATTTATCATGCAATTATTGCATTTTTGTCATGACCTTACATTATAAACTATAACATCATAGATATAAACATACTATCGATTAAATAATAAAATTAAAAGATACATGCCTCTAAAAGTCGTTTAATTTCGACTAAAATCACACGCTAGAACCAAAGATAGCTGGCTAGTATCATTCGATAATAATATTACTACTACAAACAGTAAAACCTCGTTGTTTTAATGTTTTCTTTTCTCAAGCCGGCGACAGACTCGCGGGGAACAAAAACGCTTTATCATTCGAACCGTCGCGGTGTTTGTTGAGTACCGCAAAATATATAATTTAATAGTTGGTACAAGTTATAACAATATATTATTATGATACGTGACGTACCTATTTAATGCACACGTCGTTATTATTATTATTCGCCCACTGGTTTGCACGTTTTTGCCCTATGCCTCTCTGGACGATTCCTTATTTTTGTTGTCTACAATGTGTTTGGCCGCCGTGTTGTAATTTACACTCGCGAAGCCTTACTCGATGCATAGAAGTGAAAATCCGGATCGATCATTTTATTTAACTCTCCCTCCGCCCAACGCGACTTTTCGTTTGCATCTATCCCCGCTCCTGTCGCGGTATATTTGCATATATAATATGCATAATATCGTTTAAGTGAGTATTATTATGATGGTACACATTCGCGTATAATGCTTAAAATTTAAATAGGCACGTTATGTTATATTTTAATACCGCCGAGTGCTGCAGGTTGTAAGCGAAGAATGTGTGGGTAACTAGTTTTCGCGACGAGAAATATAACAACATTATGATTTGACTCGATTTTGTAAACGCGTGGCGTTTGGCGACTACATTTATTCTGCATGTGTGTGTGTGTGTGTGTGTGTGTGTGTGTGTGTGTGTGTGTGTGTGTAATTATGTTGTATATATAGGTGGCTATAACCGGGTTTATAGCTACGCGTATCTGTCGGCGATGTGCGTGTGCCTTTTATCGTATAATCTGATTAGCCGTCGTAATCGTAGTATCATGCATTAAGCACGATCTACCAGGAAATTTCCGGAGTTGAGCTGTGAGTTCAACTTTTGGACACGACACAACATACGACATGGCTGAGAATCCAACTCAAGGCATTCCGCCATTGTTTCCACGATCTCGAGATCTATATGAGTATTGATAATCTTACATTGGATTATTATAACCCCCCTAAAAATTCAATCAAATGTCCGCCTATGTTTGTCAACGGTTTCCGCACTGTAGCAGTATGTTCTGATTTTTTGACCACGGTGGGTGTTCCGTTAAACTTGCACAGTCGTGTTATTATCGAGAGACGAAAATCTTCTGTGGAACTCTCATTGGCAACGACACAGTAGCTACGAGTGCATTTTTATCGTCCGTTTTCTTTTTTTGTTCTCCCCATGTTTACAATATAAACCTCCGTGTATTTACAATTCAATTACAAAGTTATATAACCGATTTTGCAGCAAATTCTCGATTTATAATCTCATCGCCGTAAACTTAGGCAAGGGTGGCGACGGCGTGTTGACCGTCGATCGAGGTCGGATTCTTACCTCCAAACGAGGCCACGCCCTTTAAATGTATAAATATCGTTTATGATACAATATTTATATTACTATGTTGTGTTAGATTTTAATTGAGTTATGTAATCAAAATCATTTGTATATTGTTGCAATTATTGATTCTCTCTATCTATTTGCCTTTTTTATCCTCTCAAAAAGTCTAACTGTACTTTTATTGATTGATTTTACGCTAATCTTGAAAAGCATTGTTACATTTTTAATTCGACCAATATTGAATTCCTTGAAATAATAAGTATATACATAAATATTGCCAACTATACAACTCTCAATAATATAATTTATTATTATTTTTTAATTATTTATTCATAGATTTTTTTTATTTTAAATGCATATAAACGTTTATTAACATATTTTTTTAAAAACATTACATAATTTCCTATAAATAATGTTGAATTAATGTTTAATAATATTATAACTTAACAACTATTATTGTAATAATGTAATGAGCTAAATTTAAATGTTGTTATATCGTATTTGGCGCCATTAAAATAAACTATTTTTCATTATCATGCAAGATCAATTCTTACGCGTTTTTATTGGGTAACAACACATTTAAATATATTATGATTTGTGATAACAGTGAAAGGGGTCACGATTAGAAAAGTATCGACTAAAGTTAGTTGCATATAAATAGGTCTCATATTGACTATTGTATTACTAATACCTAATACATGTAAATCTAAGTAAAAGTAAAAATAAAAAGTAGTCCGTCAATCTTAATTAGTAATTACAGTTAGCAATTAAAATCGTTTTTGTTACAAGAAGCGATCCCATCATACTCTTTTAACTTCAATTTAGCATGCTCATTTGTCATCTTTCTTTGTACCGTTGCTAATCTATAATATAAAATAGAATGTATTCAAGTATATCGTTATACCGTTTATGTTTTAGTCTGAAATTTGTATTCATCCAAAAACAGTTTTGGGATATTTTTCTATGATTTTATAATATATTATTATTCGCCTTTTAAACTGTCAGTGGCGATATTTTAGCCGTTTGTCGTATATAGATGGCCGGAAAATAATAAAAATCTCAACGTTTTTATACATTTATATAGTATCTACATTTTAGTCAGCATAAATGTATAATATTGCATAATATTAGAATGGTCTATGAAAAACGTTATCTTATATTTTTATTAGCTACCTATCTGGATAAATTTAAAACGGCACACGATCAATTTGTATTGGATGATTACACCACTCGGTTTTATAATATAAACGTTTCGATTGAGTTGCGCCACTTTAAACCTGCGATAATCATCCATAAAGTAATATACCTACTCTATGTAATCATCATAATATGATATTATCGTTCACCAATGTGTATTTGTATACGGGATTTTCATTTCGACACCTGTTTACTGTTACCGGAAACGATAACAATTAATAACAGTAATGATAACAATATTGGATTGCAACGTGATTATACCTTGTGGCTTGTAGCTTGTTCGATTTCGTCCGTCGACATTGATGTTTTAAAATATCCTACCGGATGAAACGCGTTTATTTCACACGCCGTATAGTCACCGAGAGCAGCGCATATCTCGTCTGTGTAAAATCACGTTGTGTTGTCCAAAAAGTGTCGAAAATGTTTGATTTAGATCGCCTTTTCGGAATTCTATTGAAATGATGAATAATGAGTAATTAATTATACACTATTATTAAGTTTTTAATCGCGGACGCATGTTTCTCTCTTCCGTCGTTATTATAGTATCAATGCAATGCGTATTGGTGTGTTACTAATCATAATAATCAACAGCTTCTGCCAAAACCAAAAAAATTAATGAGCACACAATAATATTCTAATAAATAGAATATATTATACTATTTTATTAAATATTATTATATTCTATCAAACGATATAATAGAAAACCATTTATGTGGTATTCATTTTTTTTCGCACCGCCACAATTATTCCCTCTACATTACGAAATTACACTGTTTTTTTATCATATATTAGACTTTTTTCTATTTACTACATTTTATTTCTCACTATAAATTAATTTTTCTTTAGAACCATTCAATAACCAGTATTTTTATTTACTAATATTTATATTTTATATAATCTATTAATTTTGAAATGAACAATGATTGAAATTTGTAGGTGTTTTTTAAAGTTTTTATTCTCGCACATACATTGTTAAAACTATCAAATCTTCCAATCCATATGTAATGCAAAAAAAATAAATGACGATATTTGTGTTTCTTTTTGTTGTGTAGATATTTCTCAAACTTATTTTGGTGCACGCGATCGTCGTCGACACTTTCAAATAAATAAATAATAAAACACGCATGATACATTTTGCACCACACTACTAACGACCACAGAAACACCCACTCATAATATATAAAGTGATTCACCAATAAAGTCGTCACCATTTTTTCTTTATTAGTGGTCACGTAATCATTCTGAATATTTATTCAAATTATGATTTTCAGAAATTTTAAGCATATCTACTTAAAGACAGTGAAATATACATAATTTTGAATTATTTTGGGCAAGGCTCAATTACCAACGCCTCCCATCTCAAAATCAAAGGCTCATTAGTTACTTGCTGTAATGCTGTATGCCTATGTTTATGCACAGTTATTCGTATATAGTTATATAATACTATCACCATATTAATTTCAACATTAGATGCCACCAACAATCGATTTCTTCAATCCCACCTTGACCATTATTGTCGGAAGATCACGAAAAAAAAAACCTAACTCATTTATTGCATTGTTAAATGACATCTAAACAGTTTATCGTTGATATAATATATTAGTTTATTAACAGTTAACTTAATTTTATAAAAAATTGTTTTGACAAGCGTGCTATGTCTGCGTGAAATCATTGTATTGTTCATCATTGTTTGTTTAAATATTGTATTATATTTTTATTTATTATATACAATATACCCATAGGTATTATGTACAACTTCAATAAATAATATCGATAACAACGATACTTATAAAACGCATACTATGATCTCAGCTTTATTGTTGAGTTATATAATTGCTAATTTTGATTGATACTCATATTATTATTACTATAGACCATATATCCGAGTAGCTAGAGAACCTAATAATATGAAGCTGCTCGGGGTAGGGTAAAATATATCACTCCATGTAGTTCAAATATAAAAATACATCAAATTTGAGAAAAAAAGTACATTATTTTAAATTCATTATAGAATTTTTTATTTTTAAAGAATTATATAAGTTATGACAAATAAATGTATGCTATTAAATATATTATAAATAATTCTGATTTTGTAGGTAGTTAAATTGAAAAACTTGAGAATAAATTAATGAGTGCGATATACTATCTGAAAAACTTATATTTTTAAAAATATTATTAAAAATATAGTATTTACTTTAAAAATAAAATCAAGAGACCAGACATACTGGTGGGCCATGTTGCGGACAGTTCGGTTTGGTACTTGGGAGATAATACGTTATAGAATATAGATAATAATGCGATGTAGATAATCGCAACCATAACCTTGCCTTACTATTATATCACCGCTGAGCCAAAATTCAAAGTGATGAACATTTTATTATCATTTATTATTTATTTTATATTGAGTATTTTCAAAATACAAAATACTCTTATCACTGTAAGAATTATTATTAATATTTAATTAATATTAACTATTCAATTTTGTAATTTGTAAAAACCGAATAAAATAAGTAATAAACTAAAATATAATTCTTGAAGTCACTCTGTATTATATTTTGTACACATTTATATATATATATATATATATTATATATGTTATGTTACATTATTACATATTCGTACAAATAACATTTTTAGTTTTTACATGCGCGGTGAAACAGAACTGACGACGCTATTTCGATGTCAAATAAATATTACTGAGGTTATAACGTTATGGCGTACGGTTCTTTCTTTTTTTTTTTTTGGATTCGATCGAAATCGTGACTACTACAAAAACCGCTGTGCCGAGGCAAAACTTGGTCATAAACTCATAACCAACATGACTCGTGTCCTCGTTTGATCGCAAAAAAAAAAACAACGAGTAATCACGATTGTCAACAGTGACTGGCTGCCGTGTACATATTATCAATATCGGCCGCGTTATAACTTTTATTTTGTTCTTTTTTCCGTATTATAAAATATATAAATATTATCGACCAATAGAATAAAATTAATATAATATACACTATAATTATCGTACGAATATTTTGTTAATCACAGGTTACTAATCGAAACAATTTTGTTGTAATTATTATTAGTAATTACTAGTTTCTCTAAAATCTGTAGTTGGAGCATCATTGGACATATTACATATATCATCATGTAATACTTTTAACAAACAGACGCAAGAATTGATTCGCAAACTCGGCAGTCAGCACGATGGCCACGATGTGGTTAAAATTGTTGTCGTTTGTATACCGTACACTATCGATAAAAAATTACTTACGTATGGTAACATGTCATCATCACCATGATGGTCTTTGGACGGTGGCGCACTTATTACCTATACTACCTACTGATAATGATAAATCACAGTCTCTATACTCCCGGATACCAAGCATAACCACTGACGCTCATTCGTTTATGAGTCCTAGAAGAAAATATGTCGTATAATTAAATTGAAAATAATAATAATAGAAATAGGAATAAAAATAGGATGTCCTAATAAATGCGTTTCTCGAGTTCGGTGTTTCCGCTTGATGGCAATGACACTGTTTATTTTTATTATTATTATTTTTTATTTTTTTTTAACTCGTCCGCTTAGGCTCGTCCCGCCGCGCGACAACAAAACGACCCATTCAGTACTATCGTATAAAATATTTTTATTCGTAACCGCCACGACAGTCTATATGACAAAATAAAAAACGTTCATTGATGAGAGCTACTCCTACAACAACACGGATCAACGTCGTCGTTGTTATGGTCGCGCCTCATGTACCTACTTCTCGTGAAATCATTGCATCCGGCCTCGGTAATAATTAGTGGATTTCAGTGAAAGCATGTGGGCAATGAGAAACAAAACGATCTCCTGTGCGCGAAATGCTCGCTCTTCTGTGTCCTCGGCTGCCTCTTAAGCGCTTTTTGTTTTTTAGTCGGAATACAAGTTTACGCGCTACTACGGTATTGTCCTGTCCTCCAAAACATAATTCAAAATTATGAAGCCGGGACAGAGGGGAGAGGACAACAACAAATATTTCATAAATAGTAAATCAATCATTTAAATAACTGAGTGTTCGTGTACCGTATGTAATATTATTATATTATCATAAATGGGGAAGAACAGCTCTATATACCCTCTACGGGTCTTCTGCAGTGGTCTATTAAATAAATTATATTCAGTCTTCTATAGTCTATACTACTCAGTGATAATCATCTTATTTTAAGCATACTTAAATAATATTTTAGAAAACTGGCGTTATCGTCTAACTCGACTGCATTCGGAATATATATACGCATATCGAAATATGAACGATATGATGGTGGGCCGTGTGTGGTTTATTTTTTAAATATATATAATAATATTATATTATATTATAATATTATAATATTCACGTTTTAAAATTTACCGTCATGACATTTCGATTTCAAATAAATAATTTTAAAAACGTTAAAATACATGCGCTTTCGCATAATATATTACCGTTGGTATTATTACTATCATTATTATTGGTATCTCACGATTGAATAATAGCCGCTCTTAACACATATAATAATTTATATATCTGCAGTATATTAATATGGGGCTGGAAAGTGTTGTTGCGTTTTGACCGTGTAATTTAATATATATATATATATATTATATGATAAGTAGGTACGCGATAATATGCGTGTCTCTATAATAAATAATATTAATCCATTCGTCCCAACCGTATGGTGTTAATCAAAAATGTATTGCAAACGAGAATTTCACTCAATATTGTTATTTTATTATTACTATTATAGTATTAGTGTATTGCACCACCACACATCGGTTCCCACAAGTATGTTCAACATGGTTTATATTGTATTTTATATGATATACAGAGTGATTCATAAAACATGTTCATCCTCTCTTATTCAATAATATAATGCAGTTATTCAAAATGTGATGTTTGAAATTTTTAAATATACCTATTAAGACCATATTTTTAACTTTTTGTGTTTTTTTTTTTTATCCTATTAGAAATGAGAACCAACTGTTCTATTATAAACTATATAGCAGATATTTTTTGTGAAAATATTAATATATCAAAAATCAAAAACTGTAAGAGAAATTATTTAATTATTTAACAACGCGCAGTAAGGATAATAGGTTTTTTAATAATGGATTTAAAAAAATACCTATGGTGATTTTAAAATTAGCTTAGTAATTAATAATATTCCATCAATATTTATAATTTGTTAAAATAGTCCAAGCATGATAAATGCTAGTCTTAATATTACATCTAATTCATATTTTGATTACCATTTTAAAGATTATGTGTAATATCCTTGTTTAAATTTAAATAACTGGGAAATTATTTAGTTGAATTTCGGGTTAGGTACATCGACATTTTCGGAAAAATTATTCACTTAATATTTTTAGTTGGAAATTAAGTTTTCATTTTAAAAATAGAAGTAAAATAATTTAAATACTACATGTATTATTAAACAGGATATTACTTGGGGATGTTCATGCTTAGTGAATCACACTGTATATAAATTTAAATCAAAAACCTCCAGTAATGGATAAATAACTTTTTCCCTGTAAAAGCGGTTAACCTTCGTCACGATAATCGGTGTGACTTGTGACGCAAGCTTTAAGGAAATGATTTGTATATGTGTATTATAGACTTTAGTGATAATATATTATTATTATTATTATTATTAGAATATTGTTATAGCAATCATAATAATTAATCGATACCTTTACGAGCCATTGTGGTGTCATTCGCCTCTATTATTTATAGTTGGGCGAAATATTACTATTATCGTTCGAATAAAAATGGCTGTGGCGATTAAATAATATCACCTATGAGCCAATTATATTCTACCACCGTTACGAATTTTAAAAACTATATCAACGGATCGAAAGAAAAAAAAACGTCACCGATAATCGTCAAACACACCATAACGCCGTCGCCACTCGAAATACACACCTTGTTGTTGTATACCGTGATCGTCCCGTCAGTTTACAGTTATAAATTATAATAATATTATACTATCTCCCGTTGACGGTAAAAGATTTCCAATTGTTAAATTATTTATGACATATATATAATATTTATTTTACCCCAGTTTCTTCCTACGTTTAAATATGATATCGATTGATACGCATGGCGTTCAAGCGGATTTCGAGTCGCAATTCTGTTGTAACCACGTTTTAACATTAATCCGGACAAGTATATTAATTTATGTTGTTTTTTCGTCATTTTTGTGTCGTGTGCGTGAAAACGCGCAGGACACATTCTTGGGCACATAACAATATTGCGGCGGCAGTGACATTGTTATATATATCTGTTGCAAAATATGTACATAATAACATTTAACACGAAACTATGCACACGTGTTGAACGAGCCTGAGTATACGAGTAGATAACTGATAAATTATGATGATAACATAATATCATTATACGATAACAAGATAAATGATCGAAGAACTGCAGTGTGTTTGCGCCGCGTTGTCGTGCAACCGGTAGTACCTGTTCGTAGCATGTGCGTAATGTTGTACGCACATAATATGAGTATACAACCCATGAATAAAAAATTTAAAAATATTCATAAACTTTTAAATGATTTTCGCCGTTTTCATTATTTTTTATTATTTATGTTATTGCAAAACGTGATTGTTTAAGAGAAAAAGTACAATCTTTACCGATATTATTATGGGTATTGAAACGCGGTCCTGCCTAGAGTAACATTGAAACTATTATTTGATTTTTTACGCACAAACATCCGTTAACGAGGTATGTATGCACATGTACGTTTGATACTCTATAAAAAGATTTCCACATGGAAATCAAATTTATTTATACAATATTAACATTGCGAACTTATCGAATATTCTATTATTATTATTGTGCATGCGACTATTGTTTCTGAAACGCGCGATCGTTGAGACTGTCGAGAGAACAGTAGTCCGGCAACGAACACGGTACATTAAATTTGATAATTATCGTCTACGTATGTATAACATTATTGTTATTAATTATTATTTTTGCCGTTTCGTATCTTGCATTTCTCGTCGGCATTTCCGTTCGTCCGTATACGCCTGTGCGTACGTGTCTACAACCGCCTTGAAACATCGCGATATTTGCGTTAAAACAATAACAATATTTTAATTTGAAACGCGTGCGTTCGCTCTTCTTTTTTCTCCACCTCCCGTTAGGATCCGGACCTGCCGCCGGTGGCGTCTCGTGAAACGGCGTCGGTGGCGTTAATGTCTCCCGCTCGAACGATTTTCACAGCGACGCGCGACGACGATGAGGTCAACAAACGCGAGCGCACAAATCATACGGTGATAACAGAGAGGTCGAAATCGTTTGAAACTTAAAATATTTTTGTTGCATGTTTGTATATAAATATACCGCGGAAAGTGTAATTTAAGAATTAACTGAATGGGATTCGTGGTGTGTGTGCCAACTCCCCTCACTCAAGATCGTCCCTGCGACGAAACTTTGGTAAAGTCTGATTTATTCTATTGGTGCTGAACTTAAAGTTATGTTTGCACGGGTTTTCCGGTTGAAAACGATTCGGCGAGCAACAGTAAAAATCGCAAACCGATGCAATTCGATATTTTTTTTACTTATTATCGTGTTGCCGTCCTCTGGTAATACGTCATCTTGGTTTTATTCGGTTTATTTTACATACAATATTTTGTAATTTATGATAATCAAATTCATAAATTATCCAATTCGCATTTCATTTATACGTTCGTGTGTAGTATTTCAGTCGTTATAGTAAAACAGTGGTTCAAAACCTTTTCGAATACGCGCTCTCTTCTGCTCTTCTGAGTTAACAAGAATCTGGCACTCCCCTTTCTCGAAAACTGTACTAGTACCTATATACATACACTATAATGTACATTGTACAACTGATAAAATTACCATCTATAATACATAATAGATGTACGAGTACAGATAATGTTAAGGAATTATAAGTTATTAAATTTTAAGGAACATTATATAGGCAACTGTTTATACATTTGATAATCGGTCTGGTTACAGTGTTAGATAACTTAACTAAATTACTTTAATTTGTAATTGCAAATAATAAAAATAAGTACTATTTATAATCAGTAGTACCTATTGGTATCCAAAATATATTGATTAAATAAGATAATATTTGATTCATTTTATGCACGGAAAAAAGTTTATTAAAAGGTAATTAATCAAAAGAAATCTCCTCCATTTACGTGGTTGCGACATTCACGAACATTTTATTCCAGTCCTATATATTGATCCTTCCGGTAGGTAGATGAATTATGTAATATAATGGTTGAATTTAAATCAATGGTCTATTTCAAAATCAACGAACAATATTATTACATGTATTATTATACGGTTGGTTTCCTGAGTTATTCGTTAACATCGTAGTTGATAGACTACAGCTATACAGCGGGAGATCGGCGTCGGCGGCCGAAAACCGTTATCCACTGTCGTAATCGCATCGACGATGACAGTAATAATAATAATAATAATAATAATAAATATATAATGGTTTTTACTTGTACACGCGGGCCAACGTCGCTTCACTCGTTCGCAAATCGGACACGCCGCCCGCCGCGGTTGTGCATTTCGCGCGTACGACAATAGAATCCGAAAATAATACCGCCGAGATCGATGACCTGATCGTCACTATACCGGTGGCGGCGTTCTTGCGCACAGTCGTCATCAGTCACCACTGACATTTTATATTGTTGTCATTCTGCACTTCTGCTAGACGTACCACAAAATATAGCCGAAACTTGGTTGGTAGAGTTATGTCTTGTAGAGGCTCCATCTCATTCCATAACCAAAATGCTCTGTCTGACGATAAAACCAAAATAATTTGTATTGGGTAATAAATAGATAATCCGTAAAAAAACGAAATAGAAATAAACATCAAGTAAAATTATGACGAGGTAATATAGAGATGGTGTATAGTAGGTACACGAGAAAAGGATGACTAACAATAATGTTCTTCTGATCTCGCATAATTATAACAACCAGCAGCTTCCCAATTGACAATAGTTATTATTAATTTGAAACTTTTTTCAAATGTAATCGATCACTTGGAGAATACTTTCATATTGGATATTTTAATTTTTTAGTTTCGTGTACTATCATTAATACTATTATTCCAATAACAGAATTATGTTTGTATAAATATTGTATGTTTTTATTTTTTATAAATTATAAAGAAAAGTATTATTATAAGGACTTACTAATAGCAGTTATTACGAGTTAAAAACGCATATTTCATTTATTCATTTATTTATTATTTTTTTTTGCTTAAAATTTGGAAGTTACTTATATACTTTCCCGTATTTCTGATTTTTATTCAAATTGACTGCTTAAAAAAGATATTTAAGTGAGTATGCTTCATGATCGTTTCTCAGATTTAAGTACTTAAGAAAGTAAAATAAACTATGAATTAATAATTAATGAGGATAATATTTAGAAAATTAGGGTCATCTGAGAATTTTGTGTAAAACAAATAAAATAGCTTTGTCGTTTAGCGGCTTAAATTGTAAGGAAGTTAATCATCGATTTTTTACGTTTACTTTCAAACCGATAAAATACACATCTATTGATTTACAACTCATCACTTGGTTATTACGCCGTATTTTGTTTGTTTTAATCACTTAATCACTAATTGGTACTTCCCTCTCCTCTTGATCAAAAAACAGACAGATGACCTAAATTATTTGAAAACTTTGTGATGGTTTCGGGATTTCTTTCATCTGCTATGAGAGCTGATATAGGTCCATGGAAACTGTTCAAGTCGTCGTCGAGGACCTATACCGGCTCTCTGAGGAAAATCGAAATGGTCACGCCTGTGCTTTAATTCACCTCAAATTACAATGACTAATTTTGTGAAACGTGGTACTACCGTAATACGGATTTGTCATCAGGCGTGTTTTTTAATTTGTTTTTATTAATGAATAACGCAATATGCGACATATTTAATCGTTGGCACTGTGACTGCTTGTTAACACAGTGTGATATTTAGTACTTACATTAAAATTTATTACGCTGGCTAGTAGTTTTCAATTTCGTGTTCGGTTTTGCTCTATTAATAAGTTATAACTGAATACTAACTCTAACTCTTTTTTTTACCACAATATGGTATCGTACATTATGCAATGCAATATAATAAGTGACGTGTGTATAAATGCAAAGCCACACGGATCACATACCGGTCATGTATGTAACTAATAGTTTACCAAAATACGCGTTTTTTAAGTATTAAAAACCTCCTTGTCGTTAATGGCCTTTCTTCTATCGCCTTATCGATACTTATTATTATTTATGCCTATCTCTGAATTGTTTGTGTCGTTATACAATTCGATCGTTGACGATCCCGTTCGGTGTGGCTATAGCGCTGTCGCGTTCCATCGTTTTGCAATATAAAAAATAAAAAAAAAAAACGAACATTCAACAAAACAATAATATCATAATATTTAACAATAACAATCATGGTATTGAAAATAATAACGGCGCTTGCGTGTTGTACGGTTGCTGTAACATACCTACCGGCCGTAGCTGTATATATAAACTTGCTAATGAGCGCAAATCTCACGTGGGATTGGCACCGTTGTTTTGTGTACGCATTACATATGATAATATTATATGTAATGTAATAATATATGTATTATTATTTAATAGTGTTGAGCAGGATTTCGACAGCGTTTTTATTTTCAGTGGTACGCCGCCCGGCGAGCTTACTGTGTATAGTGTACGCTATTATATAGAACTAAAGAATACACACGGCCACGTGATTGTATTTCTCACCACTTCATTATATTACATATTTATTCGATATCGTGTAAAAAAGAAAAAAAATGATTCGACCGCCGTGGCTTTGGTGTTTGTTTAGAAAACCCGGACGAACCACGGCAGCATGTGTGGTTGTATAGAGTAATCTAGTTAAGAAGGGCGAGGAGATAAACGAAGACATTAATACTTTATTAAAAAAAATAAAACAAAAAGTTTTATTATTTTTTCACACGCGCGCGCGAGCTGTGTTGTAATAATGGTAACAATAATATTAAGTACCTACATCGTAATATATTATTAAAACACTGTCTGTGGGACGGATAGAGAACGTACAACTGATTTGAAATACGGTTCAATTATTTTATATTATAAATTATTATTATGACTTCATTATTCAATTTGTTTATTCGTTGTGTGGCAATATTACATGATTGTGTTCGCGTGCCAGTTTAATATACTGTATAATGTTGGTTGTGTGTGTGTCTCTTGGTCGTGCAGCGGCAGTGCCGAGCTCAGCCGCCACACAGATATCGTACAAGCATAGCGCCCCGTAGAAACCAACTCGTTACAAGGGCGCATAACATTATTTTATTATTATTAACAACTGAAATGTTTAGCTGCGGTTGCTTTCACTCCGTTATCGGTTCGTATAATAAAGCCAATGTTAAGTATTCCCGAATTCGAGTTAATCTCCGCTTGTTTTTGTTGAAAAGTATGTACAAGTATATAAGACATACTCGTAGTATTTCGCATAATACATATACATGACTTTATAAACATAGCTGAGTACCCTATCATCAAACTTATCTCTTAATAAACATTACTTGCCCAAATTATTTTATGCACCCGTTCTTACATATTATAAACTTGAAAATACCTATATTTGATTATGAAATTGTATAAATAGCGGAAATCGATAATTAAATTTCAAAATGTCTAAATGCTTTAGAGATGGTTTGAACGTAAACCAATCAAATACTATAAATTATAATAATCGGTATCCACATTTTTGAAATTAATGGTGATGAAAAAGGTTAATAAATCACACTCGCCTCTTCATTTAGTGTTGAGTAAGATATTTTGTGTTTATAGTAATTATTAGTATTATTACATATACAGTGGTGAAATAAACAGAATGGAATAAACTGTCGTTTGTCATTTTATATGGAAACACGTTGCTAAACAAATCTGTACAAAATAGTCATCGGCCCTGGTGTGCGGGTTGTGGTAAAAGTATAATACGCATATTGCATACAGTATCCCAGAAAGACGTGAATTATTTGGAAACAGTCGAAACGAGTTTGAACCAGAGTGTCACGATGGCGTTGTGACATGAATTACAGCGTCTATCTTTTCATTACCTATGTCTATATTAGTAGCAGAGCAAGATGTTACAACTTGATTTTCTACGGAAAAGTCTGCACTATCTTTGAGTGATTCATGATCATTATCTACAAATATTTCTACAACTTGTCTGCAAAATAAAATGTTTAAAAATATTTTTAACTAAAATAGTAGACAATAACTGACAAACTGTTAATATCATTTAACAACAACTATAGCTACAAATAAACCAAAGACCAATTCATAGTAACGTCAGACATTTTTATGAACCAGGAATTGTTTATAAATAGTTATATTATATACTACTAGAAAATAACTAGATAGTAAAATACCTTCATCAGATGAATTTTGATCTTTAAAATATTGTACATTAATTTCAGCTATATTATTTTTCACTTAACTCTTTCTACCGTTAGCAACTTTATTTTGATTACAAAAATGTAATACTGCTAATCTATCTCCATACTTAGGAAATAATGATGTCAATTTCTCAGGATCTTGATCATTCATCAAACATATTACATCTTCATCAATCTAAAAATACATTGGAAATTAAAAGTATCAGATACCAGTTATACTCAACAATTATTTACTTACATTTTCGTTTATTATTTGTTTAATGACGTTTTGTTCGACGCAACGCAACGTCAAGAAGTCCAATAGCTTGTTCATGCTGACTCAAAAAAAAATGTAGTAATAAGTTCAGCACAAGCCACGAAGACGGGGTACGGAATAGACCTTAGACGCCTGCAATCGTCAAGTAAAAATAATTAAAGTACTAACCTAACCAACGGATATTATATTTATATCTTAGTCCATGGTTCGAGGTTATAACCACGATTTAAGATAGTATGGCTGCCCGATGACCTATGATAAGAACGTTTTAAATTCAATAACTAGAACAGCTGGAATATTGTACACTTAGCGCTTGCAAAATGATATGTACCGATCATGATTTAAGAATAGTAGCCCGCCAGCACGGTATTTGAGCTTATAGGCTATAGCGTTATACTATCTTGGTTGTCTCTATAGCAACCGCATCGATACATTATTTATTTAATCATGATTAAATCGTATACTTAATCGAATTTTGTTTGTAATTATAGCACGAAGTAGTAGTTACAAATTTACAATAGAACTCATTTTTATAAATAAAATTATTTAAAATTTGTATTTATGACTTCGAATTCTGAAAACCTATTGCAAACGTAAGCGTTCCACACACAGCAGTTTATATTATTATGTTTTTATTAAAAACATAATTATGATTCCTTGTTTTCCGTGCATTGGAGTAAATATCAAGTTTTTTTCATGGTTTACTTTGGGTCACAACTATAGCTGCAGCAGTGATTGTCCTTATATGTTACGTACTCTCACAATACAATATACTTACAGTGTATGACGTAAACTCTTATCCTGCATGTTCCTGGTCTAGGTTTTACGCAACGGACAAGTGAATAATAAAATATTTAAAAATATATATAAGAACACGGCCTAGCAACGTGTAACCGACATAATAGAACGCCAAAAGGTCATATATTTTATATTTTTATATTTTATATACCACGTTCTCCGAATCATCCAGAATATCATATACGTGAAAAAATTATTTACTATTGGAGTACCATATTATTATTATTAGTATGGGGCTCAACAACCTTAAACTCATTGATTGAAGGCGTTAACTAATGATGATGCTTCGGCTGCTGCAGCTAGGCCATTACCATAGAGAAGTGCATATTATGATGTAATTGCTATGTAATTGGCTATGAATTATAATATATATACATTACTCACACACACACACACACACACACACACACACACACACACACACACACACACACACACACACACAAAAGTTCGTTTTGTCCAGCGACGACAAACGAGTATGCTCGGGTCGGTCGTCCATATAATGTTATACTGCTGCAAGTGGCTGAAATCTATCCCGTTTCAATTAATCCAAGTAGCCCACGTCCAATAAACTGTGCATTGTGTACACGTATTACAAAAAGCCGTCGTTGCGTTTATGTGCAGTGTACAATATTAATATATTACTCTTTATACGCGTTTAATATGTCGACGGGAGAGAATTTTGACTGTTAAATGATATATTCTTTTAAATATGCTATGACATGCCCACAATATGGAGGCACACTGCGCGTATGATTTTTATTTATTTACGAGACTCTGTACACATACAGAGATTACCTAAGAGTAATAACAAACACGTATAACACCCATTTATATACCTATCTACGTCTAGACTTGACAACAATATTATAATATATAATATAATAGAATATAATGTTATATACTTAAATTGTATAGATACCTTCTAAATTACGTCTCGCGCGAACCGCATCGATTAAACACGTAAAACATGCAAATTTATATCTTCGATTCGAATATACAAGTATAATAGTAATATTTCAATGCGAGCGTTTATAATTATCGGGGATATCAGGTATAATAGTGAGACTAATCAACCTACTCTTCCTGTATACTTATCAGTTATCTATACATATTTATAAGTAGTATTCTAGTCAGTTCAGTCAGTAGTTATGGTTCGCGTTGAATTCTTCGAAGATTTTAGCCCCTCGCACCGCACTTCTTCTGAAAAATGTGCGATATCCCTACAGGATACGCCACCAGAAACGGTCCCAGCAGTAGCTTATAGTTTGTTTGAAATATCACAGTATGAACATAATACTTTTCATGCAACACCGTATTTAGTGTGCAGGTCTGTCGATTTTCTGGGCCGCTCTATATACGCGACGAGAGTTTCTTCTATAATAGCTACAGCAACAAACCATAACTCATGAGTATATACTTATGTACAGTGTTAACACATATATTGGAGAGGACACTGTAATCATCACTGTATAGTCTCTTCTGCAATAATTATAATTTGGCGATTCAAACTACGAGTATGTTCTATATTATATTATGAAGAGGATACGACGTGGTTTCGCAACGAGGCCAAGACCGACCCGGGTTCGTGTGTGCAGTGTGTGAAGCTGACCGCATCACGCGCTCCATTTTACACAATTCGAAACAACAACAAATTGCACCTGTTACGTATACAATATATAATATAATATGTTTTATACACTCTGCAGGTTCAGATATCGTCTCCGTCACGTTGTGTGTGTCGGCCGTACGTAAAAATAAGGTCAGGCGTGTAATTTTTTCAGTGCTTTTACTCCACATGAAACGTTTTTAATATTTTCGTATACGTTAAGCGTTGTACGTATCACTTGTATTACCATTATACCTTCGAGGAGAAGGCCGTGACGTTATAATATAATATAACGTTGTATCTAGAGTACATGAGTACTTAGTACCTATGACCAATGCTAAAAAAAAATAATTACATATATATACGTAATAATTTGTCATCTTAAGTACTAAATTTCAGTATTTTTTCCTTTGATTTGACGGTCAAATTTTACATTGAATGTATTTACCTAGTCACACAAACTATGTATATACATAATAATGGGGACTTAAACTATTAACGACGATAATTATAGGTACACTATAGAAAATAACATTTTATAGATAATACTTTCCACGCCCAAATTGTACGCCAAATAATATGTTACTTTATTTCTCACGTTGGTTATGTACTTATGTATATTATAAGTGCCAATTTCTATTATTTTTATTGGTAAACTAATGTATTTACTAATTTATATCATATTTTCAGAGGGACGAGTGGAGGTGAGCAGAGAAAACAAATATCTTAGTACTATGACTTCTGGAAAAGTGTTCGGAGAGTTGGCTATTTTATACAACTGCAAGCGTACTGCCACTATTAAAGGTATAGTATACAGTATACAGTGTATACTTATTTTATTATTTTTGCACTTAAAACAATTATAAAATCACACTAACAACTTATGTACTACAAAAATATTGTCATTGGTAATGATGGGTCAAATTTTTAATTACCAATACTTCTTAATTTTAAAGAAATAAGTTATTATAATATAATAGAGGAAAATACCAATACATTTTAATTTTTAATTGAAACAATTTCACGATTGTCGTTTAAAAATCCCTGATTCCCAGCTCAAGTTTTTACCATCACTCTATTCTAATACTCTTTTAATTTAACTGATTCTCAAGTAGGTTCGGGGCAAGCCCCACCACTTATGTAGTAGAATCAAACCATTCAACTACACTTGTATAGCTGTTTATATACAGAGTGTTCTATATGTGTATAGATATTCTTTTTAGTTGCTAATGAATGTTTCTGATTTTTTTTTAAATTAATTTAGAGTTTAGACCACACTTCGTATATTAGAGTGTATTTTTCAAAATATTCCCTCTCTTATTTAACAAGTGGAAGACGGAAATATCAACTTTCGATTTTTAAGTGACAATCGCTATTATTATTTTAATTTACTACAAATACAACTAGATAATGCTACTGAAAACTCGTACATTTACCTACTAGGTATCTATCTATCATACTTTAAAGACATACCAGTATTAAATAAAATAATAGTTGTATTAAAATAACATTGTTGAGATGTATTCTCAAAATTTTTAGACTTAACTATAATAATATATTGTAAGTAATATTTATGCGATAAGTAACAATACTATATTTTCACTTTCTTAAAAAAAAAAACTGGCCAATTTGTATTGCATATTAATAGCTTTAATAGGAATAAGAAATTATTCATAACTAATTATTATCTTCTTTTTGCATTTTTACTTCATGTTTATTAATAAATAAAGATTTTTATAACTTTACAATATATTAGTTTAAAACCAAATTTTTATAAATTAGCATTATTATTTTAAAAGATATTTAATTATATTATTCTACTTTAATCAAAAATATTTTACAAGTGCAATTTATTCACGTCAGCCCATGATCACATTATAATGCATCATCGCAGCAATACATTGCTAAATCATTTCAATTGGCATAATTAAACGCCTAGCTAATTGTTTTCGTTATGTTTGTTTTGATCACTGGCCATTTCATTCAATAATATATTAGATGAATGACAAACACGAGTCCAGTACGGACTTCGCTTTCGCAGTAATGTGGACTCGTGTTTTTCATCAGTTGTACAGACCTCTGGTCACGGTGACGTTTTGTGTTTGTGCATTTTTTTATTGGTTATTAATAACTGCAGATAACGAAACAGCATTTATCTTCTTCCTCACGTTGTGTAAAACCTTTTTCAACAACAATATTATAAAAAATAAATTACCTTTAGAATTATATTCTATGTATATATATAAATATTGCAAATTACCGTACATAATTAATTCATCAATTTTTCTTTTCCCAGCTGCTACGGACTGTAAGCTATGGGCGATCGAACGACAATGCTTCCAAACAATTATGATGAGGACTGGACTCATAAGACAAACGGAATATACCGATTTCCTCAAGAGGTAAGATTTTAGATTTCCCATGTTGCCAAGTAATAGTAAACGATCGGATTTATCTTAATATTGTGTTTTCAGTGT
The DNA here is from genome assembly GCF_020882245.1 of Rhopalosiphum padi. Taxonomy (NCBI): domain Eukaryota; kingdom Metazoa; phylum Arthropoda; class Insecta; order Hemiptera; family Aphididae; genus Rhopalosiphum; species Rhopalosiphum padi. The sequence goes on along the minus strand of NC_083600.1, from coordinate 20,314,637 downwards.
TCCAATATTCAAAGACTTGCCCGAAGAAACGCTTATAAAGATTTCGGACGTTTTGGAAGAGGTAAAATAAATTATCATATTATACTAAATACACGTTTTATTATTTTTTTATTTACATTTTTTAGACGTTCTACAATGCCGGAGACTACATAATCAGACAAGGTGCCCGGGGAGACACGTTCTTCATAATCAACAAAGGAAAGGTATGTAATAATATAGTTGACTCGTCTTTCCGAAAACAATGTAGGATATGATAATAAAATATATTTATACGTGCAATGGCATCAATAGTTTGATTAAGACAGCGTTCGTTCCTAATCCAATAACCACCACTTAGGACTAGATCCGGAAGATATATTTTTATCTGATAATAAAACCTTTGAGGAAAATGATCTTACTTGATTGGATTAAAAAATTGTCTACTTATTTTAAAGTGTTATACATATTATACGTCATAAGCAGTGCGAACAGCATAAAGTCAATAATATTGAGATAGGTATTACATAAATCTGTTACCATGCTGTTTATTATACCGTCCATGACAATATTTTAAACTAAAACTACAAATTTGTTATATGGTTCAATTATTGACTCACCTTCCCTTATATTGTCAAATTTATTTTACTTTTTTTCTGACTTTTAATGTTGGTAATATGTTTTTAATATTAAATTTAAAATAAAATTGCTATTTTCTACTTGGTTTTTATTATTCAGTTTAATGTATACCGTCTTAATAAAATTATCTATATACCACTTTATCTCTATTTAATAACTCTAATTGTTCTACTGTATTTTCAATCATTACATAATATGCTTTTTAAATATTCATACCTGATACATTTTTAACTGTGTACTGGAGACAATACTCAATGATATACATTGAAATCATAACTTCAACATATAAAGCAATCTGTGAATGATTTAGTGTTTATATATTCTATATAAGGAGACATATTATCTTTAGACCACCATCTAGTGTCACCTATAGTTTTTAACCTTTTTGTTTTAGTATATTTTGATTGTTGGAATTGTATTTAATAGTAAATAGTAATCAAACTAATTTCAGGTATATAATCAATGAAAGAAAAAATAATAATTCCCATCAACAAGTATGATCACCCTATAAGTAAAAATAGTAAAATTTTCGTTGTTTTTCTCGATAAATTATTTTCACACGCCCGTCTCGTATACTTGACAATTTATGAAACATTAAGTGGTCTGTGTATGTATACGCGTATTCTGCGCCTCTCCACCGCGCGTATATGTATACATATTTATTGTTACAATATACAATTATTATACATGATACATCAATACATCATTATCGCATCCCCTCGAGCCTCGGCTGACTTTTTGTCACGATATTATTATAATATTAATGTATTATACCGATTATTAATAACCCGTGTATTTTATCTCCCTAAAATAGGTTAAAGTCACCATAAAACAATCGAACAATGCAGAAGACAAGTACATCAGGACCTTGCAGAAGGGTGACTTTTTCGGCGAAAAAGCGTTACAAGGGTACGTACCGTTATGCATATACCTAGACACGCCACCGCTTACCGGCGAATAATAAGAGAACACCTATTTTATTGACATGGCGGCGGCGGCGGCGGATATGTCGTCGTATATTACATATTATAACGTTGTAGTTAATTTGTTGACAACGACGATGATGATATTTATCGAACAATATTTTTACAGCGATGACTTGCGTACTGCGAACATAATCGCGTGCGACCCCGATGGCGTGTCGTGTTTGGTCATAGACCGGGAGACGTTCAACCAACTGATTGCCGGACTAGACGAGATACGCACCAGATACAAAGACGACGATGTCTCGGAACGAATGAGGTAATAACGGTTATCATAATCATATTATTATATTTTGACTATCGCTCCGCCACCTCATCATCGTATCTAGATTCTAGGTTATTGTTTTTCGGCTTACGAACAATACGAATACATTATATTATTATATGGTCATATGGATATCGATAATAATTGTTGTATTGTAAAAAGACATTTATACATTATTATATATATATAGGTACAAGTCATTGAAACATTATGTTATTAATTATTATTATTAACGGTGGTTAGGATAATGTCTTCCAAAATACATTGTACCTACCAATCATTTTTAAATATTTAATACATGCGTTTACCTAATGTTCATCATTTTCACTTACATGCACTTGTCCTAGGCTCTCGGTAAGCTCAATAGTAAAATATGATTACGTGTAGTTGGTATTTTCTTCACATTTTGTCGTGAAAGTACATCGAGTGCGAATATAACGTACCTGAAAAACACCATAGAATATTATTATGCATGTTGCATGACATATATTTCTTCGTTATATTAAATAGTTTTACAAAATCTGTACGATTTAATTTTTCACATATATATAATATTATAATAAGTTATACATATTTGTAGATAGTGCTACCATGTAAATGCATTTTTTGTATCTTTATAATCTTATATTGTGAAATGTTAATAGCTCTACAAACAAGGAGTTCCAGAACCTAAAACTTTCAGACCTACAAGTCTTGGCCACTTTGGGTGTGGGCGGTTTCGGTCGCGTAGAACTTGTCCAAGTAAACAGCGATACATCCAGATCGTTTGCCCTAAAACAAATGAAAAAGAGTCAAGTGAGCAGTGCAATAATTATATATTCACACACATAATTTCTTAATTTATCAATTTTTGAACTGCAGTATTTATAATATAAATGACATGTATATATATTTATAGATTGTCGAGACGAGACAACAACAGCACATCATGTCAGAAAAAGAGATCATGGGTGAGGCCAACTGTGAATTCATTGTTAAGCTGTTCAAGACGTTCAAAGACCAAAAATATTTGTATATGCTCATGGAATCTTGTCTTGGTGGAGAATTATGGACTATACTGAGGTACTTAGTAAATTATTGTTTCATATACCTAAATTTAATATCTGAAAATTAAAATTGTTATTATCCTGAAACTAAATCAAATTACATTTACTTACCAAGCATTAAGTAATAAATTATCTTGTTACCTCTATTAGTATACAATCATATAAATAATATTTGTTGATTAATAAAAATATTGAAACTTGTATGATATTTTACTGTCTTAGGATTGTAAAAATGTTATGTTTACTTAATTATGGTTATCACTTTATTTACTTAATATAACTATAATTACAGAGACAAAGGACATTTTGATGATTCTACCACACGTTTCTATACCGGATGTGTTGTTGAAGCATTTGACTACTTACATTCTCGCAACATAATCTATAGAGATCTGAAACCTGAAAATCTACTTTTGGATATCACTGGTTATGTGAAATTGGTCGATTTTGGATTTGCTAAAAAACTACATGTTAGTATAAATTAAACAATGCAATATTTTTGAAATCAATATTAAATATTTTTTAAATATATTTTCAGAATGGAAGAAAAACTTGGACATTCTGTGGAACACCAGAATATGTTGCTCCTGAAGTGATTCTCAACAGAGGTCATGATATAAGTGCTGATTACTGGTCCTTAGGAGTGCTTATGTTTGAACTACTTACCGGTATGTATTTTAATGTTTTTCAATAACAAAAAATTAATAAGATAAATGATGATTATTTTTATTTCTTAAGAAGATGTGTAAGACAAAGCAATATAACATCTATGCGCCAGATTCTTACTACAGTTTATTTATACTATTTATAGTTAAATTAATTAAAGAAAATTTACATATTATCAAATTTGGAGAGAAGAATTTAAACTGCTTGATCAAAGAGTTTTTATTTGTATTTTTATTTTATAATAAATTACAAATACTTAAACAATTTGAAATTCATATAATTCGTTTGGAACGTTTATAAAAAATGCTTTGCTAGAGCACTGATTATATTATCTTCTAATAATTTGATAATATGTAAAGTCTAAATCTAATATTAACTATGAATAAACTGTAGTATGAATCCAGTACACAGATTGTTATGTTACGTATGAGTGTATAAGACATAACATGCAAGTACTACATTCTCTTAATATAAAATTTGTTAAAAACTAATAATTTTGAAAATATTTAAAAAGAATGATACAAATATGTATTCAATTTATATATATATATATATATATATATAAATAATTAACTATATATTCGCTTGTTAATTTGTATTACAATTATTAAATTTAATTGTATTTAATCACATTTAGTCAACAAAAATCAATATTTAATATTCAACTATAAAATTTTAAAATTGTATACTCTTTATCACCTAATATACATAAGTATTTATTTGAATTTTTTTTTTTTATAGGTACACCACCATTCACTGGAGCAGATCCAATGAAAACTTATAATATAATTCTAAAAGGCATAGATGCAATAGAATTCCCAAGGAATATTACAAGAAATGCTAGAGTTTTAATCAAGAAATTATGCAGGTATGCCCTGATTGTCATAATTTTTAATTAATAAGAGCAGAAAATAAGTTTTTAATTGTGTTCTCATACATAGTAATAGATTTATTAATTATTATTAATTATTGGTATGCATTTATTGCACACATTTCTTTGATTCAATGGGATACATATTTATTTAATTTTCTTAAAAGAAAATATTATTCTATTTAAACTATCGTCATATTACATACTTCCAGAATGTGGTGTTACTTTGAATAAATGTTTTTTTTTTTGATAACACATTGAAAAAAACCTTTTTCTTTTTGTTAATTTTTCACAAAATTCTTTGTATATGTTCAATAGTAATCCTCTGTATTAGATTTGATAAATTAAAAAGAAAATATTTTATTATTTATTATAAGAAACATCTTAAAAAATATTCTGTTTAGTAGCCAAACCTATCTTTTAATTTTTTTAATTTATTTTACCATAATTCTTATACGCTCATAATAAATGTATGTCCAAAATTATAACAATGAAGAATAAGTTTTGACAGCTATAGTAATAATATATACTGTATACATACAATATAAGCAGTTGCCAGTTTTCATTGCGTATGAGTAATATTATTTCCTAAAATTTAACACCAGAATATTATTCAAATTAAGCTATAATTGAATTTTTTATGACAGTAATAAAGTTTCCTTTTATGAAATTTAATTAATAATTTAAATAATGATGAGTAAATTAATTACTAATTAGTAACTTAAATTTATCTTTTCTGAAATCTACATACACCTTTATTCTGTGCCACAAAAAACTCAACTTGCTTGCTAATACAAGATTGGCCTTTCCAAATTTCCTCACAAAATAAGTGAATACAGCTTACCAAAGTGTTTTGATGGCCTTAAATCAGCCAACCGAAGTATTCCAGCTGCATGTGACGAATCTCAACTGAAAGAGCTCGTGCTGGATTTGTGGTGAAAATGCACAAGAAAAAACGATTTCTGATTTCCATCTAGTTGTATTTTTATGTGGCGTAAAGGATTCATTTAAAAAATAATTAAGACTTTATTTAGGCTGACCTAATCAATCAAACATGTGTTTATTTTAATTAATGGTTTGAAATTCAAAATAAATTAACTCTTTTTGACAATTTTCTGTTTCAGAGATAATCCAGCTGAACGATTAACCGAAGTACAAAAACATAAGTAAGAAGATACATATTTTTTTATATACATTATGATAGTGAAATCCTAACTAAATATTGATTGTGTTCTAGGTGGTTTGATGGTTTCAATTGGGAAGGACTACGTAATCGAACCCTCACTCCTCCTATCTTGCCAAAGGTGCGCAGTGCTATAGACACAAGCAATTTTGACAATTATCCGCCTGACGCAGACAGCCCACCACCAGATGATAATTCAGGATGGGATGTGAATTTCTAATTTTGTAAAAGAAAACAATGATTATTGTTTGTACGCGTCATTAATTTTACTCTATGGTTTTAAATTACCCATGTTTTACATTCTAGTTATGTCTTACAAATTAATTTAGTCTTGTTAATTATTCAGTGTACTACCATATGGAAACAATAAGTGTTAGATTATTTGATATATATTTCAACTTTTGTTAACCATACCATTTAAATTTTGTTTTTATATAAATAAAATATTTGTTATATCCCCCCTCCCCCTCTAGTAGGTATCAATAAATATCTACATTTACGAATTTAATATTTAATAAGTGCCTTTAAATTTTGTGAACACATATTATTATGGCAAAATATACAACTGTCATTTATTAATTTATTATAGTTAAGATTGTGCGAGTTTTATTTTTTTTTCCAATTAAGTAAAAGTTAATGTTGGTTATTACTTTTCTTCTTGTATAGTTTGATTATTGATTTATGTGTTTTAGTATTTATAAATAATTTTTTCTATGGAAAAGTTGTCCAGATTAAAAACTATACATTAAATTATGTTATAACATAGTAAGATCACAATAACTATGAATTATTTTTAAATGATTGTTATTATTGTTGCTCTCTGAATAGTCCTTATCCAGTGAGTCCCTTGATTTTATAAATATATTCTTATATATTTTTTGATTAATAAAAATTATTTCACACATTGGACTTAAATAATGTTTATAAGGTATAAAATTGTAAAATCAATCAAATCATAATGCTCATTTATCATAGTATTATTTTATATTCAAATGAAAAATATCATTATATAATATATTTTTACAGTTTTTACATAATATTACTGTATTATGGTTATAGTTTTGTTTTATAAATTAAAGTACTAGACCAATGTTTCCCTGCCTATAGATCACAAAATATTTTTGATAGCTCACAGTTCATGAGTTAATAACAAAGAAAATAAAAATCAATTTAAATTTACGAATAATCTTTATATTTAAAAAAATTAAGTATTCATTATTCAATATTGCATTTAATTAAAACTTAATGATAATATAAAATTATTTTTACTAAAAATAATTATAATATTATTTTATAGTATATTATGGCATACTTGACTTTTTTTCTGGTCTAATGTCTAATTCTGGTGTTAATGGTTGTAAGTCTACACTCTACCTCCTACCCAACAAAGAGTAAATGCATTGGTTGTTATAACCGTTAATTATAAAATATAATCAATACTTTAACAAATAGGTTGGGAAACACTATATTAAACGATGTAAATTATTTAATATTTATTATCTAAAAGCTGATAAGTTATCTTAAATTTTTTTCTAAAAACCAATCAGTGTAAAAACAAATAATAATTTGACATTAATACTATAGTTTATAATAAATAATAATACAGATTTAGTTTCTTGTTTTTAATTCAACAAGAATTTCCAACTGATAAAAATTTAAATTAGTATGATAATTATATAATATTATCCAATTAAACTTAGTAAGACATTTACATGCATAGCCTTTAAAGATTTTCTAAGATGTAAGCCAATAGGCAATGACCAATTGCTTAAATATGGATAAGTAAAACAATTGGATGTAATACTACCATGGTTCCTGTCTTAGGACTCGGTTATGTTTCAATATAAAGAAAAATGGAAACATAAATTTAAATATTATAGCATAGATAATAATGAAATTGCTGATCTTACCATTTTACCAAGTTATATTAATATTATTATGATTGTTTATATTGATTTTGTTATTATAATATTATTGAGGGTTAGAACTTGGTATATTTGAATATTAATTTTTATCAACATAATTTGAGATTTGATTATACAAATTAAAAATGCATTTAATGTAGTCTAGAATTAAAATTTATGATTCTATTTAGTGTAGTTTTTTATATCAAAAAATCTTCATATATTTTTTATTTAAAAACTACATTTTTTACACATTGTTTTTTTATCAAAAACATACATTAATATTAATATTTAATAAAGTATTAAAGCCAACACAAAATAATATGAACTGTATATAATAATAATAAGGATCACAAATTGTTCATTTTACTTTAAAATATTATAATAATGTTTAATTTAAAATTTTATACATTATTATAAAAACCTATAGGCTATAATACTTAAAAAATATCAATTTTATATTTTATCATTTGTCGATAATAAATTATTACATCCCAAACTATGTGCAGAATTGATATCTGTACCTTTATATTATTTTCCAATTGGCAATTAGTATGTATATAGTATATAATCTATATTTTATCATACCAAGGTCTTATATTAAACAACAAATTATTTTTATTTTGTTGTAAAATTTATAAAACATATTTTCATGGTTTTAATTCATTTTATTATGTACTGTTTAACTGTTATGATAAAAACAATAAATCAGTATACATTTTAGTAATTTAAATTACATTTATTTAAAGTACTTAAAAAAAATTTACATAATCTCTGATCTGATATCTTTGTATTTGTTAAATTGATTTGTAATCACTTATTACTTAAAAAATAAGATTTTGCACTTGTTAAGCAATATTTTATATCAAGCAATAATATCATTGACATATAAAAAATTTGTTCTTCTTTCATTCTTATAATAATAATATAAAAATAAGTACTTAATATCAACTCTACATTTGGAGGACATAATATATAGATGAGCTTTAAACTATCTTAAATATTAAAATACATATATATATATAACAGGTACCAAATCAAGAATAACAAATGGAAGATGCAGCAATCAAAAAATATTTAAAATTAAAAAAAAAAAAAATGATTTCAACATTTCTAAAAACTGTAATTTATTTCTATTATTTGTAATATTGTTAGTACAATAATAGATAGGTAGAGGTACCTATCTACGATATGTAAATTTTGGTTTTATTTTTACGTCCATACACCAATCGATTTGCCATCATAAAAAATTATATTCGTTAGAAAAGAAGAGGGGACAAAGGATACCTATGCCAATTGTCAATAATTACGCCACACCGTTCTTATAAACAGATAAATAAATAATATAATAAGTTGGTACTCGTAATTAAATTATAGGTCTCTATAATGTCTAATGCATCGACGTTTTATCATAATGATAGAGGTACTTTCTATATGCAATTATAGTAATTATACAGATATAGATATTAATATGATATAGGTATGTATTTTAATGTAATGTAGGACGTATGGGTTCGTAGGTATTATAATATAGTAGATTGTGTTAATGCAAATTGCACATCAAGTGCGGTAGCTTATAAGTAATAATCTAACGTTATTAGTTTTTTACTTTAAAAAGCATCTTTATCTTTTATTGTGATGATTGTAAAAACGTGAGTGATTTCAGGTACCTAGTGGGCTCAAACCGTCACTTTCGTTTCACTTTGTGATTGATGAATGTAAATGTCGGTATATGCCTGTACCTTGCCACCTTGGTACTTGACATAATAACATAAGTAGGTATTATAGACCTATAATGAATATTTTATGTTCAGCCAAACGGCAAACGCCTGCAGTATTTCAATTTGTACGGTTTTCAGACTATCATTTCTAAAGTTTGAACACAAAGTGTCAAGGCGACGCACTATTTTACGTGCTTATTTTTAAATATAAATATACCAATTTAAACAACATGCAGTCATAACAAATAACAATGCGAATAAATAGTTGTGTAGTATTGTAGTCCATAGGAATAATTAAAAAAAATTACAATACTTCTACATAGGTTTACAAATTGTAATATTGTATAATTCATTCACTAATAGGTTTTCGGAATTAATAACTAATTTTTGGACGAGAAAAATAATACTTTAAAAGTTTAAAATTGTTTGAACGAAATAAGCAGAAAAAAATCTACCAACTGAGTACCTATAATGAATATTGTAGAAAAAGTTAAATATCTATACCTAAAATAATAATGATTAATGACTGAATGTAATAATATTATTGTACTCTAAAAATATAAATTATTTAGTAATAATTAGATATTTGTTCCAAAACTAATGTAGATACATATAACATATGCATAACGCAAATAGACCTCTATACGTGGAGTGCTAAAACTATTGACAGTTTACCAATTGATGGCATTTCACTAAAGTAATAATCGTTAGATATAAAAAAACAAGGGGTGCTAAATTTGAACTTGGGGGGGGTGCTAAAGACCTTTTTCACCTCCCAAGTTGCGTCATTGTACCGTCTGTACCTATGCTATATTTTTATATATTTGAATACATATAGAGGACATAATATTTACGATATCCTTATATATACCTATATATACTATATAAAAGAACGGGCCTTTTTTAAGTTCTAATTTTGTGACGACACTATTTAACATTTTACAATTTTTTTTCATATGAGTGTCATAATATGTGAAACGATATCGCTTAACTTCTAAACCTCTTAAATGGATTTATTATGTAAATTGGGCGGGTGAATGATTAGGACAAAAATTTTAGATTTCGTTTCACAAATAAGTTTGAGTTCGGCGTCATTGTAATTAATAATAAAAATAAAAATTGTATTTATTGAAGTCCAGGTGTGGCAAATGCCCCGTCTTGCCTCCTCTCTGGAAACTCATGTTATTATGTTAACAATTAAAACCCAATACCCAAATTGTATTGACACAATATATGACATAGGTATCTATTATATACGTTCAAAGGAACTATACTCCGCAGACTACTCTACAGTATTACAGATTTTTAATAGCCTATATAGGTTTTAAAATTTACGCAATCGCATATAACATTTATTATATTATGTTAGTCTAACAGTCTAACCCAATAATCTGCAATACTTCCATACTCAGTTTTAATTTTACTGTATATTATCTAACATAAATATATTTTTGGGCTAAATAGGTACAAATTTTTTTTTCAGACCGATTTTCGCGAGTTCGATTTTTGTATGATAGCTACTATATATATAGATAGGTATACCTATATGTTTTCATTACACACCATCGTAGTTACGCACGTTACACGATTTTACAAAAATTAAAATTGAAGATCTCTATATTTAAAAAAAAAAAATTATAGTCCATTTTGTTCCCTCTCAAAAACATATTTATGATTTATACAAAGATTTTCTTTGTAAAGGAATAATATTAAATTATAGCGTGCTATATATAATATATAATATTATATCATTTATATCAGTATGGATACGAAAATCATGCGGTATTCAGTATACCTATATATAAATAATACAATAAATGTTATTGTTAATACAATGGTATATAAATAATTATAAAACAAATTCGTTGTTCAAGTAGTTGAATAAAATGATAGGTAACCAACCCTTTATAGTAGTTATAGTACATTGTTATTTGTAACAAAATACCGATAAATGTTGTTCAATTTTTACACTACTATATATATACTTGAAAGTTGAAAATATCAGCTGTTTTCGCACGATGTTTTTTCTTTTTGACCCACGCGAATTACACAATAAACATATATGTACGCGCGCATAGCAAATTTGCGTTCCGCAGAATCAACTTGATCCTCGATCTATATTATCAAACTTAAAATAAAGCTCATTATCGACATTATCTGTGTTCTTACGTTATTATATATTTTACTATACAATATTTCAATGTTTATGAGAGTTATGACTTTAAATTTTAATTCACTTTATAAGCCAGTGGCGGTTTATCCCAAAAACGGGCATGTGTGCAAAACTATAAAAAAAAGGCCCCCTTCTACATTTTTTTATTATAATATAGATATACACAAATTTATATTTTATAACAATGATACACTGATATCAGATTGAGAAAATGAGAACCATTTGAAATTGAAAACAATTTTTTTACTTTTTCGTACATATAACTGTATATTATATTTAATTTTTTTTTTTTGTGGAACGTTGAGCAATAATGGGCTCCCCTGCAAGCCGAGGGCTTGTGGCATTTGCACACATCGCACACAAGTATATGACACGCTACTGTAATATAAGCATGTAAAATGTTAAAATTTAAAATTAATCATCACATCTTGTCTCAAAATTTTATTTTTTATTAACTATAGTTTATATAGGTTTTTTCCTTGGCAAAACACATCCTTTGGAAAAATCTACTATCTATAATAATAATATCGTATTTTTACTTCAATTAGGTAATTCCTTGTTGCGGTCTTCTGTATTAATATATCGACCCGTCGGCCGTCCAACTCAAATGGGTTGTTGCCTGAACAACGCTTTGGCCCTAATATGTTATACACTTTACACCGAACTATTTGCATAATACTACTGTATGTAGACATGTAGTTAAACGCAGTAACGCGCCAAAGGTATTTTGAGGCAACAGCGCCTCAACAAGTATATAATAACTACATGGGCTATGTCTATATGTGGTGGGTGTTCGATGAATGTTAAAAATGCAAAAAATGAAACGAAAAATAATGAAATCGACAATATTGTATAATCATTGCAATTAAACATTACTCAAAGGACATGAAAATTCTGCATATTTTGGGTAGGTCGGGGTCCTTATAATCTTTTGTTTAGTCTCAAGTTTTATAATTGGTTAAATCTCAAATACGTATATCGAATCGAACTATTATTGGCTCGCCGCGCGCACCCTTAACCCAGATCGATCGAAACATATACGACGACAATTAATAGATTATTGAAAATCTCGTCACGCCTTGGATTCGATCGAGTACAGTTCCGAGTGTTCCGAGAATAGAGTAGGTATATTTTGAGTATTTCTGATGTCGCTTGTACTTGACCGCGGCGCGGACTGTCGACAATCGACATCGATAATAATAATAATAATAACAACAGTATTACAATAATAACATCGGCACTTTGGCATTGCGGACGTGGTGCCGCCGGTGCCGGTCGTCGAGTCAGCAAAATGGCCGCCGTGCCGGCTCGAAACTGGCCGCGCACGGTTTGATGGGTTATATAGTTATATTATTCTCGATTGCCGCTCGCCCGGGTTCCCTTCCAACGGGGCAGCAACGGCCGGTCGATAGCGAACGCGGACACAGGTGTACTCGCTACACGGCGCCGGTTACCCGTTGTCTGTGACGTCACAACGACCGCAGTCGACCGTGTGCGTTCGTGACGCGATGCGCGCCGGCCGACGGAAACGGGAATGCGACGCGTCATCAGCGCAGCCGCACACCGACCTACCGTGAAGCGCCGATCGAGCCGACTCGCCGTCGTCGTTCAGTGATTCGAGTCATTTACGGTGCACACCCTGTCAAGACAACACATCCGCTGTCGTCTTATCCACTTGCTCCAGGTAAGATTTTGATTAAAAATAATTTGTGTCGTCTTTTCTGCCGTCCGTAGAACGCCGTCGTCGTCGTTTCCCTCATCGTCCGTCGCCGTTTCGTGACGATATCTCTATTATTCGCTTCGTCCCGTTGGCGATTTCGCGTTGTTGTTAGGTTAGTTACGTTCGCTTTAAAACGCATAATCTTATGATATTATGTTGTCTATCTGGTTTATCGTCTGTCGGCGACGGATCTCGTCTTCCGAACGCGGTCCTCCGCCATTGTCGGTCGCGACGACCGCGCCAGCAGCGCAACAACACTTTTTAATCGTCGAATTACTGTTTACAGGCGTTCGCGATTTTTTACCTTTTTTTTTTTTATGAAAAACGTCGAATTTTCGTATTATATAATAACATATCCGCCCGTCTATCCGCTGACTAAACTCCGATCAATACTCTGACCTTGGTCGACCTTCACATTGAATCGACTTTGGCGTTTGACGCCCGTTTATCCTCCGTATGAACTTTGTCTCCCGTTTAACCCACAGTTGAGTAGTGTTATCGTTGTGTGCAACTTTTTTAGTCGTCTGCCCTTCAACATTTTGATTGCTCTTACAAATGTCTGTGTCTATTTCGGGCTTAATTAATTCACCGGGTGACCTATTATCCTACATACAACCTACACGAAAACGAAAAAAATTGTATTATGTTTGATTAGTTTAACTTAATTTTTCTAAGTTTCACATTGACAATTGCAATTAGGTACAAGATTTTAAAAAATAAAAATTTGATATATGTACCTAATATTAGACTCGGATCAAAGTCACTTTGATACAGTCATGTACTATTTGCTGGTTTATCAAAATTATAATTTCTGGAATACACAATACAAGAAACGAGATATACCTATTTTATCAATACATCCCAATTTCTCGCTTGAAAAACTTAATTGTTGCTTATTACACTTCTATGCTTGAACCTTGTTTTTATATTTGCTCACTAATGAAAAGCCACTTAATAGAATTATTTTGTATCTATCAATATATGAATAAATACCAAATAGTAGAAATATTGAGCTGTTGTGAAATAATTTTATATTTAAAAATCAATTCAAGGTAGTTTAAGTTCTTTGGCTATTATATATACATAATAAAAATCATAACAGCCTACAAATATTTCTATAGTTGAACATGTTTATTTGGTTACAATGCCAAATAATGTAATGACCTTTTTCTAACCTACATCAGTAAATAATTTTAAAATTGATTCAATTGCATTATCCCTACCTACAATTCCAATATTTTTAAAAAACTTTTTATAACTATAGTTAGCGAATGGTTATATAAATGTGTCATAATATACAATTTTTTGGAATAATTGTATACAAATTATTTTTATGCCTAAAATTTTGGTAAGCCAAGGAACTAGGATTTAAAAATGCTTTAAAAAAATTTGGCTGTCCATAACTTGTCTATAATAGTTAGGTACTATTTTTAGTTTTTTTAAAATTAATCTTCAGAACACTAATCTAAAAATAAATAAGAAAAAGTAAGATTTGGATGTTATGTATGTGAAAAGCTAATCTACTATATTTTTAATTTATAGATAATCTACCCAGGTTCAAGTTGATACTTTTGACTTAAGAATTTACATCTTTAAGTTTCAAACCAAATAAAATAAATGTTGTTTGTGATTTAAATGTTTATGAACCTGGAAATCATTTTCTTTTTTTATTATTTCCCTTGTGCAATTCTTCGCCCAATAAAATGACTCTTTTTAGGTGATTCAAATATTTTTTATTTGTTATACTCAGATGGCACAACATTCCTTTTAAACCTTTATAGCTGTGTTCTTATGAACTTTGTTACCCATAGAATATATCCTCTTTTATAGGATTTTTTAAGACTTATTTAATCATTTACTGACATTGTGAACATTGTCTGCCCTTGACCCATCGGCCACCGTGTTACATAGGTTGTTACTTCATTTTTGCTTAGCATTCTATCTGACTTTAAATAGCCTATAACCTTTCTCAAGCATTGAGCTATCAAATGCAAAAAGAATTTTACAAATCTTAACTGGTAGTCAGAGATTAGCGTGATTATATTAGTATATAGATATAGATAACATTGTTATATTAATTGTCTACTATTATTATCATTTTAGCAAATACTACAATAAAAAACCAAATATGTCTAACATTGGTATCAACGGATTTGGCCGTATTGGCCGATTGGTTTTAAGAGCTTCGTTGGAAAAGGGCGCCAAAGTTGTAGCCATCAACGATCCATTCATTGGTATTGAATATATGGTATACTTGTTCAAATACGATTCTACTCATGGACGTTTCAAGGGCGAAGTTTCTGTTGATGGAGATGTTCTTATCGTCAATGGTGAATATTTTACAGTTAATAATTTAATATGTATTGATAAAAATGTTTTATTTTTAATTATTATATTTCTAAATTATTAGGAAACAAAATCAAGGTGTTCTCTGAACGCGACCCAAAAGCCATCCAATGGGGATCTGCTGGTGCTGAATACGTAGTAGAATCCACTGGTGTGTTTACCACCATTGAAAAAGCATCTGCTCATTTGGAAGGTGGTGCCAAGAAAGTCGTCATCTCTGCACCAAGTGCTGATGCACCAATGTTTGTTGTTGGCGTTAACTTGGATGCATACAATCCATCATTCAAAGTTGTATCTAATGCTTCATGCACAACTAACTGCTTGGCTCCATTAGCCAAGGTTATTCATGACAACTTTGGAATTATTGAGGGTCTTATGACTACTGTTCACGCTACCACCGCCACTCAAAAAACTGTTGATGGACCGTCTGGAAAAGTTAGTTTTTAAAAATTGCACCTTTTTTCTATATAATATATTATGTGTATGTAATTTAAACAAAAAAATTAATTTTCATAGTTGTGGAGAGATGGTAGAGGTGCTGCCCAAAACATCATTCCAGCATCTACTGGAGCAGCTAAAGCTGTTAGTAAAGTCATCCCAGAACTTAATGGAAAATTAACTGGAATGGCTTTCAGAGTACCAGTTGCCAATGTTTCTGTTGTTGACTTGACTGTAAGGTAAGTTATCAAAAGTATTATTTGTTTTAGTTTTACTAGACCATTTTCATTTCTGCAATTAATTTTCAAATTATAACTTAAACAATACATTTTATATTTGTATTGGTATTATATAAAACTACTGAAGCTGATGAATATTTTTGTGTATTGAAAAATTATTCATAAGTATGTAATTCCTTACAGCTCATGTATTTGTTATTAAAGTAAAAACTTACCATTAAAAAAAAAAAAAAAACATTAATATTTATTTTGTTATGTATTAGACTTGCAAAACCAGCATCCTACCAAGATATCAAAGATAAGGTCAAGGAAGCAGCAGAAGGACCATTGAAGGGAATTTTGGGTTATACCGAAGATGAAGTTGTGTCTTCTGACTTCATTGGTGATACCCACTCATCGATCTTTGACGCTAAGGCGGGAATTTCATTGAACGATCAATTTGTCAAACTTATCTCATGGTAATGAATCTCAATTAAAAAAAAAACTGATCATGTACTAATTTATTAATTATTTATTTTTAGGTACGACAATGAATATGGTTACTCCAACCGTGTTGTGGACTTAATCAAGTACATGCAATCCAAGGATTAAACCATTATTTCAAGCTACTACTAATAGTTGCGATAAGTAACTACACATTTGTGTTTTAGAATAAAACTATGCCTTTTTGTTCCCCATCCTCAATATGTTTGTTTACTGTGAAATTTTGAATAGAAATACTCATTTTTTTTTTTTTTTAATAGAAAATTTATTTTGTTTATGTAAAAATCCTAAATTTAAAAAAAACAATATATATCTACCTCGATATAAAAATAATAAATAAAACAATGAATTTTAGAAGACAATAAAATTATTATCGAAATCTTAATACTATTATCGCTTAATTAAAATATAACAACGTCAAAATTAATGTGCATACAAGGTAAATGTTTGAAAAATGTGTATAAGATTGGTTCTGTACTTGTTCACTCTTGTAAAAACCAATTTTTGTTGCATATGCTATTGCATGAGCAATATAATTTTGTTCGTGAATAGAATGAAACAAATGTCCCATTGGTCCTATAACACAAAATTGAATAAGGAATTGACAAATTAATTTTCTATTAAATATTTACCTTTTGCATATACTGCTACGTCACTTCCACCATGTACTCCTGTCTCTTCTGGAATACCAACTTGTTGAGAATAATCGTGACTAGATGTACTAGAGACTGTTGGATCCTGTCTGATTACTATAGAACCAACACGTGTGTACACTGGACGTTTAGCGTATCCAATGGAATATGTTAATGTAGTGTACTTAACATAGTCCGATTCTGATGTTCCTGCCACATCAAGAATATTATTTCCTCGCTTTGGATATCCATTAATTGATAATGAGTTAGCATGGTCACTAGTTACAATCACTAGTGTGTCATCTAACATGTTCAACTGTTTTAGCAATTTGAGTGAAGTATTAATAGTCTTATCAAATTCAACAGTTTCATCTAGAGCTAATCTAGCCATACTTAGATGGTGAGCTGCATCAATTAAACCACCTTCTACCTATAATAAAATATAATTACTATTATAATAATTGAAATTCATAAACTAGATTTTCAAGCTTATAAATTAATAAGCAATGGATAATAAACTATAATTTATAGTTTAATTCTTAATTTATTATACTAATGTAATGTTGCTCATAGACTTAACAATATAATCTGTATTAAGCCAACTGTGAAAACATTCAATTTTAATTATATGTATAACTTGCTTATGTAGTTATGTACATAGTTAAAGAAATCTAATACGATAAGTTCCAGTATGTATGAAATATGTAGTCTAGTTGCCAAGAATATTACAATTCTTTTTAGAATTTCATAAGTAGGTATGTTAATATTTATTAGGATAATTAGCAGGATTATAATTATATAGAGCAAATTGATTTGATTTCACATTTTTATTTATTTTAGGAATAATACATACCATCAAAAAGAATCCATTTTCATTTTTTGATATTACTTTTATTGCTGTTTCAGTCATCAATTCTAGTGATGGTGTTTCTAAAAATTTTTTGTTTCTAGTATATTCCATTGGCATCGTTCCATTTGTAAATATTCCTAAATAACAAATAATCATTAGTATCTTCTTATGTTTATTAAAAATAAATCTAACAATAAACATTGAAAATTATTGTTTTAATGAAAAAATAATAATAATTAGTTCGTCAAAAATATGTACTTAGGTATACTTATCTAGGTACGTGTCTACTCGTACAAGTGACACTGTACCCATACTTAAAAGTTAATAATTAACTATTTAATTAGTTTCTGTTACAACAGTCAACAATTGTATAGATAGTTTTAGTACAAGGTACCCGAGTTACTTTTATAAAGAAAATATATTTTGCTTCATCATTACTTATAGCTTATATACAGGGTAATTAGGTTTCTACTTAGAATTACAATGGATAACCAAATAAAATATTAAATTTAAAATAAACATTTATTTTAAGAGGATGCCGCGTCACCGCCACATCGATGATTGCGAATATGTTCATTATGCTAATTTTACTATCTAGACATGTAATAATATATATAAATTAGTTTATATCAGCGTTTCTCAATCTGTAGTAGCCGTGGGTAGGTAGATGAAGAAAATCTTACTTTATAAAAACAATTGTAATTATTATTAGTATTAAATTTTGATAAACAAAAATATAAAAGGTTATCGGGTCAAAAATTATGTGAAAATATTCATAATTGGCAGATGATACTTTGATAAAAAAAAAAACGTGCAACACCACTGGTCTATTTAATATGTATTTATTCATAAAGTTATAACGATATTCAAAATTTGAAAATTTCGTAGTTTACTTAAATAAGTAACTCAGTAGTTGGTACTGAATGCCGGAAGGGATGTTCCAAGAGTAGTGCGGTGGTTGCTACTATCTATTTTTCCTGACGTTACCAATAACCATGCTATTCCTTTTTGTACTTTTTCCGTTTTTTTATCGATATTTCATTTTATACCAATTATGATGATACATAAATAATATGTTTTAAACAAAAAATCCCTAGATTTGTTATCAAATACCACATCCGGGTAGGGCACAGGGTCAACAAAAATAAATGTTAGTTGCACAGAGATAAACTTATGTCACTCGATCGCTACGCTCGTTATGACCAGGTTAGGTACTAAATCTGCGGGTACCTATAATAATTTTATCTTAACAGAATATTATTGAAAAACATCAATCAATCAATCTTAAATGGTTACTACAAATAATAAC
This sequence comes from Rhopalosiphum padi, assembly GCF_020882245.1. Classification (NCBI taxonomy): domain Eukaryota; kingdom Metazoa; phylum Arthropoda; class Insecta; order Hemiptera; family Aphididae; genus Rhopalosiphum; species Rhopalosiphum padi. Next base: position 20,295,193 of record NC_083600.1, on the reverse strand, counting down.
TTATCTTATTAGTCATTATCTTAATAACTAATTATTTTTTACTAATTGGTGAATAAAACGTGCAAACCGTAATACTCATGTGCAGCGCTAATTATATTAACTGTGACACTGATAATTAAAAAATAAATGAATTTAGGTTATGTAATCAAAACTATCGAACTTCAAATAGCTACAACTTCTAAACGAAACTAATTAGCTGCATTCTACACTAATTTTCGTTTGCATCACAGTTTTCAGTACAAAAATTACGACATTTAAGGTGCTCGGTAAAGTAAAAATATACTAAGAAAATTTTCAACAACTCATATAGGTAAGTACAACTAATAGGTACTTTTCGATGTGTGACGAGTCGAGAAATTAATATTAGGCAATCGTCAAAACGTAATCGATAGAATCGGGAAAAATGTAGAAATAAAAATACCGCGTTTACTAAACTCTAATTACCTATTTAGAGCAGTGTTGTTTCCTAACCTTTTTGTAATGGAAACCCATAAATTTACTGTTTATTAGATAGGTACAGCCGTACAGGGCCTCTGCTAAAAAAATGTGATGATATATTATTAAGCATTATTAATATTCATTTTTATTATAAGCAACTTTATCATTGAATTTTATAATTAATATCAAATAAAAACAATAAATATACATAATACTGTTTAATATAAAGATTATTTTTAAAATAATTTTTTTATTCACGAGTGTCTAATCGTAAACTTTTCGTTTGTACCTACAACTCTCGTAGTCTCGATGTAGTATCGCTCATTGCTCAATCATACAACCGACCGATGCCGCGTGTCGACAGTTATCATTAGGTACCTATATAGCACATTTATCGACCAGACAACAAATTTTTCATTAGTAATCGTAATAAAATAATTCAAAAGTCACTAAAAATATTGTAAAATCTATGACCTACACATAGAATAGTTATTACTCTATGGTCCTGCATTCTACAATACTAGTTAGGCTTCACGAAAATTTTTATATAGGTACGTAAAGGTATAATTTAAGCATTTATCAATTTATGGTTAAAATTATTTTCATATATTAATTTTAATTTGTTTTATGTATATAATATCATCAAGATAGTTGCCGTGTATTGGTTTACAAACGGTGCAAGTCGTGGCCCGTAGGTTGGAAAACACTGTACTGGAGTTATAAATGAGTTCAACAGAAGATTTATCTTTAGTACGTAAGTATTACCTATATACGTTTAAATTGGGATCAGCTAGCTTCAGTTCAATAGGTGAATTAGTTCATAAACCATAATATATTAGTCTAATAAGCGGCAACTATATTTAATTTATTAACTATTAAGCCAACCTAACTTATGCCTATATAGAATAAAGATGTATATATGGGTACAGTGGACGCTTATAAGATTCAAAATCACCCGGAACGGTCGTAACGTATCCAAGTATAAAAAAACAATATTGTAAGATTTAATTTTTACTCAAACTCTATTTTTATTTTAAATTGGTAAAAATAGAAATTTTTGTTAAAATTTAAAAATAATTTAGTTTTTAAAAAGTTATTTGCTGTTTAATGGTTTTAATTCATACCTCATAAGTATGTGTACAAGTACAACTGTACAAGTACAATAATTGTATAGTATAATCACCATTATCGAACTTATACTGCTTTTACTACCGGGTATTAATTTTAATAAACAATACGAATACGAGCAGGTTAGGGCTACCGAAATGGTCGAAAGTAAGAAAAAAGTTTATAGAATATAATAAACAAGTAGCTGGGTAATATAAAGCAATTTATTAATAGAAAAATACATTCAATATAATTAATTTAAAACGTTATTTCGTATTTTCCCTGTTTCGTCTATAAGATTCATTCCTTGTTTATAACTCATAAGTCACTTTGGAAGATAACACATATAGGTACGTAGCGTTTACTGTACCATCAGATTTCTGCGATCGAGCGGTTGGCCTAGGTCTCCTATATAGGATAGCTCTTAGCAGTTGAGAAGTCAAAACCTAGTTAAATAATAACTTTTGTACATAACAACGGGTGACCAAGAACGGTATACGTGGACGGGCAAGTGTCGTTTTTGGTACATCGATGAGAGAGGAAGGGGCGCCGTTGAACTCGCCGAGAGTTTACCGTGCGGCGTAAAGGTCGAAAAGCTCCAGGGCGTGAGATGTCAGATAATATAATATAGTATCTCTTGAACATCTATACCTACTATATATAAAGCATAAATTATTATGTTAGTACCATAGGCGTAAATTGGAGGGGCTTCGGGGGGACTTAAGCCCCTACATTTATTTAAAAGTTTTTCAACAAGTTCTAGGTTAATTATAAAATGTACAACGTAATTCCTCAACAGGATATATAATAAGTATGTGTTATGTGAACGTTTAAGGACTTAAGGTTCATGTAAGATTTTTGTATTGTAAATTTGTAATTAAATGAATTAAAATGATTGAGCTATACATTAATATTTTATAACGACAACGTTGGTATACTCCGTTAAATAAATAATTTTGAAGTGTTTATATACATATTTTATAATAAATGTTACAAAAAAGTTTAAAATGTATATGTAAGAGGTGCGGGGAGCGAAGCCCTCTCTGCGGCTCTGTTATATTTTTATAATTTTAACCCCCCCCCCCCCCCCCTTCTAACATGCCAAATTTATGCCTATCGTTATAGTACTGTTAGTGGATTACTCACCCAAAACGTATTCTGTTTGTTCCGTATCCAATGATTTTATATCGTGTACGTTGGCCAAGAACTGATGCGACAGGTTGTTGGACTGCTTGTCGTCTATCCACTCGCGGATCAGGTCTCTGCGGTCGGATCGCACGCACAAGGATTTTTCGACCGTTTCCTTTGGGTTCGGCGGTGAATTTGCTTCGAACGATTTCTTGCCGCCGCCCATTATAACCTGTTTTCAAAAAACAAATCAGTAAACTATATTATAAATAGTATTATTATAATATTATGGTGGACACGCAATATGCTCGGCTATAATATGAAGTCGAGCAAGATGAATCGCACATTCGGTTTTTTTTAAAATAAATATTTGGGACTGGTATATGTTATTGCCGTGCCATACAATAATTACCGCAGGGTACCGATCATAAAATGTATTTATTTTTAATAAATTATTGAAAATTACACAACAGTCACGGTGATTAAATGTTAACAAAATTAATACAGTATTTCATTTATAATTACGGTAAATACACACATTAGTTATGGTATCACGGCGGAGTCAAAAATTCTGAAATATCCAATAACATTTTTTCTAAAAGATTCACACAAAGCTTTGACCGTTATATGAACTCAGACCAAAATAGGTCTTGAGGATTGGCGAAGCTGCAATAAATTACAAACCAATACCAAATACTGAGTTGCGACGTTGTAAAATAATCCGACTGTATAGTCGCTCAGTGATAAATTTAGGTACCAGCCAACCACATATATTGTATTAATACCTATAGGTACCTATTTGTATATATATATATATTTGTTAATATAAGTATTATTATTTTTTGTTTATTAAATAACTATACCTACAGGTTACTGCAGTAGTAAAAGAGTTTTCCGTATGTCACAGATTACAAGATAATTACAGATTTACTTTATTTGTTTAATCGGAATTCAGATGCAATGTACATAAAAAAGCAATACTTTTGTATATTTTTATTGATCGATCAAAATGTAATTATATAGCTAGCACTCGTACCCTTATCTAGACAAATATATTCGAGGAATCTCGGTGGTTTATATATACATTTGATGAAGTTTTTTTAAACACTTTATTTTTTAATACCAATACATGTTTCATGTGTGAAGACCAACCAGTAGGCCATATCATGATTTAGTGTACTTATATAGTATTTTGAATGAAACCGTTACAAGATTTGTGATTTTAAAATATACACGTTAAAATTTTATAATGCTATTTACAAATCGTGAATAAACACTTTCAAGTTGTTTATAAACAATTTTGAATTTTCAGTAGGTACCTAATCACTAGTCACCCTATACATGAACATTATTGTATTGGTAAACATATTAGTCACACTCGTGCTGGCTACGTTTTGGTTCGTGAAATTAAATTTAAATTCAATTGTGACGAATCATTAAAATAAAAACGTTGTTCGGGTCTCCTTATTCGTGTCCGGGCCCCCTCGCCCCATCATGATCCCTTCTGCGGGTTTTGTAAACTACTGCACACTAGTACGGTGACACCTATAGTCACACAGACGAGTAGCCAATGGTGATGCAATTGCAACAACTGTGCCCTCGAGGCGGTTTTGTGTAAACCGTAATAATTAATATTGCTTTGATCTATATTCAACAATAGTGATATACAGGTTTGTATAAACACATTTCACCATTAGATTCAGATCAAGACATGGAAGGTGTAAGGTAAGCCTACCCTAACCCATTTGTGTTATAAATGTATATAATAGATCTGGTAGATCTGGATATATTGTTATTTTAAATACGGTCAAGGGGGTGTTGCAACATCCAAAAATACCCTCCTGGCCATGCCAGTGCCAACTACAACGCGTCTATACGAACTATACGGTACATATATTATTATAAACACGCACGAAGTAGGCATATGTGTAAAAAAAATTATTGTTATTATTGTTATTATTGTTACCCCATACCGGGAAGTCGAGTACGTTTTATGTCGTCTAACCGTTTCCTACAATGTGTGACGCCTGCAAGACAATAATATTATTATTATATTATATGCGACATAATTTACACCGCGTATCAGCGAATGCTTAATATTTATCCGAAATAAAAGCGTATAGGTACTTATGTGCACGTATAACATACATAATAAATTACGCCGATTATACGGACACTATCTTCGTACAACGACAACTGTCTCTAGACGCCACACAAGATACGATCGCTATTTAAGATAATGTGATATTATTATTTAGCAATCAGTGTGGCAGATAATAACTGTCTGACGCGATCCGAAATTAAAAATATATACGAATTCCAACGTCTGTAGACGAGATATCGCACGTAAGTGTAGTGGACGCGCCGTAATGATATTATAACGACAATAATCATAATAATAACAACGAAAATACAAAAAATAAAAAATAAACGAAAATACGCGTATACCAAGCACACGCGGCGATGTGAGTAAAGCAAATACTATGATATTATAATTTAAATGACAAATTGAAAACTTATAATAAATATAAATAATTCATATTAAATAATTGTAATTTTCGTACAAGTATCGTTTTTATATTAATTAGGTACAACCAGGTAAAACATTTTCTAGTGACACAAATTACTTGAAGATGGAGTTTGGGATTTATTGCGATAAAATGTTTAATCGAAAATATCGCAATACCTATGAGTTGGGCAAATTAATAGCAAAAATAGAATATGTAAGATAAAATGGTATTCAAAAATATTTTCCATTAATGGAGTTCTTAATAATCTTAACTATACGAAACAACATACAGCAAGTTGTGATTCTGTGAACGATTATTTTCCTGCCTAAAGAAGTTGGAACGGCAACGGGGCAAGTAGATTAGTTGCTTTACAACTTGAAAAAAGTTATAGATAAGCATTAACTTAGACCTAGCAATTGATGCATTTTTATGCAATATGATTTTAATAAGGACGTCGATTCGGTTTAAAATAAAAAATTATTAATTGTTTTTTTTTTAAATGTTATAATCATAAAGTTTTTACTTATGAAATTATTCGATCCTTTTTTATTAACTTTAAATAAATTTTTAAAAAAAATGGTGGAAAGGAATAAATTGTAACACCTACTTATCTAGATGGATTAATTTTATGTAGTACCTAGGTTAACTTTTTAAAAGAAAAATTTACTAATTGTATTTCAGAAACAATGTTTATGATAAAAAATAACAAATAAAACATAGGTTTATCGATGTTTAATAATTATTATACTACCTAAATTTATTTTAATTATGTTTTTAGATGTTAATAATTTTAATAATACGTAGTAGCAACTAGCAATAGTATTGGATTCGTTGTTTTCGTCTTACTAACGCACAGCATGGCAATAGTTTAACGTTAAAAAAACAATACTTATTACTCTGTTATTTTCATTATTAGAGTGAATTAATCAATTATAAAATTTGAGAGTAAGAATATTATTGTAAGTACATCTCACAGGTTTTTTTGATGTTTTAATTTTGAATAGAGTTATGAACATTTTATCTGATGAGCTCTAGATAATATTATTATCTTTATAAATGGCAAAAAAGAGACAACTTATATGCGGGTATAACATTCTATTAATGTGGCTATTGTATAAAATATATTTTTGTTTTAAATATTGAAATAGTTTTATTATCTTTTAGATTATTAATTTTCGCTTAACATCATCAACATATTTTGAGGCTCCCTTAAATATTTAAGTGTCTCTTAAACCCTCTGATTTGGTCTCGTAAATGAATACAATAATGTATAGTATTTTATACTATACTGTAATGTACATATTAATATTATATAATTATAATTTTTCAATAACGTGCCTTAAAATTTCGCCCTGGTCGGTCTTCAATGAGCTGCCTGGCGATGTCCTTGCAGTTTCTCGCATATGATGGCATGGCGGCGTTGCATTCCCACTTCCGGTTCGACGTTCGGGCGTACAGCGCAGCGGGTGTAGCGTCGGTTATCCTGGAGTTGGTCACAAAGCCTGTGAATGTCACAAAATAATGATGGTGAGTGATGTACAAAATAGAACCGTTAAAGTTGTTCAAAAAGTTATCATAAATCATTTTTATTTTTTCTGCACTGTTAGCGCTAGCGGTTAAATGATATTGGTTTTTTGAGCGGTGAAATTCGTATAGTTCACGTCAAAAAGGTCCGATTACCATTTTCAACAAGGGTGTTTCCGATCAAAAAATTTAGAAACCAATGGTTTTCAATTTAGGCAATATATTATATGTACCATAATATGTAATATGCATACGCTGCATGTTATAATGCTTTGAAATTTTTAAATAATAGTAAAGACTGTACAACAATATACACCGATAACCGTCGATATGGCAAAATAAGTACTTTTTTATTTATACGTTTTAAGGTTTTAACAGATCATGTTTATCGGCTAAATTGATTTATAATATTTTTATTTAGTTCTTTTAACTATGTGATCATTTAAAAACCATAATTTCGTCGCATGATTAAACGTACATTTTTGTTTTCGGCAGAAATTGACTATAAGGTATGCGTAAATCTGTAATCCGGTTTTTGTTTTGGTGAAAAAAAGCCATGGAAATTTTTTAAACGTATTTTATTTATAACTAACCATAAGCCGACTTATATCGTATAACAATAACAATAACAATAACAATAATTATAATAACAATATAATTTGAATAGTATACACAAAAATATAAATTAGCTTAACATAATTAACATAAGTATAAAATGATGTACTTCAACCGGTTTACACGACTAGCTATAATATGAACAGATATATATATACTGGCATACTGCGGAGTGCGGACGAGGTGTATCTATCTATTTAAATGTATAGGTATGCGTGTTATAACGTAAGCCACGCAGTACTCATATAATTATATCACCCGTGAGGAATGAATGGAACTACGAAATAATTATATATATTTTACCGTATAAAATACTATAATATTATAGTGTTTGGACGAATACAAATCCATAGTAAATAACACTATTATCTATCGGACGGGTTATTATAACGTTATTATAAATGTATTATAATGGAAGATAGATAATATTACATAATATAAATACGGTTACATAATACGCTCATATACATGGGTACCTCGGGTACCTGCCTAGCTAATAATAATAATAATAATATCTTGTATATATCTCTAGGAATGTCGCTGTTATTATTTACACCGCAGATTTCATTGCCGATTTATAATAAAGCATATTATAATGATAATATTATATTATATTATATTATAATAATACTGGTGGTGCATTTTTTTCGGAGTTGCGTGATTCGACGGGAACAAAAGGTATAATGTATTACCTACGGCTCCCGTGTATAAATATACCTCATATAGTGTATAATAACATTATGTTTTGTTGTTAACAATTTTATATTTACAGTGCTTGTCGCTACTTCCAGCATTAGGAAGTAATCACACTTCCAATACTTACAACTACCTTACCTTACGGTGTTCGCCAAGGAGGTCACCTTAATCATCTATGTATATATTATACTCTCATATGCTCTCTTCGTATTCATAAATCCTTTCAACACTCATCTTTCCTATTCTAAAGTTCTTTTATTCGTCGTCCGTCGACGATATTAAATTCCAAATTACAATTAACTACACTTATAACGACTGCGCAGTATTTGTATAATACACCGACTGACCTTAAATCCTTTTGTAACTGTGAGTTTGACACGTGTCGCGGACTTACTCTAAACCATGAGAAATGTCACGCAATGTCAACAGCTATTGTTCCCTTATTATTATTGGCTCTATACTCGAGTGGGTATACATATAGCTTGGGTTTTACTCGAATCCGCCCCTATCATTTGACAACCAATTACCAAATCCACTTTACCGCCGGTACATAGAGCGCCTTGCAATTCTTGGACTTCAAGGCAATACCTCGAGCTATTCTCGTCCAGTTCATGTCTCTGCAGTTCTACTGTCACTTGTCTGCTCTATTCCGGAATACGGTGTGGTCGCGTACTATCCGTATTTGGCTCGTGACCAACTACGTAGATGATAATAATGCGCGCTGCCTTTGTTCTATAAATACCACAACCCCCTTATAATTACTATATAGTCGATCTTCTTAGGTATTCCTACCCTTGCTTTTAGTCATATGCGGTTATTTATTTTATTTCATCCCTACTTTTCTACGCTCCAGCATACCCGCGAGGTGATGCGTGTGATGGTAACAATCATCATTCCATACACTGAACGCTCTGCTAGTTTAATACATTATTTCAGTTGTTTGGCTACCTTAATCGGACATTATTCAATGTACTCCGATTCATACGTATTTGTAATTGTAAACTATATATTTCATCTTATACACTATATAAAAATATGATTTACTTTCGGCGGTGATACACGTTATATTCATTTGCTCGTAATGTACCTATACAATTATACAATTTTTTTATTAACATGTTATGTTTTTAAACTTTAATACTGCGTGTGTGTTTTACTATACATAATATAAGTGATGTTATAAATGTAACGACTAGAATATAATGTTTAATGATCGAAAGAAGTTGACTCTATAACATTCGATTAATGATGCGCTTATACACATATTGTACACAATCGAATAGTGTTACCCAACTCTCTTACTACTTCGTATTTAGATTGTATAGTTCTAAACCTTTGAAATAATATTATCTACAGTGATCTGCAATAACTAAAACGTAAAAAATATTACGAATGGATTCCGTTTTAATATCGTAAAATTAACGTAGTAATAGTAGTTTACAGATTATGCAGATGATTTTAAACTAATTAATTTGATTGTGTGCGCGATAGAACTTAATTGTACCTGTTTGTGTAACTACGAAGACTATAAATTTGTTAAAAATTAATTTGATTCTTAAAAAAAAAAAGCTTAAATAAATAACGTAGGACGTAGGTATAAATGGACTAAGAAAAAAGGTTGTTAAACCTGGATTTTAAGAAGGAAGCGAGATTCCTTTCTACGCCTAAAAAGTGTACTGCCACTGCCGTCGAATCGCGCAACTTGCAATAGCTGTTTGTACGTATAGGCGTATGGTTGCTGCGGCATGCGCCGGTTATTGGTAATAATATGAGATCAAAGAGAACCGCGAGATCATTATAAACGGGAAACGATTGGCGATTGCAGACAAACACTATTACGTACGATATCACTTGTTTGATCGAATGACCAATATTGATTTTGGATGTAGTGGCGTAGACAATTAATTTAAAATACCACGTGCGTATACCTGCATATTGAAGGTGTAGGTACGGTGTAGTGAAGACGATGGAGTTCCAACCACACACACTCACTCACACACTTGTATACTTGTATATAATATATTATAATGAATCTACGATTGGCTACGAGTTACCGTCTCAGGTTGAACGCGTACATTCGCATCGTATTTTTAACAATTCTTTTTTCGTATAAGATAAACAAAGATGAATACGGGCTTATTACAGCCGAGTGTACGAACATGTACTATGCAGAGGGCATATAGTAGAAGATAATAGTTACGGCTTCAAAAATGTCAAGAACGTTGATTAAATTACGTTTTGTACGTAAGAAGCGAAATATCATCATTCATCATACAGGAACGGTCCATCAGAATAATATACGCACCTCTCAAGGTTTCTAAAACTATAATAATATGTATATATATTATGCTTATAGCCATTAACTATCGACTAACATATACACTCATATTTTATAATATAAACGAGACATTTCACTTAAAAAATCATAGTATAGCCATTATCGCCATGGAATTGTGTCTGATTGCAAACATTTATATATGTACGATTATATTATATAAAATCGACTATTTACAAATACATTACGTAGGTATAGGTAAGTTGATTCATGATGAACAGTTCTCGTTTAACTTCGTTAGAAGAAAACGTCAGTGAACTGACATAGATATTATTACATTTGACGGTAAAAACATTTTTTTGTATAATGTGTTCGTAGATGTTTTTTTGTGTTTTAATTTTAAAGCGGGCTTTAAGTATTTTTAAATTGTAATATTTTGCACACTACATTATATATAACTCATTTTAAAACTAAAACATTGAAGAATCCATATTCAAATTAAACGAAATATTGTGTCACCTTTAAGTTTAATAATAGATACTCTAATATCAAAACTAAGCTGAATGTGAACTGCTTAATGTAAATATGTTATGTTACGTACTCAGACATAGAAATAACATACGCGGGTCTTAAATAGGAATATTTATAATGTTTTTATATTATAATTTATAATGGCAACTTTTGGAAGTAAATGAGAAGATCTTACACAGAATAATTAAACTCATACAGTAGAGAATCGATAAAATAAAAATAATATCATTAAAATTGTTTTATAATGTTGCTTTACGAATTTATAGATTGCTCAGCTTAGTATATAATCTCGTGTAGACCGTGTACAGTTATAATACATTTTGTATGCACACATGAATGTGATAGTAAAAAGTATGAACTAGCCACTAGGTATATCATAGGTTATATTTTATTGTATTATATCGTTTCTTAATGATCTACATTGAATAACGACAACAATCCGCAGTAAACCATACGCATATTTGAGGCTCTTATCTTAATTGCAGTCTGATGGGTTTAAGTACCTGTTGCAATTTTTCTGAATTATTTGTATTTGTAATTTGTATTAGTTCGTCCGATAACTTAACTATATTATATATATATATATTATTTTGTGCGAATCTAGCGCGATAAGAAGAAAAAATAAACCGAGAACATCATAGCTGAAAGAGATAAAGAACATCACGCGGGATAATATGCAAAAATATACAACAACAAATAAAAGGGAGAAAACCTCTCTGCGCTGTACTGCACTAGTATAGTCGATATAGTGCAACTAGTCATCGCGTAGGTCACTGTAATGGACGTGTTTTATAGATATAATTTCAATGATAACTCATGGAACGCAGACGGCCTGCCAGCCTTTATTATACTAATACCTATATTTTAATATATATATTTATATTGTTAGTAATTTATTTTACTATTTTCAATTCAGTAGTTTGAATTAATTAATACCGCAAACATCGTACTGATTATTCTATAGTACTTAACTATACATTTGATAGACTGCCAGTCTGTTATTGTTATATATAATATATTGCAGATCGATATAAATTATTACAGAAGGTAATTTATTTTACTATAAGTAATAATATGGAATGAACTATGTATCATATTTATATAATACATAGGCAATACTGGCAATAGTATAAAATGAATCTAAACGTGTTTATAAAATATAATAAAACACTATACGTGATGAAGGTTTAAAATCATCTCGAAAAATATTTTTTAAATCCAACAAAATAACTAAAATCGTTATTCTTTGTTTAAATATCCAATTTGAACTTTTCTATAATAAAGTTCACAAAAAAATCAAGTTTTTATATTTTTTAATTTAACTAAAATGGGCGCAATTCGATCTCACCCTTTTTAATGTTATGATTAACATAATATCTATTCATCTATTTTACTAAGGATAGTTCTCTATTTTTAAATAATTAAGCAACAACTAACAATATTCTGATATGATATCCAAAAACACTATTTGGAACGGTTCCAATATTCTGTAGTTTTCATTTGTTTTATTCATTTTATTTTTATTTCTTGTGGTAATTAACGATTCATAACCGAGTATAGATTGATTTAATTTCGTGGTGTCGAATTTAAATGTACTTGCCAATAATATTATAACTAAAATAAAAATTATTAAAAAGATTCCAAAAATTTTAAAGTATAAAAAATGTTTACAATTATAGGCATCAACTATTTAATTTTCTAATTAAATATAGTTATAACCTATAGGCTATAACACACAAAAATATGCACACATCACGTCACGACTATACTTGTTGTATATAATATGCAAAGTGGATCAAGTTAAGTTAATAATGAATTCAGTCAATATTAATAGTAAAAATAATTTTTCCCCACCAAGTTTAAGTTCATATGAAAAAAAAAATATTAACTTTAAACAGTTTTAACTTTTTAGCTAGTTCGCTAGTTAATGCCCACGTCTTTGATAACAATATGTATAACAGTATAACGCTCTTATTTTTTGTATATTTGTGGGTATTGCTTAAGTATAGTACTCAAGAATCGACATAATCTTATTTATTACAATAAAAATGTTATACCTAACAAAAATTTAAAAAATGTTTTACATAAATTTAAAGTGTATCATACCGGTACTTTTTCCAGCATCTTGTGCCCATGTGGCCAACGACTCGAGTCCAATCCTCTGCGAATTGGCATTGTCGCAGTAATTTGTATCGTTAATGTAGTGATTTGCGTCCAGGCCAATAATCTTTTGATTGACCTTTACACCAGTGAACATTGCAGTAGCCGAACTCGCTGCGTCCGGCACTTGTTTGTTGACCGAATACGTCTGAAACGCAAAGGATATGACATCATGCATGCTGTATTAGCCAATATAATATAATACATTATATTATTTTACGGTAAGCGTGTCCATTATTATTATATTTACGAAAAATATTTTTTGAGACACATTTTATTTATATTTTATTTTTAGTTTTTTTAAGAACAGCAAAATATTACAAACTCTTTGCTAACCAATCAATATGTTATAAATAATTCGTGATATTTAATAGTCCCATTTTTTGAAAAGAATTTATTAGTATTAACTTCAATTTTTATTTTTTAGAGTTATACCTACCAATAAATACTGCAGGTATCGTATATGTTACTCACACATTACCACATGTTTGAATTTCTCAATTTTTTACTTAAACCTACCTATACCTATTGTAAAAAAAATTAATAATTTATGCGCATCTATAAATGTACAATAATGTTTAAAATTTAAATAAATGGAGTAGTGGACCAACATTTTGAGACGTACACTTAATGAATGTCACTTCACTTCAACTAACTATCCTTTAAATATTTAAAATTTGGACAAAAAATATAAAGTATGTAATCATATCACTCCAAATCCAACCTCTTTAAAATAATAAAAATATAGCACAAAAGCAAAAAAAAATCTAAATATACACAAATATGGTTCATAAAAATAAAGCTTTGTTTTAACACGAAACACACGCGCTAAACAAACACGCAAATGCAAAAAGTCCTTTGTTTATATAGCCTATATATAGGTACTTATGACTAAAATACTACTGATTTAAAATTCAATTTTTTTATATCGAAATATTTCGAAGAATAATCTGTTTTTGAATATGAAATTATAAATGTATTTTATTACCGAAAAAAAAAAAATCTTAAAAATTAATAACGGCAAATAATGGTAAGAAATATTGTTTTGTAATAAATTAAAATTATGTAAAAAAAATAATATCAAAGACGATAAATGAGCGATTAGGTGCTGATTAAGAATACTAAATGACATGAAGGCTATTACTAAAGACCCACGAGTGTTTTTTAGTCGATTGTCCGTCCCTGAACCAATTGCGTTTGTTCCCGTTGGCATATTTTTATGGACTGACATTATTTATTTTTTTAAACCTGATTTGGGCAAATTGTTTCTGTGTAACGAATGTACATAAGGTATGTCATTATGCTTTTTTATTAAACGTATAATGGATTAATACTCAATGGAAATTAAATTATATCTGAAACATAATAATTGTGCAGCCATATCCCGAACGTGAAACGTTAGGTATTACCACTTATTTGACAAATATTTCGTGCACAATCGCGATGTATTCACAATGTATATAATACCATTGATTATAAATACTATATTGTGTTTATAATCAATAATAATACATATTGTCCATCCATAATAATCACTCGATATTTATATACCTATCATAGAGTATAAAATGTGGCCAAGCAACAAACGATGATCATTTCTACGAAAATGACTAAATGAGTAACCAATTAGAATGAGATTTTTCATTAATTTTTAACAAGTAATAACAAAATAATATTATGCGTTAAAACAATGATCAACTCAATATACGGCCTGTATACACCGATAGACCATAACACCATAATATTATAAACTATTAAGTTGTCAAATGATTGATTAGAATAGTGACGTGATTTAAGAAAAAAAGTATGTATATCTAAACGGATTGTCACTGTGGCGTATTTTATGGAAAACAAAATTAATAATTTAAAAATATTATTGAAAACGAATTGTTCATACTACACTATAGTGTTTAATGAACAACTAATACATATTATTTAATCAATAAAGTTGACTATAATTATTATATTGAAAAATCACGATATTAAATTTTTTTGTACCGATACTGTTTTTAAAATATTGAAATTTTTCAATTTAAATAAGAGGTTTGTAAATTAATATGCTTGTATCAATTGAATCGTAACAAATTTACATATTTTCAAGTATAAAATTAATTTGCAATAATGTGCTGTGTATGCAGCATCATTAATTATGATTTACACAGAACTACAGAAGTGTGTGTATAAACAACACGACCCTATATTTAATCATGACTAATTTTTTTATTTTTACGTGCGGCAAATAAAATTCACTTAGCTACTGTATTTATATTAACATAATATGATGACCATTATTAGTAGTGGATGGTATTTTTGTACAGTATACTTACGCACAAAGTCGCAATACTGTTATTAATTCATGTTTTAGTTAAATAAATTAAATATCGTACAATTATAACTGTGCAGTGTACACACACACTTAATCATTTTTAGAAAAGTCGATTGAATATTTAATGGTATTTACATTTTAAAAAAAATATCGGAATAAAAATAGTCTCTACATAAAATAATATTATAATTTTCATAATAAAATAGATAAGAATTATATTCTAAAATTATAATTTATAACTCATATAATATTATGATATAACGCAGTCATTATCTAATAACCGTTTGCCCTAAGTAGTAATAAATTGTAATGATAAAGCGGCTGCTGATCGGTTAAATTGTAAAAATGAATTTTATATTAATTTAATTAACAAGTATAATAATTAATAATATGTTAATATTCATTAGACTCTTGTTTATACCTTATTTATTGAATAACAAATTAACAAACACATCGTCAGCTTAAAACAATTTAGATTACTATTAAATTAAAATGATTTTTCTATGACAACAATCTAATAATTTACTATAATGTCTCCCGAAATAATTATGTAAATATTTATGGATCGTAAAAACGATCAGACGCTAAATAAAATTAATTTTAACATTAAGTACGCAGACGACAAATCGTATTTAAACGACAACAATAGCGGAAGAATGCGTTTATCTGAGGCACTAACGGTTAGGCGCCTGCAGCTGTGTTATATATATTTTATATTATACAATTCCGTTTACAATATCTGTTAAAACAACTTTACTTTAATTTTATTGTCGTGAGTTGTGACGAAAGTATACGATATTACACAGAGCGCGTGTCGCCAACATCGGGATAGTATGGAATTTATATAAAATCGCTTCTTTTAATTCCTAACCCCAATAATAATTGTATGACAATTGTAGGATAACAACAATGGTTAACAATAATCACATGAACCCATTGAAAATATAGTGACCTTGGTTGAAACGACTTGGTGACTTAAACGATTTAGTGACTGTTTCCGTGCTTATAACGTATTGTATTAAACATTATTCTTATTTGATATTATTCGATCACTTAAGGGCCACGAGCCACAACACTGTATAACCCGTATATTCATTGTCGCCGTACCTACATTGTATATTATATTATACAGTATTATAAATTATAAGTTTATAACTAAAAAAATAGCCACTCGTTCTTAAATTGTACGTATTAAAATTATCAGAAAAATGTTTTGTTCCGAAATGTGAAATCAAAAATGTTTGCTGTTATTTAAAAAAGTAAATACAAAAAAATGATAAAAAAAATGTAGATACGTTTTTTTTTTTTTTTAGACGTTGCTCCGTGGCAAAGAATTATGTACAGAACTTTTTGTTTTCTCTTTTTTATTTGTTGTTTAATGCTGTACTATCCCACGTGGAATATGTACTATATTATATATATATTGTAATAATATTACATTAGTATTAGTGTAATCATTACGACCAATGTTTTGAAATACAGTACTCACTTTGAGCAGCCCCATGTGCGGAAATTTTTCGAAAGTCAATCGTCCGCTCTCGCCGTGCTTGTAAATTCTCGTGGCCGTCACCGTGTTCGGTCCCATTCCGTCGCCGATAAACAGGATCACGTTCTTCGCGACTTTGTTGTTGATTGCCACGTTTAGAGCTTCGTCCAACTCGGCCCTGCCCACCGATTTCCAATACGTTTCGTCTACATGATAACGTATTTATTCGTAAATTATTATGTTTAATACATAGGTATAAGTATATAACACGCAAAATACATTATTTATAATATATACCTATTATATACGGAATATATAGAGAGTGGTGCGGACGAGTGATTCGTTTAAGTGGTAACACATAGTATACCTGATTATGTTCTTTATAATAGTATATGATAATAATATGTAATGTTCAGATAACAGCATCGACAGTGATCAGCGTGACATGTCGAATGATTGAGTAGTTGATCGGTATTCGATAATTGTGTGATCTCTTTATGTACTATAAATGTATTAAATAAAAATATCTGTGACCCGCTGTTATTAAAAGATACGTCGACGTCAGATCGGAAATTCAGTTCTCTCAACGAGCATAATTTATTCACGAGGCAATACAACTATAGATGAAACTTTGTATATAGATCCGAGAATTAGTGCCTATACCATGTGAACGAAGACATTTGTAGAAAGTCTACCGTTAAAGGAATGGAGGTGGTCTTATAAAACCCATTAACAATGTTAGGTACTTTTATCGTTGTGTTGGTAACTTAGTTTAAGATAATTATATATACGACGATGTGTGATGATTGTAACAATAATACGAAGTAATAAATTAAATTATATCATTATTTTTTATTCAAATTAATTTTTATTTAATTGTACCTATAGGTAATAATTAGATATACATCAGTTTTCTTGATTAGGTGATGGTTAGGTGTATTGAATAAGTCATTGTAATGGATGTATTAAATTTGAATTCATTGATAAATCATTACATACCAAAAACGATTCTGAGCGAAGATTATCTGTCAGCTTACACCTATTAGTTATTACTATAAGTTTATTTTATGATGTATTTATTTTGCTATCATAGTAATTTGTTTTACTTTGCATTTATTATATTATTAATATATTTAACTATTATAATAGTATATTATGTTAATACCAACTTACAGTAGAAATATGTGAATAGGTTCAGAATATAAATAAAAATTAGCATAAAATTAATCTACATTTTTTGAAAATATGTTTATAAATATAATATCTATAGAATTTTAAAGTTTCCACAAATAATATTTTAAAATCACAACAAAATAACTGATTTTCAGTTTTCTTCGTCAAATTTTGAATTTGAAATGTCTGTGAAAAAAAATCGTGTTTAAATATTTAATACAATTTTTGTTTTAGTATGAACTATGAACCACTAATGAGAAACCTATAAAAAAAAATTTAACATTTATTACACTTTATTGTGTACACATTTTTTAAATTTTCGTGATTTACTAGTAGATGGATTTTGTCAACATTTAAACTTATTTTTAAAATTATAACAGAAAATGCTAATGTAAACAATTGGTTAACAAACAAAGTATCTACATTTATTTGTTTTTGGATTTCAGCCAACCGAGAAAATCAATTTCATTAAAAACTGGTTTTGATAAAAATTCCCGGTTTTCCTTAATTGTTTGTTTATTTCTCCCAATGAAGATAGTATATAATATATCTTATTAAGTACTGGACATTTTTACTTTTGGATTTTTCCTTCTAAAAAAAGTTAGAACTAAGTTCACATTCCGATCAGAAAAAATATCAAAGCTAAAAATCTTAAGCATTTTTATTGCACCAAAGGGATGGCAGACACGGAAAAGAAACTCGCATCGTTGTAAAATCAATACATTCTTCGCTTCGCTCATCTAAAATAAAAAAACTTGAGCAGAAGAAATACCTAATTTCTCATTCAGTAAATAAACATTACTTATAATACCTAATTATATAATAGAAATATAGAATATATTTACATATACTTCATTACTTTATTACTATCAGCGTAGAATTTAGGCGAACATACTACAATATAGTGTCATTCAATGTACTGAATTATTGTTTTATGAATCTTCATTATACGTATAAACTCGTCAATAAGTATATTATTCAAATGGATTCAATCGACAATCAATAAAACTATAGATGATTTTTTAAATTTAGATAATATAGGTATAAATTGTACTTACAAATGTTTTTATAGTAGTAATAAAAAAAACTTAAAGATTATATATTTCTTATCTTCATTTATGTAAGTACTAAAGGTACACACTATACAGTACATAGTAGTATAAATAGCACTCTTATTATGTATAATGTTTATACAGATATTGTATTAAACATTACTAACTAATAACATGCTTATATGGGTGTAATCACAGGCCTAAAAACGGTTATAATTTATTAGTATAATAATTATCTAAATGGTATAAAAGTTCATTGGAAACTTTCTAGATTTTTAGCGAATCAATGAATGTATTGATTTTACAACAAAAGAACATATTTTTTTTAAAATTTTTGGGTTTAATGAGTAAAGAATGCTTCAATCTACAACTTTGAAAATAGTTTCGGCATGGTAGAAAATCGGATGTTGTTGGCATTTTTTTTCTGGGCGGTGGGGGGAGGAGGGGTTTAAAGCAAAATGTCGGGTTGGAAAGTTTAAAAATCGTCGGTAAAAAGATTATTAAGGAAATTCGGAGTTTTTTCCCAAGATTATTTGTTTTTTATAAAACGTTATTGAAGAATTCTAAGAAGAATTACATTTTTTATAAAATATTTCTGTTAGTTTTTTAGAAATTATATCATACCCATAATATTTGTGTTCTTTTAATATTACGAGTATTTATATAGATAATTGAAATTTTTTCGATTAATATACAATAAAAGTATTGTTTTTGAGTGAAAAAACTTGAAAGTTTAATACTAATAATGGTCCCTTATAAGTTTCTTATACAAAAAATTAGAATAGGTATACATCAAAATACAACCACATAAACTGTGTGTATAGCTAAGTGGTTAAGTGTTTTAGTTAAGTATACATTTTAATAAATTTATCAAAATCGTGAAAAAATTATTTTGTTGTTAAACAATTATTTAATATTTGTTTTTAGATTTCAAGCTTGAAAATACAATATTCCTCAAAAGATTTATTTTAGGAAATTGAAAAAAAAATTTAAGCTACATATATTATCCACACGTAAAATAACGACTTGTTCTATTTTGGTAATTTTGTTTTAATTTAAAAAATATTAATCGCAGACATTTGAAACATTCCACTATTACTAAAATTATTATTTTCTATACCGCACAATGCAATTTATTAAATATTTAGACTAACTTTAAGCTATTTATATGGGCATAAGAAAATTTCTAATTTTATTATTTTTGTTTTCTATGGATGTTGGTTAAAATGTTAATGCTAAGCCAAATAGTTTTAAAATGTATTCAAAAATCTCACATAAATTGTCATTATTATAATATTTTAAAAGTATTAAAAATACATAGGTCACATTTTTTTGTAGACATGTCAATTTTAAATTTTTTTTAAATTGTACATTTAAACGAAATATACCTAACAATTTTAGCTATTTTGTTGTAATTAAAAATATGTTATTCATAAGGACTTGAAACATCTTTCCATTATGTGCATTATGATGTATACATACACGATGATAAATTAAAAATACATACATTAATTTTATATTATTTATACAATGAATCTATTCATGCTGTTCTAAAGTATTTATGCAATGATCTATCAGTTATTAATACAATATAATATTATATAAAATAATATTACAATAATTATTATATAATTTATATGGTTTATTGTTGACAAAAATTAGTTCAACCTACCGTAGTATTACTTAAAGAAAAATCTATTACTAATAGCTATATCAATTTATAATAAAATATCTGTCGACCTATTTTTTAAGAACCAACTTCAAGCCTAGTGCCCAGAATCGTTTTTCATAGTTTTACAATGATTTATCAATAAATTCAAATTTAACACATACATTACAATGACCTACTTAATATGACGAAAATAGTTGACACTTTCTATAAAACACAGCGAATTCTCCCGTTTTTCTAATTTAAAAATGTTAGAATATTTTGATTTCAAAATTTTTTTTTTTTATATATATTATATACCTAATATGTATTTACGTTATTATTGGTTATTTTATAGCCGGCAACTATTGTTTTAATGTAATAACAAGAAAAATGATTGTTTTTATAATTATCATATTTTATAAGAGGGAAATAATATTAATAGTAACCTTTAAGTATATTACCAGTGTGGTATTCTTAAAAAAATTGCGATTTAATTTTAATATGATTAGAATAGTCGAAAACTATGAATCGATTTTATTGGAAAGTGATTTAAGGTGCAGATAATGCAATTGCATTAAAAACAAAACAAACCCGGGTATAATCATTCTGTACTGTATTATAGGTTTCGAGTGTATACTGTATATTATCATTAAGTATAATTATGCAGTGGATTTGTTAAATTTGAATTCAATGATAAATATTGTTACACGCGAAAAACGATTCAATCCCATTTAACATCAGAACCACCCTCAAAATTATTAAACATTTTTTCTACTCTTAAAGACGACGCAGATACACGTAAAAAACAAAACAAAAAACATAATTGTAAAACGAATTTTTACGTCATTCATCGCTCCACGAAAATCTAAAATAAAATTCAATTTAAATTCACCAACGACCAAACAAGTGTTTAACTTTGTTGACTATATAAATCGTTTATACATGACTCGCCACTCGCATAATACTAGAATATGCAAAACTCATAAATTCTACGTGTAACACTAAAATCCATACAGTATTCATATTATACGTAATATATTTATATGAAATATGTCACAATACACCTACGATAAGTCGATAATCTGTTAGCACGTGCCGAGCGCTACTGCGTTTACGTATTCAATCACTGTAATTGTCAGTATTACACCATTACATAGTAAGGATTCACGTGTGCATTTGGTCTTTATTTTTTTAATACCGCTCTTTAATAACGCGCGTATATATTGTAATGTAAATGCATATAAAGCACTACACACACTGATTGCGTACCCGCGTAATAATTATATAAACGACAAAGACACTTGATCTTTTCGACCGTATATAATACAGTAGTTTTATCGCTAATTGAACATGAAAACGAACATAGCTGCAAGAGAAAACGCGCCGTAAAATAATAAAAACTTGTGCGGTTAATACAACGTGTCCCGAGGGGAGAAGAGAGCGGCGTCATTTGAATATATTCCTAAGATCATGGTAATACCCCCTTCGTAAGGGGTTGATATACATCTCTTTCTTTGTTCAATTTACATTTAATTATTTTTTTCATTATTAATGTATTTTCATTTTCATTTTTCTTCAAACTATTTAAATTCAATATTTTAGGCTAATTATTCTTTTTTTTTTTTAATGTTCTGCCAAACGACATATACAAATAAACCGAACGCAGTATAAAATATTTCTACAACAATAAAAAGGGGTAAATTAAATATACATAAAAAAATTATAATTTCAAGTGTATTTTCATAATTAGCCGGTCATTTTTCGATGGTGCAACGATGAAATTGTTCGAATTGCACCACATCTAATCATTCTACTAAACTTATAAAATATATTTGTTTTAGTTGAAAATTGCATATGTCGATCAATTCAGAATCAAAACGTCGTTATTATCTATACGCGTTAGAAACGAGGTAATGAATTTAAAAATAAAATCTTAATATACACATTTTTATATTATTACTTATAAATGTTAACTACATAATCTTTAGATTGCAGCTATTAATTTATTTATTAAACAGATATATTTTTTTATTATTATTTTAAAAATTATAATTAACACTATATAGGTATACGCTTTAGAAATATCACACAAATTATTTTTCCGCTGACCGTCGTCTGATATTCGTGAGTAATTATATTGTACATAATGATTGGAACGTGCCTCGTTCAACATTACTTTTTATTAAAACTGAGTGAAATTTTACAAAAATAAGTGCACATCGTCCTTAACCCTAGTTCTTTGGAACATATTATATATATAATTTTCGGGATTTATAACTTACAACTGGTGCTTATACAGATGTATACTATACCACATTTGAATAAAATATTTATTAATTATTATATTTTCGCTCGTTTTACCTTCGACAAAAATCCTGGCTGCCGTCCTGCAGTTAATCAGGGCGAGCGTGGCCACCAAAAGCTCGAGCCGACGACGACCCATCATCATCATGACGGCGGCGTGACACGATGATCGCTATATATTTTTGCCTTATTGTATAATCGACGATCACCGGTGATTGACAACTGTCCGCTGTAGGACGAAAATATAACGACAACGATGATAATATATAATGATGGCGATGACGATAATAATTTAATATTATATATATATTATTTGTTTGACGTTCAAACAATTATTATTATTATAAATTACATATGACGAGCCCGCGTATAAATGGGTTTATATATGTTCACGTTGCGTTCCGGACGCGTAAATAATTATGTAATAATAATTCAAAATTTTAATTAGTATTAAAATTTACCGATCGTCCGATTTTGAAACTAATTTAAAAAAAAAAAAACCTTTCTGTTTAAATTCCGGCGGGAAACAGCGACCAAAAAAAATTCGTATTCGAAACGGCTGGACGGCGGAAACGAAACCTCGGACCGACGTCGTGGCGCGTGCGTTTATCTTATTATCAAATACGATATCGTGTATAGAGGTACCTACGTACCACCGGTGCCGCGCGGATCGCAGTTCTGTCACGATTCGTTCGTGTCCGTAACCGATTTTTGTATCGGAAACCCACTCCAGCGGCGCATAGAATAGTACGCACGCGGACGGCGTACCGGCACTAGTGCGCCTTCCACCTCCCACCAGCGCCACCGCTGTCGCCGCCGCCGCCGCCGAGGAAGAGCACGCCGATTTTGACGAAAAAAAAATGATAATCCCAAAGAAAAATCAACAAAATCCGAACTCTCTGCAGTAATTAGGGGGAAAGGAAGACCGGAATTCGCCCCCCCCCTCGGGAAGTAAACGGGCCGTGTTATTATATTATGTATATATTATGTCTTCCTAGGTCAATTGCGTCGCCGATGCAGTTAACGACGATGCGATGACCACTATACAGAATGATGCACTAAACATGCTTACCCCAATATTTTTCTATATTAATAACAAATTTATTCAAATCCCGATTCTTGAAATTATTAGTACTACATAATAAGGGGTGTCCTGTGATGATACAAAGTTCTATTTTTCAAACAATTATTCCGATTTTTTACTGTTAATTATTATTATTCGGTTTATTATAGTAAAATTTAAAATAATTTAAAAATGTATAATTTTATAATTCAGTTGATCATTGTTTGGAAAATGTTGATATACTTATTTCAAAATTCCAACGAGTAATATCTCGGTTATTAAAATGTTTATACTAAGGTTAATTAATTTCCTTAAAAATGGTTTTACAAAAATATAAAATATATATAACACTTTAGTATAATATAAGGATAAATAACTTAAATATTACTTGCTAAAATTTTGGTTTTAATTTGTTAATATTTTCCAAAAAATTATTGGCTAAATAATTTATAGTAGAAAAAGAGGTTTTTATACGAAAAACGGAAGTTTTAATCTTCATAGGATGGTATTCTAAATGATTCAAAACCCACAGTAATTTGAAAATATGTTATTTAAGTATATTTAAAAATTCCAAAAATTTAATTTTGAATAATTGTTTTACTGAAGAAAAAAATGGGAGAATATGTTGGTAAATCACCCTATGACAGGTAGTCGTACTTTACTCGTACTGTATAATAATAATATGTTGTTAACAGGATGTCTCATCGCGGTCGTTTTTCGTTCTCGTCGATAACTTTTTTCTCATTAATATTTTCGAAACATAAATTCTAGTAATATATAATAGTTCTAATATCGGTTACTATATTATATATAGTTATTAATACTTATGATAAATGCACTTTAAAATTTAATTGCTAAAATAAACACAAGATTTCTTACAAATTCATTTTTTATTCATTTTTTTAGCATTTTGTAAGAATAATAAAGAAATTAATAAATTTAAAAAACATCATAGATATGGTTTGTAATATTTTAATAGTTTAAAGTAAAAAAAAAAAATTAAAGAAATTGTTAGGATTACTTTTATATGATTCGAATTAATGTACAAACGAGTTTTCTTTAAAAACTGGTGCCTAAACTCTTAATATTATAAAAAAAAAGATAGGAAATAATTTATTAGTATTTAAAACAAAAAATTTAAAATTTAATCCTTGTCATACATGTACACACGTAAATTAACCAGGCTAAATTTGTCACTGGTTAAGACGCCGTCATAAAAATCCTCAATATTTTTATTTGAATATAGGTATGCCGTATATTTGAAATATTTTTTGTATACTTTAAAACGTATTTGCATATTACTCTGGTATATGTCATTCAGAACCGGACAAGCAATAACTATTAGTCCAAACCCTGACTATGTATCTACATACATACAGTATATTAAAAAAGAAAAGCTTGAAGTAGTATATTTTATTATCGCATTTCTACGATTTTTAGATACATCCATTTTATGTTAATTTGTTAAATGTTGAATCATAATATATACTTATTATTATCATTAAGTCGTATTCGGATAGTTGGGCGAGTATTAAAACTATATTATAATTATAATAGACTGGAGGTATAACACTTTACACTATTATAGGCGATCCGCGACCATGAACACGAATTACGACGAAGACTAACGAGGCGAAACACCCTGTATGTGTATATTTAATTTTTTTTTTTTTTTTTTATGAATAATATATCCACACGCATCAGCCGCACACGCGTGGGTTTCTCAACGCACTCGAGTTTTTGGATACAATAATATTTCGAATGTTCAATAATATTTTAATAACATGTACGTAAGGTAGGACGTACACTGCGTATATAATATATAGGTACGTGCGCATATCATTATGTACGTTTATTGCCCGAAGCGCGACTACCGTCCGATTAGACGACGAACATATACTGCGTATAAACTATAACATACACTATTACACAGTGTATAATGTATGGATATGAAGCATTATAATAATATACGCGCGTGTACCTGGCTCATGCCAACCTGCCACTCACTACTGGCCGTCTATAATAGTGCTGATAACCGATCGTGCTATTCAATGCACACGTGCATCGCGGATTTTATTGCTTTTCGGCGTTTAACCCCCCTCCCACACCCCTCACTAACGCGCACGCACCATCGCAGTCCACTACCAGTGAGCGAAATCTTAAATGTCATCGAGTTTATCGCGATGCGTTACTGTTACATAATATGAAGCAGGTACAGAGCGATCATTTTCACAGAAAATTGCATTTTTCGTTATTGAGGCATATAATATTAACGTTTTTGAAAATATCGTATATATAGGAGTTGTTTTTGATAAACGAAATGTTTAAAAAAAAAAATTCTATTTTCACCACTTTATTTTTTTTTGCTATTATTATTACTTTTTTTTCTCGAAAGATTCTATTTTTTAGAAATATATATTTTTAGTATAATATTCCGAAGCAGAATATAGTGTTTTTAAAGTATTTCAATTGTATACAAATCAAATTTAAAAACCCGTAGCTAATTAATAATTAATATATTATTATTATTGAGAATTATTATATTATGTGTATTTTATCGGAATGTAATGGGACGCGCGAGAGAACCGCGTAAAATGTAGGTCTACTACGGAACTATTCTAGTGTCGAGTGGGCCTGAATGTCTGATTCCACTCATGATCGATTTGTTTCATAGAGTTTTCAAGCGCTCTTGTTATTAATATTAGAATAGCAGTACATAAGCATAAGTATCTATATAATAGATAGTATGCTATCTTTAATCGTAATGTAGTAAGTAAATAGTGAGTTTAGTGATTATTAGTACTATGATGGCGAATTGACGACTACTATCGCTAAACTATACCAAAGATTAATACATAAAAATGATCTATATGTCTACGAGACTAACTATGTGACTATCTACAACTATCTAGTATCTACACTGATATTTAGTCTACCGAGTACACTCGTAAATAATCGTTGTCTGGTAAACAACATTTTTATCACACGCAACTCAAAATTCAAATATTATATTATTATATTTAATAGTGTACTATATGGGTGTAATAGGATATAACATAGGATTATGGTTCACACAATTTTATATATTATATGGTTACAATTGCAACTAATTGACTATAGTGACTACGCGTTCGAGATTCGAATTTTATGCATAGAAATATTAGAGATTCTCGGAAAAATATTCTGTTATACTGAATACAAATATATAAAATATAAAAATGTTATTTTGTAATGAATTCAAATCATAAAAAAAAGTATATTTTCAAATACGTTAATACGTATCATTGTCGGGATAATACGAACGCGCGTCTACTATTAAAATAATCATACTGTATAAACTATTCTGTTTTTCGAGGGTATATCAATTGGATAGGGGGTAAGTATAACTTGTTATCCGGCATCTAAACCGTGGAAGTGAAATAACGTCGAAATTTATTATTTATTATGAATTGTGATTAACGACTATTCACCAATTACCAATATTATAGGTACGCGTACGTTAAATTCAATACCTATGGTATTTAATAAACCCAACTGTTGCACTGCGGTTGCCAAGCATAGAGCAAGCCAGGAACGCTCATTTTTCTTGACTCGGTTTTTTCTATAGTATCTCTTAAATGTTTATTTTTATGAATTATGCTCATTATTTAGTGCTATACTATTCAGTCTCGCGTTTCTGCGGTTATATTTTGAAAATTGTGTTAAGTAAACCAATATTTGGAGTAGCGAATCCATCAATAAGATTTTCGATTTTTTACACATTGGTTGGACAAATAACTATAATCATTTAAAAACACGACCATAAACGCTTAGTGTTAATCATCAGTTACTTGGTAGGATCTGTAAAAAGTATTAGGAAGGTGATAAAATAATAAAAATAAAACGGTACCTACCTATATTATGTTTTGGTCGAGAGAGATCGTTTACAAGTACAGTGATGGACGATGGCCGTTGCAGTAGTTAATAATAAAATGTTTATCAGTTATCAAAGTTATTTCATCGCCCTTAAGATGGACACGTCACTAATAGAGTAGTAGCTAAATATATATATTACTTAATAGCAATTAATTAGTACATGACTATTACCTATGACCGAATATGGCATCGTATATGATACACACACATACAAATCAAAAGTAATATTCTCATAGTGATTCATCAAGTATTCTCGCCGCTATTTGTCCTATTTTAATTATGATTTTCGACATTTATAAGTATATTTTATTAAGTACGTATTTTTAACTATTTAAATTTTTTTATATCATTTACCGAGTGATCTGTGACGACACTAACTTTTTTTTTTTAATAAGAATCTCACTTTTTTCCTGTAAACAATTTAGCAGATTAGTTTTGTATGAGTACTAAGGATAATATTTAGGTTCATGATAATAAGTTTGGAAGATATATGGCGGCTTTGATGATTTGAAAATTATAGTATTATTTAATATTAATATATTTATATTTTATGATATTTATAAAAAATATTTGAGTACAATAAATAAAAACTAGATATGAATTCTAGATATATATTTTATATTTTTTTTAAATCATGTATTTAAGGACTATTATTGTAAAATATATACATTTTAATAACCCTGAATTTTGATTTAGGTATACATAACATCAAAACAAAAAAAAAATCATCAACAATTTATATTACCTATAAAATATTGAATCTAATTTTGAAAAAATAAGTTAATAAAGCCACAGAAAACTCCTTAAATAGTATTCCATTTATGGTAAAATCTAAATAAATAAATAAATAATTTAAAATATGGTCCTTCAGTATACTTACAAATTCTAAAAACCAGAATTTGAATATATTAATTATTAAAGAAAAAACATGAGTGAACATGCTTGGATGGGGAATCACATTGTATATATTATGATGTGCTGTATAAAATAGTATTTCTATCACCGTAAGTAATATTGTTATATAACGTGAATTTCGGGCGCGAGCATTTTAACAACGAATAATGTATATAATTATTACAATAAGATGACTCGTGGAAGAAAACAATAATATAATATTATAACGTGTCTAAGACGTACCGATAGAAATATGCGGCGGCCGCGGGGACGGTTCCGCCGTCAATAAATATCAATAATAACGATTGTATAATATTATATTATAATTTCAGTAATAATAAGACGACGACCCGACCCCAATAGTGTCCGGACGTGGAAACGGACGATCGCGCGTATTTATTATATAATAATAAATATGAGATACTTACCTAATAACATACTGTTGCTGTATATAATAATAGTATGGTATCTGGTTTACTATGTCTAGCATAAGTTTATACAATAATGTGTAGTAAAAATAGAATGTTGATGAAATTGGCATTTTCCCCTTTAATCCTATACAATGGTTTTAAAACTACACATTTCTTTTTTTAACGTCATTTTTCCATAGTTTTATGAATATTTATTAAAGTAAATAATTTTTTATTACTGTTGTACATTGAAGATAATTTTTTAAATTTTTAAATTTTTAAAAATATTTGTAATTATATTATTATTGAAGATTTTTATTGTGATTAGTGAATTAACGGCGGCGTAATAGGTTTTTCTTGCATGGTATATATTAATATATTATACTTTTAGAAACATACGCATATCAGATATTTATTTATAAATTGTATTATATAAATCCAAAAAGACTCTTATTTAGATAATAAATGCATTTTTGGTACCTTTTTAGGTCATTAACATTCTATCTGTAAAAATAAGTATTATCGTATTATGTACGTCGTACGTGGTGTCGCAGTGCAATATTTACAGGACATGGCGTTTGACTGTGTTACGGATTCTTCGGAGTTTTTTATTTTCCATATTGACGTGTCTCCGACATAATATTTTTGAGTACGCAACGGCCACCAGTGATTTAATTTTCATTAATAATTTATCGTATCGTTATAAAGCTACGTGTGACGTGCACTACATATTCAAAAGATGATACTATTTTATTCTATCAATAGTGATGATTTTTAACACAAATGAAAAAAAAAATACGAAAAATGAAAAGCCTGAGACGTATAATTAATTTAATAACGCAAAATTGTAATAATTATTAACTAGGCAAGATGAAAGTTGTGACATATTTTTCTCTGTTTAAATTCGCTGTGTAGCTAGTTCAAAATACGCATTTATATTTTATATATTATTAAATTATTAAACGTCAGAGTGATTATGCGAGTATACTGAAGCTATAGTTATATTAATACTTAATGTTTAAAAGCATAAACAAATTAATAATATTAATTAAAAAAAAAAAAATAATAATAATAATCAAAAAATAAAAAAAAATAAAAATAAACAACATTGTTGAAGTGAACACTTCGTGCGTACCTACCAATAATAATCGTATATTTACGATACATGCAAAAAATAATTAATGTTATATAAAGTTAATGAGAGGAATGATATTAATATTATGTATTGCCGCTGACTCGACGACTGCTGTTGGATAGAAAATGGCTGTCGGCGCGGTATTTGGATATCACCTATATCCGTCAAATTATTTGTTATTATATTATCGCGGTACGCATGGCCTTATTCCCGATATCGAGATGTTCCTCATCTCTTGCTCCATGAAAACACCCGTGTACACCGGTGGCATCATTTGGGATTCCTGGAAAGGCTGAAATGAGAGAAAAAATTCGTGAGTATATTATATACAAGATTTGCAGGGCAGGCACAACTTAATATTTGCCTATCATAATAATAATAATATATTTAAGTACACAAAAATACCATAACAGCTAATTTCTACAACTCAATAATATTATGTCCTCATTTGTCACTATAAGCGTGTGCAGATCCTCTGTGTCCTCTGTCAGTGGAAACATGACAGTAGCCGAGGCTTCAGGAGTTCAGACGCCCAAAATTTATTTCCACCTATATACGACCTCGAGGTAAAGCAAGCGGTCTTTGAGATCAATCCTCACACAAAATTCTGTATCTGAGATTGTATTAAACAATTATATATATTTATTATTTGCATTTATCTAAACGGTTAGGTTGAACATAAAAATACCACAACAGTTCTCAATAAGTCATTATACGCCGTGAACCAGAATATAGAGAACTCGATTAAGTGAGCGATGCATAAATGTAGATTTTCATAATATTATGTATAATAGCATTGTTTATATCCTGTATCACTAGCACCTTTTACAGTTCTACAATGGATCCGATTTGAATGCGCGGGGTCGAGCTATGAGTAGATATAGTTTCTACGAGTTTACACGATGCCAGGAATTGCAGGTCAGTTTTTTTTTTGGCGCTAATAGGTCAAAGAATATAGAACCCCCAAATCTATTGAATTGTCCTGACTTGAGACGCTATAGCTACTTACCCTACCTTCTTCACTATTGATTGTTAGCTTAAAACCGAAGCTATATAGCATAATATTCTATTTACACTATCCCGTCTTGAAAATATACTAGCCTCGTGTACCTATAAATTGGGCATATATGTAATTACGCCGAAAAAAGGCTATTTAAACACGTATGTATACAACGAAAAATAGCACACATATATACACACTTACAAACATTATCATAATTTATACTACATTATATACGCACGCGTACAGCGTTCAAGGCCACCGCATTACGGATCGGCAAAAATTTCGGTTAAACGGGTATTTTTTTTTTATTGTGCACATTATTTATTTATTTTTTTATCTCGCAATTTTTTTTTAATAAATAATCCCGGGGCATCGACTAAACATCCACTGTACAGTGGTCGGCGTCCCGGAGTCGGTCCGGTGCAGTTTATCTGTATTATATTACAAGAAAAGGACGACTTATTCCTTAAACGTTCGCGACTTATAGTTCGTACATGCCACATAACATTATATAGGTATACTAAACAATGTATATATATATATAGTATTATAGATATATGCACGCACACACAAAGAAAATATCGAACCGAATATTTCTTTTATTGTCCTTGTTCTCAAGACGACTTTTTTTTTGACCCATACGAAAAAACAGTCCATGAATAAAAGAACAAAACAGTACCAGATCTTGCCAAAAAATTTAAAATCCCGAAATTAAAATTAAATTATACCCATTCAAACAGTATAACGTTATTATGACGTGTTTGCGTGTGGATATTATAATAAATAATAATATAATACTGACATTCTACGCGTATACAAATAAATGATAAAAAAAAAATATCACAAAAACGATCTTACTATATAAAATTATAGTGTAATAATACCGTATGGGATAAAACGGGTCATATTAATAATGTAATAATGTATATTCGACGCCTTCGTAAAATAATCGCGAACGAGAAAATACATTGCCGAATCCGTGGCATTAAAATAGTTTCTTTTTGATCACAACATTTCGCAAGAAATTTATCTCAAATTATTAATCGATTAAAAATCAATATGTAAATAACTCGCGCGTATTCGCATGTATGGTAAAAAAAAAAAAACGATTTCATCACCAACGCGCAAGTATTTCTATACGGCGTGCAAAATACAAACGCGCGTAAATCAAATTTCGCAGCATACACAAAGCGAGGAGAAGACTAGAAATGCCGTTCGCACTAATATAATAATGTATATGTAATAAAAATATACTACTTCTGCGATTTAGCGAGCGTGTGTTTAGTTATGTTTTTTTCGTTTGTTTAAGGTCGGAGTCGTTTGTCATTGAAAACGTGAAATTCCGGAACTTTTTCAGGCAATCCGCGACCAACGTATGGATACCAGATGAAGTTTTTATTTAGAAATCCATTTCGTATTCGCATATATTAAAATCGAGATGAACACCGCATCGCAATATTACATACACGAGGCGTACATCCGTATCGGATGATCGGTTTGCCATCGTAAATATCGATATATTATTTTTATCTGGCGGTGGTTTATAGTAAACCACCAAAACGTTATCTATTTCAAACAATTTAAATAACTATATGTATAAAGTGATTAACCAAACATGCGCACACCCTGTTTTTCTTCAATAACGTAATTATTTAAAATATGATTTTTAGAATTTTCAAGTGAGATTATGTAAAGAACACGTGTTTTCAAACTCTTGAGATATTTGTTATTATTTAAGGGGTATCTTGTAGAGATACAAACTTTTGTTTTTCAAATGAGAACTTATTTATTCTACTGTAAATTAAATCGAATTATTTTTCTAAAAACATTGATGTGTTAGAATCAAAATTTAAACGAGTAGTTTTAGATTTATTTAACTTTGTGTACTAATAATAAGAATAATATATTAGTACTATAATGTGTTTAAAAGCACTGGGTCGACAGTAATTTTAAAATGTTAGTGATTAATGTTAATCCATCAACAATCATCTATTAAATCCATTTTATGCTTATGTAATACTATTTTTAATGACTTAATCCCTAGTACAATATTTCAATAAAGATAATAACTAAAAAACTAATCGTTTGAATAATGAGTTAGATACATTAAAATGTTCAAACGAGTTACCTAACCTACCTATTAAATAATTTGTGGTAAAAAACTGTAGTTCTCATTAGAAAATCAGATTTTTCTATCACTACAGAATTAAGTAATACAAAATAATTCAATAATTTGAAATTACGGTCTTTGAGTAAGTGTGTTTAAAAATTTCAATAGTCAGAATTTGAATAAATTCGTAATTAAAAAAAAAAATTGGCGTAAGTATATACGGTGAATCACCTTTTAAATTTCGATTCTTTTATAGGTATACTTTTTGCTGGAAACATTTTTATGACGTCTCTTTAGAATATTATATTTATGCTTCATATAATAATCTATATACTTATTGGTTATAATGTTATAAAATACCAATTAATATTATCTACATATTATATAGAATCGTTTTTTTTTTAGTAACGTGATACGATCATTTAATAATAATAACACTTTTGGCGGTATCACTATATTACTTTATAGATAATTGAATTTTAAGCTATTAAATATTGAGTCCGATACACGTATAGCATTCTACATTTCTGCCGATTATTCTATAATATTATATCGGTGTGTTGAGTGTTATATAATTGTTAAATTATGACGGCCTATGGGTAAATATAATTTAAAAATCGTAGTCCAACGCCGAGTCCGCCACACCCGCGAGTACGCATATATGCCTAACTATATAAGTATAGGTGCTATACCTACCACTTAGCTGGTATATGTTTCAACGATATAATTGTGATCGATTGACAGAAAAGGCGTTTCGGTTTTATGCTTCCTTTAAAGGAGATAATCATGGTCACAGGTAAGTTTGTCGGACATTAGATATCATACCGTATAAATTATAAATTATAATCATATAAATACCCATATCTACATAATAATATATTATTTTTATATATATTTTAGAATTTCGAGATAGGCAGTAGGAATGTTTATTAATTTGTCCGTATGCAACATTATTGGACCGCTCAGCTGAAATTGCTAAGAGTTAGGAATAAAATAATAATTATTTTTCTTTTCTGTTCAAATTGGAATTTTACACTGACACCTATACAATGTTAAGTGAAGAAACTGATAAACTATATTGTACCGTATTGCAGACTACAGTAATGTATTCTGTCTGATTAATAAATAATGCATTTATACAAACGTTATGTTTCATCAATGTTTTGCAACACTGTAATACTATATTGAAACATTTGTTTTTTTTTGCGGCGGAAAATGTTTAATCACTTTAATATCTGTCATCCGGCATCCACTAATCTCTATTGATAATTGATAACCTAAATTGCCAACGACAACTTACTGATATACAAATAGTGTACAATAATATAATATTCTTTTCACTATTTACAATATCTTATCTCACAAGTATTTTCGATTCGTATAATTTATACTTACCGTGCAGTTATGCAGTTCAAAGTGTGAGATATTATAATATTATGTACGTCCCGAGGTAATAATGGGATAGCATAGCATTTACATGTTTATAACGGAATGTGAACATTAAGAATTTATTTAAGACCACGAGGAGGAATAACGATAATTATTATATTGTAAAATAGATAAATGCATTATTCGCGTTACATGTCGAGTTTGTCATGAACAGAACCAATACTGTATAGACTATATGTTGTTAGCTTATCAAACTTAAAGTTAAGAACGTTATCTGTTTTCTTAGGTTGGATATTTTTACAATATTTAAATTTTAAACCAAAATACTCGTAAATAACATCAGAGGTCTTCAACCCGCGGGCCGCCTTGTCATAATGTGTGGCCCGCGATCACATTTGAAATTTAGCACATTTAAATGTTTAAATAATAATAATAATAGTTTGTAATTTAAAATTTAATCATAACAATTGTAATAATAAAACTGAATTTTTGTATAAACTACATGTTTTTACTACGAATGCAGCTCGCCATATTTAAAAAAAATAATACGTGGCCCTCTGCATAAAAAGTTTGAAGATCACTGACCTACATGAAAAATTGAAACACGTAAAAAATCCAACGTAGGTATACAAACACCACGGATAAAGTTCTTAAATTTAAGTTTGATAATTTGTGAATTCGCTCTTAAACTAAAAGCTAACCACACAATTACACAAGGTCGACTCTGCTGAACGCTAATTTCACAAGCTGTACACGGGCCAGAGAGAGAAAACAAAATAGACGGCGTCTCACACATTTTACTATCCAGTAATCGCTAACATCGCGTTTGATATACTTATAAGCGACAAAAATCGATTAGTAAACCGTACACCTTAGTTGTGTTATTGCTAACTAATTACCTACACAATATTATTTATCATAATATTATTAAATATTTTAAAACAGAAATATCATTACAATATCTGAAAATCGGACGTTACGAGAGTACATTTGGAGAAGTGCGAAGTTTAAGATCAAAGTTAGAAAACAACTAGCACATTTGTGTAAACACCTTTTTTATTTAGTTCTATTGTTAAATAATAATATTATTTAATGTATTTATATTGATGCGCAATTGATGTAAGACCTTTTAAACGGCTGATGCGCAAATGACGTAGGTACAACCCAAAAATCGAACGATGCGCAATAAAAAGGTCAAAATTAATAGTAGTGATTCGCAAAGGACAACCGGTAAACCGATCGCAGTGGCTTGACAATAGGTACGCCCAACGGTTGGTTGTGCGT
This sequence comes from Rhopalosiphum padi, assembly GCF_020882245.1. Taxonomy (NCBI): domain Eukaryota; kingdom Metazoa; phylum Arthropoda; class Insecta; order Hemiptera; family Aphididae; genus Rhopalosiphum; species Rhopalosiphum padi. The sequence goes on along the minus strand of NC_083600.1, from coordinate 20,259,014 downwards.
CGAGTCGTTCGCTCTGTATCAGCGCGTGTGCATCACGTGCACCGCGATGTATATAATATATTATGCCATCTAAATATACGAATTCAATCCCCGTGTAGGCGCGACATATGGTCGAAACATATATTATTCGCATTGTGCACGGGAATAAAGGACAAAGCAATAATATAATTAGAAATTTAACCGGAGAAAAAAAAACTCGATTAGCATTGAGTTATAAGCGCAAAAAAAACCCAATACAAAACGATAAAAACGTCAACGAGAACATCGCGCAATAATGCGAATTACGATTTATCTATCGCGAAACACTGCTGCAGAAAACACGTTTTCGGTGCTAATACAAACTATGTAATATTAGCTTCTTTGTTTAATTACTGAAAGTATACAGGGTTGTTCAAAATGATTCATCCGATTTCCAATGTCGGTAAATTTTTCGTTTTTTTCGTTTTGAGTATTATATTATGGTTCACTAAATAAAAAAATGTAGGCAATATTTAAATTTTAAAGTGTATTTATAATGATACCTATAAATGTTTTGTGTGGCTTCCCTCGGGTAATCGTGTGGTTAGGATACTATAATTCACTCCACGCACTTCCGCTGTAATTGACTCCGCTAATTTTTTAGGGTTTGTGTTTAGGATGTTCGATGATAATGGCAATACGTACACAGTAGATTTAACATAACATCCCCAAAAGAAGCAGTGGCGTGGCGTGAGATCAGGTGACCTATAGGAAGCCAGGTGAAGTGCATCGGACGATTTATTTCGAATAACCGCCTGTATAACTGTATAAACATTATTCTATACATAGATATACCTACGAACGAGACGACGACGACAAATAAAAAAATATGGTTCTGTTTTTAGGTGTTCCCGCACATACCTATATGATGACCAGAATCTATCTAAGTCGATCTCGGAAACGCGGCGGCAATAGTGTATGCCGACAAATGCGTATTTGTCCCACACCGACGTCGTGTAATGGTTGTATGGTTTCGTGTGCGATTAAAATTTACGTCCATAGTACGCGGTGGAGCGAAAAATGTTGACGTGAGAGTACCTGCCTATGTATCACATATATATATATACATCGAGTGATTCTTTTAACATTCTTTCACTCATTATTTTGAAGACTATTAACGTTTTTAAAATTTTTTTTTATATAATTTGAAGCCATTATAAACCACATTTTAAAATCATTTATTTTTACTAATTTGTTTTACCGTAATCATTTTCAAATTTTTACTTTTTTGAACTACAGTATAATATACAATTTTTAATTTAGTGTTTTGAAGCAGAATATTTATCCAAGTCTTTTGGTATATAAAAATTGATTTTCGAAAAAGCAGTTATAATTAATAGTAACAGTTGTTTTAAGTTCATATGATCCATAGTGCTGCAGTGGAATCATACAACCATGCAGGAGAACACCACAAAATGTTGGTCCAATTATCTATACTTGTTAAGTTATAGTTATAACTAATTAACTAGGTACTTATTCAACATTTTCATTTATAATAATTCTCAGGAATGTATTTGTTGTTATTTAAAAACTAAAAACTATAACGATTAAAAAAGGTAAATAAATAAAATTTCTTTTATATAATGTTTATTAATAGCTTAAGATCTTGTAAAAAAAGTATTTTTAAAAACTTTTATAGTTTTAGAAACAAGGAGCTACTGTATTGCGTTTAAAGATCACCCGATAGATATTTACATGAACGTCATGAACGACTATCCATATGGATATGCATGCAAGTATGTGTTGCAGAAGAGAAAACGCAGTACGTAATCCACCGTTTAGGTCTTTGATTTAATATTTAATTACACTTTTTTTCGTGTTCTTTGTGTACCGATAATAATATATGTGTATTCGAATAATAACCTTTTCGTTGTGACGGCGTTATCAAATTTCGTTTTGTCCGTCTAGATTATAATAATATCATAAACTCGTACTTCTAAATTTGAATAATATCCTCCACATATTTTATGTCTAACATAAACATATTAATTAGCAATAACAGGTTTCTATTGTATACGAAAACAGGACTTATGAAATGCATCCCCTCTTTTATGGGGTTAGAGTAGGGTTGCTATGTTTTTTTTTACTTAAACTAGGACAAACAAATTATAAATTATATAACCAGATAAACTAAAAACGTGTGCATCTCATGTGTTAACATGACCTAGCTGGACAGAACCTATTTTCTAGTACAATCTCATCAATTGTATGAACTTTCAGCGTAGGTATACACGAAAATATATTTTTAAAAGTATCGAGTTTTACCGAATTGCTTAAAAACACGTTAAAAGCTAACGCGTAATTATAGTTATGAAATAAAAAAAGATGAGAATACGTTATAAAAAAAACAAAGGTTTTTAATTTTGTTCAAATCATATTTTGGTAGGTACGTCGGTAAAACTGCAGTTTTCGTGTATATTTAAAAATAATCGAATCAGGTACAAAAATACTCTGCTAATAATAATAATAATAATAATAATACCAGTATATAGTAGCATTCGCACATTTGTTTACTTTCACACCGCGCATATACGCAATACAATGATAAACATTATACCAAATATTTTAATTCACTATTTTAGTCGGAGTCCCTCAGCCCTCTATATTCTTTTTATCAGTCAACATTTTTGCGTACTTCTTCTAGTTGTATATCTAAATATCAATAAGGCGTCATTTAAATATTCAGTTACGTAGTATTTCAGTTACACTTTTGCATCCTCTTTCTTTGAATTAATTAATCCCCCTCCTAATTGTTTGCCAATCCAAACACCGGATAATGTGATATGTGTGTTGTATAATTATTATATTATTATAATACGGTGCCACAAGCTGCATCGATGATGACGACTCACCTTGATGTACTCCGACAGACAGGCGGTCCTACTGGACTCCCTCATGTACGCGTTGAAGGTGTGCCTGGGTGTCCAGTCGTCCATGCTAGTGGTTGGTATGATCATGACGTTTTCGACGCGACGACGCTGGAACTGGGCGTGCAGTGCCAGCATGCCGCTGTAGCTCTGGTCGACGAACACGACCACGCGGCGCGCCGAACAGTGCGATATGTCGTGCAAGAACTCCTTGGACGTGTAGATCTCGTCGCTTTCCACCTGTGGAATCGACAATTTTATATTATTATAGCCGGTGTAAACTACTCGTGTGTATGATAGATGCAGATTTTGACTACAACGGCTTTACGATATTATATTATATAGTTATTTCGAATGCATTCAACAGTATTATTCGCCCGACAGTAAAATATTATGATTTGAAATAAAATTCCAAGGAATATTTTTAATTAACAAAAAAAAAAATACGTACATGGCTTTCAAATTAAGTTTTTGCTAGGTAACTACAATACATCATTCGAATTAACCCATCATGTCTCATATAATTAATCCGAATAATAACGGTTACAAGGGTACAGATGTTTGTTGTTTCAGTGTTTGAACAACCGAATACATCCTGCAGCAAAGGAAACCCGAAACCCGATTACAAAATTCGGGTGCAAAGTCCTTCAGTTACATAAATCAATAACCAGCTTACATATTATATAAATTATTCTTACTCTATTTATCTATATTAGTACATACAGTTTAATAACTCAAAAAATACTTGTGTGAATTTTGAATTATGTACTTATACAATATATAAGTACATTAACATTTTCAAAAAAAATCATGCGCTTAAAAATGTGTTTAGTATAAAATAACGCTCTTTTTTAATAAAAATAACTACATATGCATCATCACAAGAAATACTTTAAATGGCATAAAAATTCCAAGAATTTAAAAATATCGATTTTAACTACACTTATTCAAACTATATATATTTGAAAATCAGTATTTTAATATATGTTTACATATTCAAAATTTATGTTACAGCAATTTTATCATATTATATTCAAAATAGAAAAATTGTATAATAGGTACAAACGTTTTTTTTTTTATTTAAAAACATCTAAAATAATTTGTAAATTTTATATAATTTTTAATACATTTTAGTTATTGCAGAAAAGTTTTGAGTAATGAAAAATTCTTTATTTTAAAGCGATTTAAAGTTTTAAAAAATTAAATTTTGACTATACGCGCCCCGATGGGTGAAGCACTGACGCCATCATTAGTTACTTATTGTGAAGTGTGGTTAAAATTAATATACTCGTAAATCCCTTATTAATAGGTATGGTAGGAAAGTAGCAACAAATGTATTATACTACTGTAAGTTAACTGTACTTGACTTTATTATTTAGTTAATTAAAAAAGTTGTTAATTAAAGTTATTTTTATTGCAGTTTTGAAATTAAATTATACTAAAATGTTAATAAATACAAAAACATAATAATAATTAATTTGAAAAGTTTATTAAAAAAACACGCATCATACGCATTCACGTTAGTGTAAAAAAATACGTTTGATTGGATTTAATTAAATTTCCAATTCTGAGCGACGCGAGGAATGATGTATTGGATTTACATTGTTTACAATGCAATGCGAGTATGTGTTTTTTTGTATCATTACATTTTGTTGCCGAAAACTTATTTAAAAAACTAACGAGAGCACTAATTACTAAAATTATTAAACAGCATCAGTATTAAATAAATTCAATTTTTAAATTTCTTATTCAAATGTCAATGTTATGCAATTAAATTAATTTTAATTTTTGTCTTCACTCACTGGGCATATCATACATTTAGTTAATATGGATGTTTATACTATAATTATTATTACAAATAATACATCTTTAATATTTTATTGCACTTTAATTTTTTAACATTTTGTTAACATTCTTATAATATATTATTAATTCACCGTATATGACATATGTTTACCTGCTTTCGTGGACGTTATATTATAAATGAATAAATATCGATCCTTTGGTTTCCGCAAAATTATTTTTGGTATATGTACAACGATTTATCAATGAGTTTAAACTTATTATATCCGTTACGGTTACCTATACGATTATACTCAATGACGTACGCTCAAAATCTATACTAATTAACAGCGGAGGGAGAACCTTGTTTTATACGATTTTGCATAATCGCTTTGGTTCACCATGGTTAGCAAATAAAATATACCCAATGTGTAGTAGATTTAAAAAGTATAAAGACGTTTAAAATGATAAATTATCAAGTATTTATAAATGTGATGGCGCTATAATACAGAAGGGTACAGTGTAAACACGTATTAGCACAAACGTTCGACGTGAATGGACTAAACGTTTAAGAAACGAATTTTACCGATTAAAACCGGGTTTTTGTGGAAACAAAACGGAATGTGCTGGGAACGAAAATTCTACATACTCGAAACACATAATATTACAACAAGTTGACTTCCATGAAGATATTCTAATGCACCTACTCGTTGTTTGGGATATAGATCTTTATCTATATTTTGAAATTATATTTTTGGAGATAGAGTAGATAGGCAATAAATAAAAATATAATTGTCACTTGATATCGATATACCATCGTATGCATACACATGTGTGTATAATAATAAAAGTAATGCGTAGTATATCCACACGACTTCGCTTTTATGAGTACAGTTGCATAGAATCAAAATATATTATATTTTATTTTTCAAAATGACTCTAAAACAAGATGAGAATAATTACTCCAATAGTTCTTTGGAATTGTATTTATTTACTAAATAAACTCTAACTTCATAGTAAATTAGTATTGTCCATAGTATAAAACATAAAATAAATATATTCTAAGCTAAATTTTACGTCAAAATGAATATACTATTATTTTGATGTTCTACATATGTGGTATGTCCGTAATAATAATTTTATAATTTATGACCGATAATAATTCACAGTTGATCGCTCTTTGCAGACCTTGGAATGAATAAGTTAAAAATGTATGAAAGTAAAATGAATTGATTTATTTTTTGTTTTCTATCAATTTATTATTAACTTCGTTTATATTTTTAATGAATTTTAATTAGTAATTAAACAGAATACTTCTGTTATGATTTATTCTATGAAAACACTTAATAGTTTTAGTTTATCACTTATAGCTCAGCTTAGTCTATATAATTATTTTTAATCACGATACCGTTTACTTAACCCATAATTTAAAATATATTTTTTATCAATATGTTATAGTAAATAAAAAATGTACAAATCGCAATTAACAATAATTCATCAAAATGTCCATTTTTTGTTAATCTAATAGTTATTACTCACGTACCTATATATTAGTAATGAAGTCAATCTCGACTTGAACACAATGTTGTCAGTTGTCACTATACATGATATATAGACTGAATGTTTTTCTAACTGCAGATTTATCATTTCCATAGTAGCATAGTCTGTCCGTTATATTATAATATATAATAAAATTACAAATGTGACTATATGCAATAATTATATACGATACCTACGTGATAAGCGGTACACGAAAAAAGTTTGAGAACCTCTGCGATAAGTCAATATTCATTATTGGAGGGCATCACAGCCGCTCGAACTATATATTTAACGACTATACATTTATAATACCTACGTCGTATTGGTTTACTAGTTACGGCAGTAGACACGTACCTAGCTATAGTTTTTTGGAAAAGTTAATTCATATAACATGCGTTCCCTACAACAACTATATAAATCTGTCGCGTCTATTGTAATAAAATACATCTTCCTACAATATTATACACCGTGGCCGTGCGTAGGTAATGATTTTTAAATTCGTCCAGAAATCCGTATTATTATTACGTGCATGATGAATTATTACCATTGTGTATTATCCGATCGTCTTGATCATTTCACAATACCACCCAACTACGACCGGCGGTTTATAAAATTCGTGTCGCCACGATTTATGTCATCGAAATAACTTGACATACAGTTGGCCTAGCTAGGTATTAGTATACAGTATTGGGTAGGTACGGCCCACACGAGACCGCATCGTTATAAGAAGTTTTACTAGTTAAACGACTTTTTTTATTTTTTTTTTTAATCCAAACGTTTTATTTGTTGAAATACTTATTCTACGATACCGCTTAAACACAAAAAATGAATTTAACCGAATGAACGTAGGTAACTACCGTAATTATGATGGCGCAAGAAGGGTTCTCTAATACGAGTATTTAGTGAATAATATTCGGCATACAACGAATCGGTTATTGATTTGGCATTTTGGCCGTAACATGCAGCTGTTACTTCAGTAAGAGTTTTACTTTTTATTTCGATCACTGCTACAATACCTACTTTACTATAATATTATAGTTATACACACTATAGGTATATAAGGCATACTGCATGCTTATTTTTACAATAATGCCGTACTTACAATTTTCGTGTAAAAGCATATAATATAATACGTATTATTATAATTTATAAGAAACAAAATTGATTAGGTATACTAACACAAACCGAAAATTAATTTCATTTATTTATTTATCATTGAAATAAAATGTCGTCGGCACAGTTACAGTGTACATATACTATCTTTTACATTAGAAGAATAATTAAGTTTATGTGCTTATATTGTATTATTATAATCGTTTTAAGATTTTATTCGCCCGATACTCCGATCTTAATTTTATTATTTTATACGATTTTCTTTATTACCTATTCATCATTTACGTTCTTAATATTATGTTCATTCGCTTTTTTACAGTTTCACGATACTGATGTACTAAATTTGTTTACAAACCGCTTGTTGATCATCTGCATGTACAAACAATACGCAAGCACACAACACACAATGAGTGTATAATATTGTACCAGGTACAGGTTTTCCACTATTCAATTAGTAATACACAAATCGGCATTGTTTACTATATACAGAGTAATTCACCAAGCATATTAACCCTCATTTATACCTGTATTAATGAATAAATTCAAATTCTGATTTTTGGAATTTTTAAATATGCTTAAAGACTTTATATTTTTAAATTCTTGAGATTTGGAGTGTTACTTAAGGAATATCCTGTGGCGATACAAATTTATGTTTTTCAAAGGGAGCCCTTTTCATTGCTATAAATTATTTAATGGTTTATTTTTTGAAAATTGTCATATGCCTATTCGAAATTTTAACGAGTATAATTTTTCAATTATTCAAATATTTATATTAAAGATAGCAGTCCTTAAAAATGGTTTAAAAAAATATAACTCTAACATCACTCGTTCAAATTTTTATATTGATGCTTAAAATTTTTTAGAAAATATAATATACTAAATGTACGGTTTTTAGTAATACAAAAAAATCAAATTTTGAACAACTGCACTATTGAAGAAAAAAAGTGATGATGCTTAGCGAATCACCCTGTATATATACTGCAGTAGCATGTATTCACAATAAAATATAATATATTATATATAATATTATTATAATAGTAGGTATAATTTTATAAATATATTATATTATGTGAATTACGCGCTGTATTGTTAAAATTTTCTCATGCATTTTTTTTTTTTTAAAAAATCCTTTTCAAATTGCATATAATATATACCTTTTTATGATAACATATATATTATACTAATATACCTAGTACATACCTATACCATAATAATATATAATACCGTATCTGTGATTTAATCTTAAACTTAATCATATGTCTTTAATAATAGACAATCTTATGATTTTTTACAAATTATTTTATACCACGTCATTTGAAATAAAATAAACATCGGAGTTTAATGTGAGCTATAGAAAATCTTGTATTTTCAGATAAAAAAATAGTTACTGAAATCCGATAATTCTACGAGGACAGTATTTTTCTTGTTTGAAATCATTGTTTTTAAATATACTATTTTAACATATAAACCGCCTCCCTTAGTCTCATAAATAATTTTCGGGTATCAGATTAGTGGAAAAGTATTATAATTATGGTGGTAAGTAAAACATAAAGCAGGTATAGTTTTTAAATTTTAAATTTTAAGAAAATTACTAGAAAATTTGTGAAATCGGCTTTGGCCCCTTTAAAATATCGTTTCCGTGTTCGTCGACAGCAAGTGACTCCATTATATTAATGTTTCTCCTATACATTTATATATATATAATACACGTATCTCTGACGAATGACTTACGATTCCGTTGCCGTTGGCGTCCCAGAGTATCGCGTTTCCATCTCTCCTAGCCGGGCTGGACAGGTACAGGAAAAACGTATCAGCACACCGTGCGGCGCTACAGACGCCTTTGATATATCTGCGTATGTTCAGCTTGTCGGCAGGTTCGACGTTATTAACTGTTGTTGAACTGACGGTGCCGTCTGAAAGCATTTAAGTACAAAGAGAAGGTTGTTAGTAAAATATGGAGGAAATTATATGTACCAAGTACAGAGAACGGTAGTCACAGGTTTATATTATTATATGATTTATAGTAACGGATTTGGATAATACTATAAAATAGGCACTCACCGTCGTCCATGCTCATGTTTATGCCGTTTGCAAAAAACGTCCGAATGTTGTTCTCGGCGTATCCCCAGGAAATGAGTCGGTCCTTCAACGACATCAAGTCGTTCATTGTTACAAAGTCAGCCATGTTCCGGCTCCAGCCACCAAACAGCATTACAGCCTTCAAAAAACAGTATAATAAGTAATGCTGATTATGTTCATTTCATAATTGATTGTTATTCGTTAATTATTTCGAGTAAGTACCTATTTACTCGTATGTCTATATAATAAATACGATCGTTCGGCTCGTTGTCCTGTGCTTTATATTTCTAATATTATGTTTTATTGTAACTTACAATTTCAGTGGCTAGGCGAAGACTATAATAAGACTATAAATCAGTAAATTTGAGGTAATGGCTAATAAAATAGGTATTACATTTAACTTACTGTACAATTACTTATACAAAAGAGTATAACTTACTATATAGTTATAGTATACCTTACTAGGTACCTACTTTTAACCATGGCCTATGATATAAACAACAGTGAATTATATTATACTTTAAGTAATACGAGTCTGTGTTAAGTAATTGTGCACTTGAAACGCAGTTTTTAAATCGTTGGATTGAACTCCTCCACTTAATTTTTCCCAATTCGAGTACTGCTTAGGTTACCCATGTGTTATTTCTATGGTCTAAAAGGGAGTGATTGAATACGACGGAATATTAAAACAAGTTGGTTTAAGAAAAATGATTAATATACAATTATAACTCTATTAACTACAATGGAGTGAAGCTTTTCAAACTCTTCAAAAACATTCAGTTATTACTGAATATATACTTATATTACTTATATAGAACAAAATGATAATTTAAACCGGAATAAGTGCAAAAAAATAAAATAAAAGAATTAGATACCTAAGTATGAAAACTCCCGGTTCTCCCTTACCTAAAACGAAAAGTTCTGCAAACAATAGGTAACTTGTAATATAATGACTCCTCTTCCGGTAAGAAACCTGATTCTTTGAAATATAAACATCAAAACACGGGAGTGATTTTAATAAAAATATTCATTGGTCCGTTGTATGTGTTCAAGGCACATGTCCCATACGACTGTTTGCGTATATGGTATATCGCATATGTATACAGTGCGATTTCGACAACGTGTGCAGCGCTTACACAATATTATAATGGTAAATTATATATAAAAAAAAATGTTTATTGGGCACATTTTTCGTCACAATGGACTGAAATAATTCGAATACGATATGTATACAGATATAATGTAAAACGTATAACATTAGAATACTCTTATACATTACTTTATTAGTTATTTATATATCTCATATCATTGATTTATAACTGTAATAATAATTTAAATTAAATAAATCGAAATAAATTTTTTAGTAAACATTATTTTAAAAACATTATGTATAACGCACAAACAGGCATTACGCGTGGAAATAAACAAAAATAAATCGTATAAAGAATTAAAATGCATGCTTTTATTCGTACACCGTATACGAAATACGATTTAAAAAAAAGATCTAATCGTGAATGTAGGCCTAACAAAAAAATATCGCGTAAGAAATGGCCCTTAGAAAAATCTTATAGGATGAAGTAGAAAATCACAGTAATTTGTATACAACTAAAACTTACGATAGACAGAGAGTAATATTATAATGATAGGCGTCACCGTGAAAATAATTTTAAGTACATGTATTCCAGTTTTTTTTCTGAGGTTTTAAGTATACATTTTTGATAATTTTCAAATTCTATTAAAAACCTTTTTTTTTTCATTTTGAGTACTGCCGGAGTTAGATATTGTAATACGCTAAGATTATTACTTAATACAATTATGACATTCACCTGGTTGACCGGTTTTTGCGCTGAACACTTGTAGTTGCCTCTGGTGCATCCTCTGTTGTTAGTTTTTAGGTGGTTGCATTCATCGGATAGCTCAGCACCGTCGTCCCGGATCCGCGGGCAGTTCATCAAGAACGTGTCCTTGCTGTCTACACACACAAGTAAGTTGTCAGCTTGCAAACGGTCACTCTTAGTCGGCACCACCATCGGTAGGAACTTGACCTGACAGTCCCACGACGACGTCATTGGACGCTCGTTGCACCAGCGACTGCGAACCATTTGTATGCATGCCGTGGTGTTATCGCTCAACGCTAAACAGGATTGAAAAAAAAAATCAACACACGTCACTCGACCGTCATAATTTGTATTTATATAAGTAGGCATATAATATTGTCTTAATCGTAAAAGGTAACTGTAGGCCAGGTGAGGTTTTTCACTAAATATATCGTCATCCCATAATACATAAAAAGTTAATTATGACTTATTAATGTGTAAGTGTGTGGTTATTGGGTTAGGAGAGGTCCAACATATCATTGAGTAAAATAACTGTTTGTGAATGATTTTTGTCGATTTTATTATAGATGATCATAATAATAATATATACCAATATTATATAACATTGTATTATTATTTATAAAATATACCTAAGTATATAAATTTGATGAGGATTGTCATCCACATATATAAGCTATATTAATTAAGATGACCTCGAGTTGAGTTCCAAATTTTAAAAATGACATAAGTTCAGTCCCGACGTATTTTATTGAGTATACTATGTACATATATACATTATATTATATGTGAGTTAGTTTTTGACATAATTTATAGAGTTCATGAGTTAGGTCCAAGCATATTTATTCGGGAAAATAATCTAGGTCAATCCATCCTATATTAGTGTTACCTAGAAGATACTATTATAAACTATTTGGAAGTCTCCTAAAATGTATTGTTTTTTCGTTACTCTGATCTATAAAATTATTCATAATATTTACATGAACACATAGTTAATTTTTTTTATCCATGGTTAATATTTTACATAGGCACATTAAATATTTAGCAACACTAAGTCTATAAAGATCAAATGCTACAACGACCACCTGTTGTGATTGCGGGTAAAATTCGACCATTCGAATATTATCTTACTTTGACTCAACTCAAATTTTCTCATTAACTCTGTTCATGAACATTTAACATTTTCCTTTATAAACACGATTCATAGATTCATTATAATTATGAAAGGCATTTCACGGTTGCATAATGCAAAGCATTTGCTTGTTTATTCTTGTAATGCCCATTGAAATTCTATGAAACGTATTTGTATCAATTATATTACTACCTACGCGGTTACACAAACCACAAGCCATAAATTATAAAATATTACTGATATAGTTTGAGCAAAAATATATCTGTACCTACGTACGCTTTTTACTTTTATTTTCGAAAATTCATAATCTGGTTTTCTAGCGTATATGTAATAGTATATATTATGGTTGTCAGTAATCACAATACCCGATTTTTACCGCGTGGATTAATCTTGGATTTCTATCAGAACAGTTTGCAGAAGTTTCCGTGTCGGTAAATTATCTATAATCATGTTATACTATAACATGACGATATCACAAATACACTCATATAATAATAATAATAATATATAACATCATATGCCTAGACCAATAGGCTATATTAATTTATTATGTCCGCGGCGTCGTAGTTCAGTGAAAATTTTTCAACAAATCAAACGGAATGGTACGTGCCGATCTTATAGTAAGTGAAAATCCACAAACTAAATACGAAACAATAATGCCAGATCACGATAGAAGACACTGTTATGGTTCCGACCAAATCAAACGGGTCTGGCGAGGTGGCAAATCGTTCGACACAGCTCATTAGCCATAATAATTGTTAATATAATTTATAGTATTGAACGGCTACATGGTCGAGCTATTATATATATATATATATAAGGTTGTTAACGACATCGTTGGTAAGTACAGTTTATAAGAAGTATAATATTGATAATATATATATATATATATATATATATATATGTATAAACACTGAATGTGACGCACATTTATTTTATTATGGCTGTAAAAAAAAATTACGACGCCTCCTCGTGATCTCGTGTATGCATAACACTGTTACCTATACATATATATATACCCTCATATTATTGGTATATACCTGATTTGTGGTCGATACCGCGACGCGTGTTCTGACCGCTTGTCGCCACTGGTGGTATCCGACCGCCGCCAGCCGTCTAAATGATATAATATAATAATATAGCAGCTACGATATTATAATAATATTGTAGGTAGTAGGTACATGTTAAAATATCATGTTTTCACGAGAACAAGATACTATCGATTCATACCGGCGTATTTTATTGTTTTTTAGCTGTCATATAGGTGTATCGTCAGTCGATTTGTTCGTTGAAAAAACAAAATTTATCGTTTAATAATTGAAACCACAAATAAAACCGTATCAGACAGCCGTGGACGATGCACGTCGAAACAATAAATCCAAACAAATTTTACCTAATAAAACATACTTAGTCATTTTTTTTTTCGATATTCATTTAATTAATTAGACGTGGCGGTTAAATGATAAACGAGAAGATTAACGTTTAACTTAACGAGATCCAAATATTTATGTAACAGAAATAAAGGCATATTGTATATGTGGTAGTTCATAATATTTTGAAATAAAATCTGAGCCATGTGGTATCGGAAAAATAAGACTTGTAAACGATCATCAATATTTATTGAGAGGCCGTTGGAGCAGTAAGAAAATAATCTGTCTATAAATTAATTTTTATACCTAATTGAATGGTTTCAAACTGTTAAATTTTGAATTGAAAATAAATAAATATTATAATATTATAAATAAATATTTATAATTCTTAAACAAAATAATGTTTTATTTTTCTCAGACATTAAAAACCGTAGTTTTCCAGAAAAATTATTATAATGTGAAAATGTGTGATAAACTAAATTTAGTTTTAATCGTAACTTGCCAAGTCCTCTCTCTACTCTTTACTTTAATATTCAGAAATCTGAAATATGTGAAAACTATTTTAAATGTAATTTTAGTCAGAATCACATGGGTAGCAGATTATTTGTACATTACCTGCAGTTTAAATTGTACATTATACCGTTAATTACATTACATGTCATAGCGATGATCACCATGATGAAGTTATGTACTAGGACAGCAGAGTCTACGCTAGCAGCCTCTGACCGATGCAATTACATTTGAAAGTCCGGTCAGTATGGTTAAGCCCAATCTAGGTCACTGTATATAATATATAACGCACTAACTCCAGTCTACAGACCATATCCTACTGTGGCTAATAATATAATTTTAAAACAGTTATTTCATAAATCTTTTAGGCCTGTATTTTTAAATTACTGACATTTGAAATTCCAAAATCAATACCAGCAATAATGGTTCAATTGTGGTAAACCAAAAAGTATAAAAAAAAATGTTAATACAAGATAAAATATTTAGCTATTTTAAGCATATAATAGGTACTATATGAAGCCTATACACGTCTATACACGTATTGTATTTTTAATTTTGTTTGTAGAAATAAATATTTTCCGATTGTAACACGACGTTTAAATAAAACATGTAAAACCAACCTATCCGAATATAATGTAAATATAATATATCATCCGCAATAATTTACAGCAAATTAAGTATCAAATTATATTATATCGCATTATTGTTATTAGTGTTATTACCTATTAAAGATTTTAATGAACCACAATGAGTTTAATATTAATCATAAATCACATGAAAGTTATTTACGTAATTACATTATAATATTATCTGTGTACCATTACTAAGAGAAAACGGTCTGATAAAAATGTTCGCTGCATCTGACTTGCAGAATCCTGTAAGGCACGTATGATCACTGATCATAATAATAAATTTAATGGCTGAATAGAAATTTCAAGTAAATCGATGATTTAATGATGAAAAAACTATGAATTAAAATAATGTATTATATTACATCATTATAAAAGATATCAGCTGAAATGCATAATATTGTTTATTGCGCGTAAATTGTGTGTATAATTATTGCCGAATTATTTATGGGTCAATGGATTTTTATATGACACCTCGTCTAATATTTCACAATTAATTTCACTTAAAATGATAATAATTGAACATGAATTGGTAAACGTTATTGAATATATTCCTGTCTAGACATCAAATGTATCCGTGAAACTATTTAATTAAACTTTTGACCTTTGGCGTGTTCTAAATGTTATTTTTTTTATATCATTTAACGTTTATAATATGGGTACAATAGTATTACATACGGCACTTATCTATCAGATAATATATCTAACAAAATAAAATAAGTATAGTCTATATAAAACAAACGCCAAATAGTCTAGAAAGTCTCCATAAAATGTATAACAGCCAATTGCGTAGTGCTCATTGCTCACCAACCAACATAAATAGTAATTTAATCATTTTTAATGGAGATATGCCTGAGTTGAAGCCATTATAAAAATGTCGTGAATCTCAAGAGGTAGGTATTTATAAGATATAACTCTATTCGATTTAAAACGTTTTCAAACTTCAATTAAAATATGTATAATATAGATATAAAATAGACAGAAATAGTTTTGGTTATATATTTTTTAAGTTGACAGAATAATTATTTTGAAAATAATTAGAAATTAGAAATTTGACTTAATTAGAGCATAATTTAGTACACAATATTTTCGTTTTTGAGGAATATCTTTGTTGTTTGATAAGTAATATACACGCAATCATGATCTTAAAAAGTTAAATTGTACTCAATAAAAAAGATTGATAGTTCAAAAACTGAATTAATCCTTCCAAATTACTTCGATGCTACTTGATGAATTCTAATGAAATATTTCTTACATTTAAGGTTTATAAATAAAATAAACTATTACAAATTAACAAATTATCTTTAGAATTATGTAAAATAAATGTAGTGATTTACAAACAAGTTATTATAATATAATATCAATATGTAATAATTAATATTCTGCGTACTTAGGTGAGACGTAGGTGCACAAAAATGTTTATTATGTCTATCATATTTAATTTTTTTATTGTGTCTACGAAATTTAATTGCTTTATCAATAAGTCTTGGGAAATGTGATTGCTTAAAAATTTTTAAAATTAAAACGATTATGTTTTTAACAATATTATTATTTATTACATTTACAATGTTAAATTATTAAGGCGTTTGATACCAATTGTTTATATGAATGTATATTATGTTGCCTATCAAAATCCTGAAATATACAATATCTATTTGATACAAAAAATATATTGTAACGACAGTCTGATGCATATCGCAATTCGCAAACGCATAATTTAATTATAATTATTTTAGTATGATATAATTTAGGAGAAATTATTTATTTTATTGTATAGGATTACACAAATTTAATAACCATTACTTACGACGAGTGTAATTAATTCTTAGCCGCATAAAACTATTAACCGTACGGGTACGTAGAGATGTAGATTTTACTGGTAATCAATTTTCGGTAAATTTACGTTAATATAGTACAATTCAGTAAATTGGTAAATATTTCTAAATAATTTTTTATTGTATCATTGTATCTATCAAATAACCTATTCTTGAAATAGTCCATGCTGATATTAATTAATGGTTATAGTTTATAATAAATTGACATTATTAATGATAATATTTTTAATACCAATAAAAACAAAATAACTATGGTTATTAATAAATTGATAAGTAAATATAAAATGAGTGTAAAATGTTTAATAAATATTTAAATTTAATATAACATTAGGTAATATAAATGTATAATAATAAAATATACAACATATTTTTTTTTACATTTATTAGAATATATAGAATCTGTAGAACAGTTAAAATAAACATATGTGAGTAGAAAAAATAAAAAATAATAAGCATGATAAAATCTTGAGGAGAGTAGCTACCCAGCAGGGTATTCTAAAATGATTAAATACAATATGTATGTACTTATTATGCTTGTAAAGCTTTTAAAACTAGAGGGTTATTCAAGTTGAACAACAGTTAAATCAATTTACTCTGTAAAATGAACGTAAATTTACTTTTAACTGTAAACTTTACCGAACACTCTAACTATAGTCACACATAATATAACATATCACATATCAACTATAGCGAAAAAAAATCAAATAACCGAACTACGTACATAGTTTGCTTTAAACGTGTTCGCTAACATTGCATACATTTTTAAAACTTAAATAAAATTATTCAATAAGACTAAGAGAATTGTGATTTTATAATGTTTTTAACATTAGAGGTTGGTTCTCCCTTCTAGAAATTATAATTCAAACTTATCTGGCAGGGATATGTTGTAACGAGTGGATATCAGTTAGGAAGTGAAAGGGTTAACAATTTTGTTATTGCAATTACGACATTACGTATAATTAAATTTGATTTAAAATTCAGAAATTAATATATATGATTTGACGATAGCTTAACATTTTTTTTTCATAATTTACTTATTTGTATCAATCATAGTATCGTGGTTATGTTATAAATATTAGCTGGATCACTTCGTAGTTTTTTCTTTTTTCAGTAAAAAAATTTACCGGCAAATAATTTATTTTACCGGTTAAATTTACTAGGCGACAATATGTATAATACACTAATTAGTAATTATTAATAAGCAATTTAACCAACTATACCTAGTAAGAATATAATGCATAATATGAATATTACAAAAATTAGACTATAAGAATAATTTGCGAAGCAATTTATTGATAACAATAGCGGTCGATCGCAGTAATAACATTTAATTAGAATAATTATAACTGATTACTAATATTCTTAAATTAAATTAAAATTATGCATTATGTACGTACTACATACTATATGTATACTATATATCTAGTTATTATTTTTTTAGATCTATAGACCTATATTTTATAGGGAACAGGAAAAAATTCGAGGAAAAATTCCATAGACCTTAAAATTTGGAATATTTAATAAAAATGATGATCACAATAAATATTTACACTTATAGCTAACTGCTAGCTTGAGTGTAATATGCTACGTTTTACGTATTATATGATATATTATTTATACGATGTAATAATAGAGGGAGCTGAATATGTATGTTTGTAATTGTAGATCTGCAGTAGTAGTGAGGTACCCAATACCTACGTGGTAATAAATGTAGGTACGTTCGTTGAAGTATTGGATGTATAAGTATTGGTGTGGAAAAAGAAAGTCGTAACTGTATGAACACGGTATAAAAGCGTCGCATTACAAAAGAAAAACGAAAATAATACAGGGAGCAATCAATTTAACGTAAGACATTCCGATACGTTTTTTAAATACATACATTTTTAATTTCATATTCTGAAGCAGAATAATAATATTAAAATTATTATCTTTAAAAATTAAATTTTGGATTAGTAGCTTATAAGTTATATACGTGTTAAATGAGCGAAGTAGTGAACCAACATTTTACGAAATATTTCTTACCACTCCACTCCGCTTATCAAACCTATTAAATAAATACTATCGGAACACATAACTATTCGTCCAAAATTCGATTTCCCTACATCTAAAAGTACTTCGAAAATATTTTGCTTTTGCAATCAAGAATTTAAAATGCATGTCGTCATTAAAAAATAATAAAAACTATGTATTTTTTTTTTTTTTGGAAAGATTGTTGTTTTTTAACAACCTGAAATAACACAAAACAATTATTTTCAAAAATTTGAATAGTTGTTGAAATAATGAGCGTTTTAAATTAAACGGAACACTCGGTATAATATATATGAAGTATGTATATCGGTTTACGAGAAAAGAAAATCGTATCACAGATATTACTATTATCGCGCACATATTGTGATATAACATATTCTACGTGCTTCGGAAGGAACGCAAGTACAACATTATACATAAGACACACGTAGTCAGTTCGGATACGGACGTCGTGCGTGGAGATTATTTTACGGCGTACTGGTAATACATCAAGACATATGCATAAATGGCAGTGCATTTAAGACATATCGGACGGGGTACATAATAATAATATTATATATATTTATAAATAATATATTTTGTACGTCTGTGCGCGTATCATGCCGTGCTATGTATATTACAGCGGTATTATAATATACATATTTTATTTATTCACAGCATATTATTATTATTATTAAGTAATCTATTACTATACATATTATTATTATACATGTTATATTATAATGCACTGGGGAGGGGGGGGGGAGCTGTTGTGTGTTATTATTATCATTATTAAAATATTATTATGGGCGCGAGTGCGCGACAAGGCAGCAGGTGATTTCCGTGACGTCATCCGATCCGCGCCGCCTCCACCGCCGACTGTATAATATAGCTTCTGTCGGCGGCGAGGATCAAAGGAGCGGCGTCTTATCGAGTTCAAAAGAAATTACACGCTAAACAATTAGAGTACTCTTCGTACACAGATAATATATTATATTATTATATTATAAGCCCCATCTTTGTATTATTATTTCAAGGGTAACCGAACTGGTTTTCATTATTATAATCATCATCATCATCATAATCATCATCATCACCACCATCATCATCATCATCATTATCATCGTCGTCGTCATCGGTCCCCTCGTATGGGGGCCCGGAGTCATCACTAAGGGCTAAGGAACGGGAGGGAGATTAATTTCTATGATAATTATAGAAAAACAGTATAATAACCTATATTAATCATAATAGACTGTTTTCAGATGGTAGTTACGATGGTGAATAATTTCCTGGGAAAATAGCAAAACGGTTATCGCGACCTGTCGACGACGACGAAAGTCTGTGCGCGGCAACGAGACATTTTGAAGATTTTTACCGCGAACGTAACGAATATTTCAATACGTTTTAAGTATCTACTTTTGGAGTTTGACTGTTTCGCAATACAATTAGAACGGAGTAGATCTTAATGCGGAAGTAAGTTATCATACACATTTTTAATAGTTATTTGATTTCTGATATTTAACAATAGATCTATTAATCGTGTACAAAAAACGGCGAAACCAATATTTGTGATCATATCGTTATTAGTACAATCATATTGTCAGTCTTAAGTCTGGAAATGGGAAGGAAAATATTGAATTTGCAAAAGCATCTCGAAACGACCGAAACGTATAAATAAAAAAAAATAGTCCGCAATTATAATATAAGATCAAGATGTATAAGATAAATCCGTTATAATTTACATAAAAATTAAAAATGGGATTTACAATGACCACTGTAGAAGAATGTCAGGTTTGTTTATTTTATGACTATATGATGAACTTTTGACCACCGCGTGTTAAACTGTCGGGGCATTAAATGCTTTTTTGTCAAGAAAACTTAAACCAATGTACTATAATGATCGTACAGTACTACAACATAACACTATAAAAACTACAGCCAACATTTTTCAACCTGTGAGTAAATTTTCAAAAACTTGTGTCAGTACATTGTTCATATTGTATAATTTATATTTTGTTACTAACTGCATTTTACATAATTATTATGTTATATTAATACAGAATTATTATACATATATTTTTGATAAAAGCTTTTAGTGAATTTCTGCAATTTTTTAGCCACCTATGCACTGCACCATTGCTTAAACACCTATGTACCTATACATATTATACACAGCTATTTTATTATTTTTATCTGGCTAGTGATTAGTTTTGGATTACTGCAATAGGAGACCTGACGAATGTATTTTATAATTGCGTGGCGAAGATTATAATATTATAATTTAGGAAGTTAAAGTGAATACAATACTACAATGAAACTTTTAGTATCTGATCAGTTTTTCGGCCCAAAATGTGAATTTCAAAATCCTACCAGAAAAAAAAAATCATTAGTTTATTTGAATAATATTGCCCTCAATTGGTAGATACACTATTGTATAAGCCTGTAATATTATAAATTATAATATTATACGTGCCTATACGTATAACGTGTAGAAATGTAGAATAATCGTATTAGTCTATACTCTATTATAACTGGGCCATGGAGATTAAGAAAATAAATAATTTCATATATTCATAATTTGATTAGAATGGAGAGTATATATAATAGGTGTATATGTAATATTAACTGTTTTTGATTTCGGGAAATTATCATACATGCCGACCGCATTATATTATTATAATAGATTTTCACCGTCCAAGATATTTCCATCTCATGTATGTTAAATATTAATTAGTAATTACCTACTAATACCTCGCGTGACAACGGCCAAACCAAATAAAATTGGAAGTTCTTTTTTGTACGTCATACACACACAATGTGGGCCAATACAATATTATTATTAATAACACAATACCTATAATGATCAATATCTATATACTAAGTATTATATAAAGCTAAAAAGTACTACGTATGTTTGAACGCGCTATAATCATAGAAACTACTTGACTAGTTTCAATAAAAATTATATAAATAAACTCATCGTCTTCATTAACTTTTAATAATGCATTATAAAGTTGCCGTTGATTATAAAATAAAATGTAAAAAATATATATTTTATATAAACTAACTAATATGTGTTTTATGGATTTTATTTTTTGTTAGTTATTTAAATGTACAACAAAAGTAAATGTTAATGTGTGACACGTGTATGCTTTACAGTTTATAGTTTGAAATAATCACTTGACCTATTTTGATTTTTGACGAAAGTTCCAGAGAATTTTTGTAAAGATAATGGAATTACAGAAGATTAAATCTTCTGTAATTTAAACCACATACCAAATACTAATCAAATCTCGGTCGAATTACTTCAAAAAGTAAGGTTAGTGAATTGAGCTAGATACACTAGGAACCGAGATACACAGATAAAGCGCACGAAAATCAAGTATAGTCAGGTTATATAGCTATAGCGTAATATAAAATCAGATACTTTATATACTGGGGCACGTGTACTCTAATCGGGGAATTTTGTGTTGAAGAATAATGTATAAATATAGTCAAATTATAAAATTAAATCAAGCTTTCTGATCTCATTTGCTAAATCATCAACCCTTGGAGGGAAACTCCTTTGCAAATACGCCACTGCAAAATGCAACTTTTATTCAAAAGGATCGATATTGCTTTATGCAAAAGTTCCGAGTTTCCACTTACAGCTGCTGATAACGTGCGGCTATGGTGGTGACTGTAAACGGTAGGGTTTAATAAATATCGCTCTATCATTAAAAATCAGATGCCTTTTAGGATATTATATAACATTCGTAAAGTTATTATTATTGTTATTATTTTATTTTTTACACGACATGTATATTTTTTTATTTTGTACGCTTCATAATTTATTATAAACAAAATGCCGTTCAAAACGACACGTATTCGCTGCAATTAACACTCGGTAATTGACTCCCATTAAAAACGATCATAATATGTGCCTGGAAAGTCCTTATTATATAGTGACAACGACCTTAAATTATTGTACACACACAAACGATATATTAACGTTATGGTACATTGATACGATACAAAATATTGCGACTGCGATGTCGTGTAGTGCGATAAACTGCTTACAGTAGTTACGAATTAGGACTTATTGAAAACATCGTGTTATCCATATCAAAACGACGTTTTTTAGTTGTGTTGGCGTGACGGAATATTTATAAAATTTAAAATGTACAACGACAACAATATAAAATGACAAGTGATAAATCTTTATTATAGATGCGTTCGTTCAGGTCTCCCACCCTCATCCCTACTGATCAAAAACGAATATAGTTAATATCATAAATTATTTTAATTTAAGGTCGTCTGTCTCTTGTATATAATATGTATTATTGTTGTTTAATTACATATAGTTGTCGACGTTTTCCGCGTAGGTATAAAGGTATGTCATGTTTTTAATTTTTATTCGTCGTCTCGTCGGTACCGACAGTGTAAAATGTCCTAGATGCCGTTTGCTCGTTCGCTTCAGTAACTTTAAACATCCACATTTTAGGAAAGACCACACCTACGACGCCTTAAAATTTAACTTAACATAATACAATATTATTTATGATGAACTTATATTAAAAAATAAATAACGATTTAATAAAAAAATTAGACACTGTTAATAATTATTGTCATATTTTAAAATTTCTTTAAGGAAATTATTAAAATGATTAAACAATGAATTTAGAAAACATTATTATCTTTATAAAATTATTCATACTTACGTAAAAATATAATTGCCGAAAAAACGTTTTAAAAAGACGATGAGAACATATGCTATTTTTAAGTGTTTAATAATTTATTATTAGAACTTATAATGTATTAAGTAATAATGTGTTTGACTAATTCGTTATTTTGTTTTAGATAATTAGAATGTAAATTAGTGTTATGCCGCAGATACACTTGACGAATGATGAAAAAAAATGTCCTAGTAATACTCACATCAAAGGAATTATTTAGGTAACCGAAAAAAATTGTTCTCATCGTATGTTATTTTATCCTAAAAGTTTGCCAGTGTGTGTACAATTACCTATTGCTAATTAACTCTATAGTATACCTATACCCGGCGTCTTTGCCAACACTAATATTATATTAATCTTTATGGAAATAGCCTTCATTAGTTACTATTATAATTTATAGTAATGAATTGAAAATAAAATGTTAATGAAGGCTAATGACATTACTCAATAATTTATTGTTCTCATTGTATCAATATGTAATACGACCTAAATATGACCTATACCTACTTGATAAGTATTTATATTTTTTGTTCGTACAAAGAATGAATTATTATTTAAATAATGGAAAATATTTAAAAAATAAAAATATTTTGAGTTGTATGTACGATAATATTATAATAAAATATTTATAATAATATAATTGCGCAATTAAATTATTTATAAAAAAAATTATTGTTATTAAATAATACAAAAACTTATAAACATCAAACATGGTTGCGATTTGGTGCTATTTTACCACGAATTACAATTATTGTTTCTCCGTGTACCTATACACTTTATTATTATCAGATTAAGTATGCACAATATATTCATTATAGGTAAACGTATCACATTATTTAAGTACCTAATTATTATACGATACAGCATTTCTACATACATTATGTCATGCATTTAAGTTAGTATCTACGCAGCATTAAGCACTGTCAGAACATGTAATCGAATTCAAGATAGTTTGTGTGTACCTACATAAAATAAGTATGAAACTATCAACTCGCATATTATATAAAATAAGTATAGTTATTTATTTATTTTTTATTAAGTATCTTATATACTATACCTATAAAAGTGTTCAGCAATAAAATGAATTAAATAATATTAAGTTGGTATAGGTAACCATATTATATTTCATGATAATAAAAACTGTCTATAGGTATACGCGTACGAGAAATCAAATATAACAAATAAAACATAAATGCTTATTTAAATGTTAATTTTTCAGATTCGTGTTGAAGTTTTAATGTCGTGTAAAATATTTCTTGAATTTCTTTTTACATATTTAATACATTTATATAAATCTTTTACGTTTAATGTCATATATACATTTTCTTTTGTAAAATAAATGTTATATGTACGTAATTTATTTCAAGTCTTGTATTTAATATTATATGGAGTTAAAGTGGGTATAATAACAATAACAATAACAAATAATAATCTACATGCGAGATCAAACGCAGCCGCCAACATAATAAAGTATTTATTTTGATACGTCTTTTTCAGTAACAAGTCTTTGACGGAAATCGGCATAATAAGAACACAATTTTGAACATTGAGCACATGTATGTTAAATAAATATTAAAGTTTAATAAAAAATTAAGTACATAGGTTTTTAAATTTGTTATAATATACAGAGTGATTCACCAAGCATGCATCATTTAGTGGATAATTATTTTGAAAATATTTATGTACTTAATTCTAAATTTGAACAGGTAATTTCTTAGTTATTAAAATGTTTGTACTGATGATAATATAATCTTTAAAAATGGTTTTACAAAAAATTAAAATAGATGTTCGTAATACTAAACCTAATATCTATTAAATTAAGACTATTTTTAGAAATTATAATTGTTTATAGCATAATATTTATCACTACAATTTTAAAATCATTATAGCTGTCTCCAAACTTAGTAATAATCTTTAATACAAAAAATTAATTAATTTAAAAATAATTTGTTCAAATTTTGATTCTGATATAATTCCGACAGTTTATCGTCATTTTCATAAAATTTATCCGCTAAATAATTTACTATAAAAAAGGTGGATCTCATTTGAAAAATAAAAGTTATTATCGCCACAACACACTCCTTTAAACTGTATAAAAATTATCAGAAATTTGAAAATATAGTCTTTTAATTAGGTATATTTAAAAATGTTGAAAATTAGAAGTATCGGAGAAAAATGTGGGGGTGGGCATACTACTATAATGCTAGGTTAATCATTCCGTATATTGTATAACAGAGGTCCCCAATTAATATTTTTGAATGGCCACATTAGAGATCTGAAAATTTTTCACGGGCCATCAAAATTCTAAGTACATATTTACATTATTTAAAAACCAATAATTTTTATCAAAAATAATAATTTACAATAATAACACATATAATGTTGTCGTAATACATGTTATTTATTATTTGTCTGCGGGCCGCCATTTGGTGACCCATGTTGTATAACGTGTATTGAATATTGATCATTTAATTATCACCGAGATTTGACATCTCTATAGGAAATGTTTAAATCTTTATAATCAATAATAAATACCATCTTATAATAAATTGCAGGATAAAACCAATCTTATTCATTAAGGAGTTTAATGAAAACATATTTTACCAGATGTAAGTTATGCATATAGTAATGTAGGTAATAATGTAACATACAATAAGAAAGTATTTATACATCATATATAACTATGCTCGGTATGTTTTTATGTAAATAAATTATTCATTTTACCTGAACAACGAAATTTTTTTTATACATCGGTATCTACCTGATTTTAATTAAAATTAATATTTAAAAAAAAATTGAAACATTCTTACCTGTAAATTATTGGCTATGTTATACTATAGCGTTTATTTTTAACAAGTATAATACTGTATTGCACATTTTACTATCAACAATTCTATGAAAAAATAAAACTACAATGCATTGGTGTGTCAATAATCAATTTTCATCGTACCAATGCATATTTTAAACATATACTTTATACTGTTATATTATTATATAGGTATACATTTAAATATTACGTGCTTAAAATAATTCCGATTTACGTAACTTAAACACTTAATATCATATACCTTTTATAATATATTATTTTGTATTTCTAATATATCAACATGCCGACTATTATAATATAATATATAATCAATCAAAATAAAAACTAAAAAAATTTTTTGTAAAACAACGGTTAATGTTCTATTATTATTATTATTTTAGCTATGATAATATCAAATACCTAATACTGTTTATTAATTTATATATCGGTTTAGTAAAGGAGTTCTAGAGCAGCAATTCCCGATTAGTCAAATGCCTACAAGCGTAACAAGTGTAATCGCCACTGAATATGCCTGTACTACATGGAACTACATCGTCTGTCGGGAATCTAGTGTAATTATTGGTCTTATTGTACTTGAATGATAAGAATATTATCGTTTTTAGTATCTCTTTGAATATGAATAGTTTGTTTTGTTGAAAGGTCCCCCAGTTAATAGCCGTACAAAAATCTTAGAAATCTGGAAAGGGTTAATGTTATATTTAAGAGTTATAGGTTATGAGTTACGATATTATAACATAAAGGTGATGGTCGATGAAAATTTATCGATAAAATCGTGCGTTTATACATTATACCAATAAAATATTATGTAAGAAATTGTTTGTAATATACAAATCATAGAATTTGTGATAAAATAAAAAATTTTGATATTTAAAAAAAATATAAATTACATTATTAATAAAACATATGATTCTAATAAGAAAAATTTGTTTGGAGGAAAATATTTCCATTGGAATACATCACTATATAATGTGCTATTAATCATTGCCTACACCGTGACATAATCATGGTCAGCGGCGTATTTAAGGGAGGGGCCCATGGGGCTCGTGCCCCCCCCCATTCACCATATTTTATACTTTTTTTTATTATATGAGATATTTTACAATTCTACGCCCCTTGTACGCAAATTTGAACTTTTTGTTTGTGCCCCTCCCCTCCTCATAAGACATTTCTAATTATGCCCCTGATCATGGTCGCGGAAATTACCCACGTGCAGGTATACGTATAAATAAATAAATATAATATAAACGCAGGTTATCGTAGAAAATCGTATTCAAACGTTCAAAATCGTTTTGTTTTTACGTCTGCGATATTGTGTGTCGCGGACGACGGCACACGAAACGAACACGACAGTTCGTGGTGGTGGGAAACGTCAGGTATAATAATATAATACAGTGTAGGCAGGCGAGCACACCGACGTGCAGTACAATAATATATATATATATAAATACCCTAATGTATAATAATAGAATAATGACGATAATAATAAACCTCTGTCAAGCGGGGTGCCGCCCCGCAATCAGCAGGAGCCGAAGTTTATACACCGGAGCAGGTGCGCGCGCACGACGTATAATATACATAATAATAATAATAATAATAATAATAATAATATAATATTATGTCGTCGGCGCGTTGTAAAAACAGAGACGTATAATATACATTATTATTATTATTATTATATTATATATTTAAAGACCTATCGGCGGCGTCGGCGGTGGCTCACAAAGGCGCGGGACCACGGCGGCGGCGGTGGCTGTGGCGGCACACATCAAACCTGTTGGCTCGTGGCTAACCCTCCGGCCCACCGCCGCGCGGTTCTTTGAGGAGCTTTGCCGATCACTGGACGCCGACGCCGCCGCAGCAGCCGCCGATCGTACAAAATAATAATAATAATATGTAATATAATATTTATTATAACGCGCGTCGTATAGAAATACGATGGGAAAAATATATTATGTACATCTTAATACAGTCAATATTATAATGATATATTATAACAATAATTGTATCATAATCGGTGCTTTGTGTAATATTATGGTAATTTACAATCCTGACTGCCATTTATACAACATATTTTGACATTTTGTGCGACCATCGACATCCGCGGCAGAACTCGGATTTGCGAATTTTGAAATTGCGAAACACGTGACCTTAGATAAGTGCACTGCAGTATTGTACATTTGTACGCAATATAGATCATTGCGATGTACGAAAGTCGTTAGTTAATATTTTAAAAATATAAAAAAATTAAAAAAACCTTGAAATATCGGTGAATAAAATTAGTTATTTGTTTCATTGTTTGTGGATTAGTAGACTTAATTTTTCGGTGCTTATTATAGCAAAACAACGTAGTAATGTGAAATTGTTCCGAGTTTTCTTAAAACCATTACAATTACGGATAAAAATAAAATGTAAACTTAATGTGTATAAGACTATACTATAAGATAAGTATAATATTGTTGTGCAGAATAGTATTTTGAAACACGCAGAAGTTCGGTCATCGGTTTACCGTTTACATATATACTTAATTCTAATGGTTTCGAGTTTGTGGTACGACGAACTCGTGTTTGTTGTTTTCGAAGACACGCGTCTTTTAATTTTATACTACATAATAATGTATGTATTTATTTATAATATGCGTTAAATGTTTTTTTCTTTTTATAATATATTTTTTGTTGTGAGTATATTTTTGCAACTTCGTGTTTTATATAATTTTCAGTTTACGAATTCACTACAACATTATTATTTTATAGCAGCTAATACCTATTACTACGTTTTTGTCAAATTTAAAATTTAACTTTCAAGTTCTACATAAAATAAAAATTTTATCCGATTTTGATATTTGTGATTGTGAATGTATATAGGTGCCTAACAAGTATAACAAGTTATATCTCGATATAACTAGCTGCTATAGTAATACGAGTATATATGCCATTATAAGAAAAATAAATATAAATTTAAACATGTACATTTAATGTTCATCCTTCGAATACAAATCGAAAAATTATTTTTATTTTTAATTCATACGCGCATTAAAAATATTTCGAAATATTAACATTAATAGTTTAGCACATTTTTAAATCATTGGTGTATATTAATATTCTGCTCAATATCAAAAGTATGAATTACGAGTTAAAATTGTTGATCAAAGTTAGAACTCTTCGCAAAAGTCAACACCTCCGCCCAATAGTAAATCGTAAATCGTTCCATATGGCGCTCAGACATAAATAGTTGTCAAGTGCCATTTATGCCGGTTAAAACGCGCAACGCGAAGGAAAATAGACTATTTTTTTGAAATAATTTCTGATAATGTTAATTTTTTATACATGGTTTTAGAATTAAAAAAAAACATCGTTTACTCTATTAATGTCAAAAATACATATTGTATATAGCTGTCATCTCGCGGCAAAAATGTAAACACAGAAATAATATACTTTTACACAATTATATCGGCTCAACTAGTAGTCTGTTTAGACCAAGTCAGTAGAGGTGATTGATAACGAAAAATAAACCGTCAAAAACTAATCGTTTTTACCCGAAATACGGACGGCACGGGCGTTTAAATCGTCAAACTTTCCTGCCACGCCTGCAGCGAACAATAATAACATGACCCTAATATCAATAATAATCCAACTGGGCGGCAGTGACACAGAATTCAGTGGCGATGAAACATACCTATAGAGTGTAACGTGTAATCATCGTCTTAATATTACATCATACTTATACATATAGTGAAACCTCCCGCAACGCACACTTAAAACACTTTACTTTACGGACGTTTTACAGAATCTTCCGAATGGCGTACTATACAACATTTCTGCGACAAAGGCGCTTGGCATTCAGCAGTTTCACCACTGTATTATATTATGATATATGATGTATTTATGTCAGGTATATATGTGTATAATAGGTGTGTATATGTCGAGTGGTAACCAAAAAAAAAATCTATAAAATTAGTTTTCTGCCCAAAGTCTCTTAACATAATATCATTGTATATATTATTGAACATTATATTCTGTACGTGTTATGCATGCGAACCTGTGTATATTCCCTCGGTGTCCTCGCACTTCCACACCGTCACGCCTATGTCCACGTAGAACATGAACACGGGATGGCCGAACTTGTAGGCGGGGAACGGGTCGAGCACGAGGAACGCGTCGTGCGGCTTGCCGGTGAGCTGCGCGTCGCTGTCCAGCAGCACGGCGACCACGGTCTCGTTGCGGGGCAGCAGTCCGCCGAAGTACAGGCGCACGTCCTTGGCCGACATGTCTGACAGCTCGTGACACTTGACCGGGTCGTACGCCTCGTAACAGTTGTGCGCCACCAGCCGGGTGAACGCCAAGTCGGCGAGCTCGTAGACCACGTCCGTCCTGAGAGCGGCGGCGGCGGCCGAGACCGCGGATTCGGTGGTGGTGGTGGTGGTGCCTGTGCCGGGGGCCACGGTCGAATCGTCCGAGGCGGAGTCGTCCGAAGTGGAATCGTCCGTGGCGTATGCGGAAGTGGAATCGGCGGTCCAGATTAACAGCAGCGCGGCCACCGCGTAACGTCCAAGCAGTCGCCTAGACATCATGACGACGACGACTATATACTATATATATATATATATATATACGTACGATAATATGTGTTGTACTGCGTGTGAAACGGTCACGCCGCGGACGTGAGCGAGACGAAACGTTATGCACTGGACCGTGACGAGTCTGTGGCGAAGTTCGAATCAAACGCTGTCGGATGCACTCCGGTGGGTGATGCGACGTGGGTGTGCACAACTGCAGCGGTCGGTCGGTCTGTCGGTCGTAACGGTTCGCGCGGCGGTATGCTTATGCGGCGGGACGGCGACGTTTTCTGGCCGGCCAAGGGCGGTGCGCGCGCGCTCTCCGTCCGCGGGGAGGAGGTGGCAGTGGGAGGTGAAACGTCAAGAGTTATAATACACATTATATATGTGTATGTGATGTGTGTGTGTGTGTGTGTGTGTGTGTATATGTTATTATTATTATGGTCGTGCGCCGCGTGCGTTACCCAACCCCCACCGCGGTCGTGGTATATATACCACCCCTACTCGGTCGCGGACCCTTGTCGTCATCGTGCGTGCGTTTGTGTGTGTGTGTGTGTGAGTTCGTGCGTGCACGCGTGTGTGAGTGTGTGTGTGTGTACAGGGGCGGAGTTTCGGTTTACAAGCGCGGCGAGAGATCAAACGAGCTCGCCGCCGACTCGTTAGTGGGGCACACACACACACACACACACACACACACATCACCTGAGCATGTATAATATTATAGGTATATATGTGTGTGTGTGTGTGTGTGTGTGTACGGTCACAGGTAAATCCGGATAGAGACCGATTTCTAATTTCCTCTCTTTTTCTCACTCTCTCTCACTCGGTCTCTCCGATCCTCACGAGTCCGTCTCCGTCTATCGGGTCTAATACATTATATATATACATATAGGTAATATACGCGCGGCTGTCCGGCGTCGTGTGATGTTGCGTATGTACAGTGTTATATGATGTGCAACGCGCATCTGTGAGCGCACTGCCGTACCTATACGACGTATACATGTGAGGTGAGTCCGTCTCGTTCTATCGCTATTCATCAACAAACGCCGCCAAAAAGACGAGCGCACACCACAATAATATAATTTATAATACTTGTACGTACCTTTTTTTTTTTTCACTTCACCGTGTTCCATAATCTCTTTTGAGCCGAGCCGCACTTGCACGGTCATATAATGTTTTTGACGCCCGGCACGACGGCGATGAAGAAATATATAATA
Source organism: Rhopalosiphum padi (assembly GCF_020882245.1). Classification (NCBI taxonomy): domain Eukaryota; kingdom Metazoa; phylum Arthropoda; class Insecta; order Hemiptera; family Aphididae; genus Rhopalosiphum; species Rhopalosiphum padi. The sequence goes on along the minus strand of NC_083600.1, from coordinate 20,226,987 downwards.
TCTTATAGTATCGGATTTCCGTCACGCGCGACGGCAATGGGGTTTTAAACGGCCCGCCACCGCGGCGACCGTTGAAGATCGTATACTGTATATCATAATATACACGAACCCCTTTTTCTGGAAATCAATAAATATAATAGTACGATATTGTATATTATACCTATACGTACCGCGCCGAAATCACAATACCGTTACCACGAAAGATATAACATCATCGTTATAATATATTGCATGTACCACAGGTATAAAGCGGTAATCTATACGCGCGCGCGTGTGTAGTACGTGTATATAGTGGTATCTATGTGTGCATGACACATTGCCGCCGCAGTTTATTACGACCGGTGATATTATTGTCAGATTTTTTTTTTTGCGCGTATATGTGTAACTGCGGGGTACTCCTCTTTTAATCTTGTCGGCTGGTTTGTCGGGTATATGTTGACGTCGTTTATAAGATCAATAAATTATATAGATCATTTTCATGGAGTGCCTATTACCGCGTAATGACTCGATATATAATATATTTACTACAGTTATTATTTAATATATATTATACATACTATTTTATACAATCGATGCTAAGACCTAACACGTTTTAGCGGTCTGATAGTGTTATGTTTTATGTGCTATATGGTAATTATTATAAAACGTTGTCTATCATATTATTCTATGGTCGGATTTTTTTTCATGTATACTTTTTTCCGACTACCATTCTCTAGTACGAGTGCCTTACGACGATGTGTCAGCGACAGAACAACACCAAACGGAAAAATATGAAAGGACTTAGACGTTTATATATTATTAGACAATTTAACGTCAATAGAAATAAAATGTTAATATATTAATAAATTATAATATATATTTTACTTTATCGGTAAGCTGCGGTAGCAATACACGAAACAAGCGATTAAATGATACTTGTTCGGCACACATATGAATGAAGCAGGTTGAAGGACTGATATTTTTAGTCGAGGGTATCTAAAAAATTGTAAATAAATAAATAAACTATGGAACTATAAGATCATCATTTGGTTATACTCAGACAATATCCTAAAAATAATTAAAATTTTTAAAATTATTGTATTAACCGTTTTTTGTATATATATTTGTGATACGAGTAAACAGTGGTACAAAAGTATTAAGTTATATAATTAAAGTCAAAGGGCATTCATCGCCAAATATCACCTTCCCCATAAACATCTTCCTCTGAATTTGTGATTAGAGTAGGTACTCTTCTCTTGACAGGTTAAACTTTTTTTTTTTTTATCAAAAATTAACTTTTCCCTCCATGGTGAAGTATACATTTTTCTCATAATTGTAATCCCCGTGAACGTGATATAAAAATTATTGTTTGTATAAGTATAGGTATAGTATTTTATATAGTTAATATGTAATTCCTACATGTTTGTGTCTTAAAATTTAAAAGTAAATCAAAATAATAGCGATATGAATCTATAAAACGCATATATTATTATAATTTATTATTTAAGCCACCACCATTAGACATTTTTTTTATTTTATAATAAATTAATACGACTTTTTATATTTAGTTTTCAGTAATTTTTATAGCCAGTTTGCATTATATGACACATATAAATGATTACTTTTGTTTTTAATTTAAAAACATCAACAGAAAACAACATTTAATGGTAATATATTATGCATAATATAAGTGGGAGTATAATATTAAAAATTATAATTACCTATAGTTAATATATGACTTAAATATCAAACAATTACATAAAAAACATTCATGAAAATAGAATAATCTGAAAAATGATAAAAAAAAGTACTTTAAGATTGAAGTTTGTCAAAAATGCAAAATAAAAACTTCTTATTTTAATTTAAAAATACGCGAAACATATAATACGAGTATTATACGTTATACCTACATTATCATTATACATCGAACATCGTGTTGCTATCTTTAGAAAACAATGCAAAGTACATCGAAATTTCAGACCTGTAGTTATAATAATTGTGTGGTTGTAATAATTACTGTGATACATAATAGTATTTAAAATGATTATTATCCTTGTAATATACATCTGCTGCTTTGTACAAAATAATTTTCCCGGAATAGAAGATTGAACAGTTTTATTAAAATTTCATTACAAATAGGTACCAGTACCAGTAGTTTCTCACGATGCGAAATAATAATAAAATAATGTGTTACAATAATATTATACATTATTAGTTATTAGTTATTATTTATTACGTATTACGCGCATTAACACCATATAAAATAATTTGTTATTATACTCATTAGTTATTATAAAACGAAGCTATTATACTAATCTTTTTTTTTTTATTATTCAACAACCATGCACGATCGATCATTACAAACAAACTTTGTTTTTGCAATATTGCCTTGACGTTATTAGTGAAATACATTGTATCAATATAATTTGTTATATGAGAACAATATAATTCCTCGTCGAACTATTATTATCATGTTATTTTTACAAGTCGGAAGTATGTTATAGTCCCATTATATACACGCATGTTCGCGCCATCAAACACGCGTTTTTATCTTGTTGTTAATTATTGAAGCCGAATTCAAATATGCCTCCGGCTGTACGGAGATTACAGCTATAGCTATGATGAAAACATATCTATATGAAGTAGATTAATAATTATTAATTCACAAACAATAATTGAATAATTAAATTATATCAACTCATCCGTACGCAACACAATATATAAGTAAAATCTACCTGCGTTGTACGTACCTAATTTTATTTATTTGTACTGTAAAGGCTAATTTCTATACAAACAAACATGTTTAAATGTGTTATGTAACAATCATCATAATACGCATGTGTTCATTGATAAAATTTGTGCTGTTGCGATGCGTCGTTTCTTTAGTTTTTCCGAAATACAATTTTAGAATCGACACCGAATAAATTAGTTCCGCAACGATATTCAGAAATTTATGAAACTGTTTCAATGATAATATTTGTTCAAAATAACATATTAAATAATATTCAGAATAAAATTAGTTTAAATGAAAACGAGTCTTTAGGATTGATGATACAATAAGTATATTTGAACGGGTTTTTTTTTATTTTGTACAATTAATTACCAAGCTAGTTTAACATATTTTGTTTTAAATTATTATAATGTAGGTAGGTACTAGTAACCATAAAAAAATTAATTTTTCATGTCTGATATATTGTGAGCATATTAATAAAAATATTTTTTTATTTACTGTATTTTCAAGCAATTATTGATGATAGGATATTTTTGTATTTTATTTGGTGAACATAGAATACATGTTTGCGAATTTGTAATGCATAAGTGCATATACACTACGTAGTGTAATTGCATGGACTCATACAAAACTTACTCACTGGTTATTGCCATTTATGGGCAAACAACAACCTATACTTAATAAAATAATATTGGTACCTAACTTTTTTAATTTAAACAGCCATGTTATGTACACGCTATTTGCAAACAAAAAAATATTAATCGAAGATATACGTAGAATGCAAACATAATATTATAAGCAAATAAAACGGTTTACCCGATCATCTCCAATATATATAATTGTAGGATCACAGACACGGAAGTTAACTGTAGACAAAGTTAAATATTGTTCTGAGAAAATACGACTGTGTAAAGTAATGTAAATTAATATTATCATATATTATAATATGTGTTAATAAATAATTTTTTATCATAAACTTAAAAACCCTCGCCAAGTATCAAATCTCGTATCAACGCTTGAAAATAAAATAATTGTACAAAACTACAAAACTAAAGTGAATTAATAAATATACAATAAACCTATTATACACAAACGTACATTTAATCATTTATATCATTCAACATACATCAGCTTAAGGATTTTAGGAACAGTCCCACATCGCCCATCGGATATTTTTATTGTCAGCCGCGGCAGGATCAAACGAATAATACTCATAATAATATACACAATATTTTATACGGTAGTAATACCAGGACTTGTAAGTTGATGACATTTTTTTATTTTATAGTGCATATTCCGTAATTTATTTGAAAGCATACTTTTAAAATTAAAATATATCAGATTTATAATATTATGCTATTTTATAAAAATGAAAATAAATGATGAATTATATGTTATGTTAGTTTTATTTCTTATACGATATTTAAAATTTAAATTTAATATAATACCTATATGATAGAAAATATTATATTATATTTTCGTAATTTAAAAATGGCTGTACAAATAAATTCCATGTAATGACTACTTATTGATTGCAGTCAATTGTCAATAATACAATTATGTAAACCGGTATTTAACGTACTTTCCGTACTTCTTATTCGTTAATAATTATATATTTTACAAAATAGTCGTACCTGCAATATTGTTTAGTTTTTGAAAAGTTGAATACGTTAAAAATATAAACAATTTCACTATTGTTTATAATTTTATTCGTTTGTATAACGTACAAAAGAATATCTAAAATAGCTTGACGTAAAATTGTACGATTATTTTTATCCATCAGTAATTAAAGGTCTTGTGTTATCGGAATATTATGAATATTGTTTATTTTATTGGATAAAATTACGATTGGAAATATAATAACATGTTGACAAAATCAGTACGGGTACGATGCTCGTGTATCGCGGTTATCGTTTCCACTTTGTTACTATTTACGGACTAACCTACATAATATAGTGAATTTTTTTAATACGTAGTTTAATTTCACGAGTTTAAAAATGCCCAAAATATCAAATTAGTAATCACATTAGTCAATACATAATAAAGTTCAGAAAAAATATATTTTCCTTAAATATTTTTAGTACTTAATAATTTATTTTTGAAATTTTTATACAAATTGCATTTTTCTCAAATAAAACTTTTTGGCTGCATGTTTTTAAATGTATTTTCAATTTTGATAGTTCTAACTGTATATTTGCATGCATATTTAGATGATTTTTTGCGCAAAAAGCCCCAAACTCTAATTATTTATTTTTTTTTTTTTTTTTTTTTTTTTATTAAAAGAAACTTTGTAAACAATTAGCTTCGACAATTATGATTATAAATATTACATAGAAAACAATATTAACAACAAAAATAATATTACAAATAAATTAAATTTTTAAACCAGTCTGGTTGATGAAGGATATAAGTGAGGTAAATTATTTATTTATTAATAATAAAAGTTAAAATAGGTATTATAAGTTATAATAATAGTTATTTATAATAACTAATATTAAAGTCGCATTCCCACGACTGGTGTACTTGGCTAATATTTGGTACTAGTGGTTACTTGCCATGCCGTCGGATCGGCATACTTGTACAATTTTTTGTCACTGGTGCCGTCCCCGAGGATTGTCGGTGAATCTGACACAAGTCAAAGGAACGGCCAATATACTTGTATTACTGATCCCATAACATGTTCTTGTAGACCGGGAAAAACAGTAGCATGCTAACTTTGGTCCAGTGGCGCCAAAGTTAATACGTATTAAGTATTAGTTTTAAATAATAATAATAATAATATAATAATTTTTTTAGTGTACAATATTACAATTTTTTTTTGATTTCAATAATTGAAATTAAATAATATTTTTCGATAGAAATCTACGTATAAGTACTATTTATTTTATATGATATCCACGTACCTATTTACTTTTTTTATTAAATATATGAAAAAAAAATAGTGGTTAGATAATATAATATAATATTACAAGTTCTTTATTCATTATTAATAAAATGTATTATAAAATATAATATTCAGAGTATTTTATTAGATACAATATTAAAATAAAAAAGGTTCTTATTTATTAATCGAACTATAATACGCTGTTAAAAATAAGATAAAAGAAATCATGTTGCCATTATTATTTATTATAATTTATATTATATGGAACATGAGTATAGCGTATATTATATGCAAATAATATATGATATATATGTTACGCCGAATTTATGAAATCGCCGATTTCATGAAATCAGCAACGTTGTCGGCGAATACGTGAAATCGGCAACTCAAAGTGCATAATACTGCCGATTGCGTGAAATCGGCAAGACCTTTCTTAAAAAAAATTATAAAACATAATTTAATTTAAATAAATGTATAAAACGCTGGAAATATGATAAAATCAAATTGTAATAATAAATATTATATGTACTATATATAATATATGTATTTTATTATATTATATGTGTTCAAGATATAATATGATTATCATTTATCGCGATATTTCGAGCCAAGTTCGACGACCTTTGTACGGAATAAGATCGGCAAGTTCAACCGTATCATCATAGGTAATAAAGATTACGGCGTAATGCGGTGGTAATGCGATCAGCACGCGTGCAATTATTGTTTATTTATAATCCACTATTTGTAATTATGTCATAATAATATGTTACCGAATTCATGCAATCGGCAGAAAAAATTCTGCTTAATTCATGAAATCGGCAAACAAAATTTGTCGATTTCGTGAATTCGGTAGCCAAATTGCCGATTTCACGTATTCGGCGACAACGTTGCTGATTTCATGAATTCGGCGTAATATATATATAATATATATAAGTAATATAACTGTACATTATTTTGGTATCATAGTGCACCTAAGTACCTAATAAGTAATAAGATAGTGTTTAAAATTTTAATATTTATCTTGCCATCATGGTATTTTTCCGTTTGTTGAAAAATATGTATCGTATTAATTTCGTATTGTTTTAGCTTCCTCTTCGGGTCTTTTGGGTATATTACGAATGGATAGTAAAGATGCCATGCTATTTTGTTCTTGTTCCCACGTACCAGGAATAATCTGCCCTTCTTCATTTTCAATATCAAATATCCCATTCGATGAATATTTAGAAGAAGAAGTTTTACTTCTTCTTAAAAAATTATGTACCAATACACAAGTTAATGTAATTATATTTGTTACTTTTCCGGGTTCGAGTAACATTGGTTTTTTCATCACTCGAAATACCGATGAAATTATATCAAACATTTTTAATTATAAGTATACATTGAACTGTGAAGATTTTATATAATCTGCAGGGTTAAATTTAAATGCAAGATAAAAAAAATTTTAGTTTGGTAATATTTTGATCATTGCAGGTGAGTTGGCGGAAACAGTAATTCAACTTTTTTGATATTGGCGGATACAGATGATGATGGCGGAAACAGGCATTTTAATTTTTGGCGGAAACGGATAATATTGCCCTTGGACGCGATACTTGTATTTTTCCAACCAGCCTATAGTACCATAAAATATATATACCTATTATAATATAGTTGTAACGTTGCACGAATACTAGACAGTATAATAATAACTATTAACATTATAATATTATAATGATATATTATTATTTGACAGTCAATGAAATGCCAGTTATTCTGTAACGGGTACTTGAATTCATGTCCTTATTGTGATATATATTTTCACGGTCTTCCAATAGCGTACACGTCGGCATCATTGATCATCAGTCAACGCCCAACAATCCATATATAGGCGGGCCAGTATAAAAGAGTTAATCGGCATACGGAATAATAATATATTTAAGCACAGTACCTACTTACAGAGATAAAATGTATATTTTGGTATTGTAAAGCGACTTTCTTCAATAAAATCAAATGCATTTAAATGTATTCAGATCGTATATCATATAAACACACAATAATAAACGACTTTCTGTGTAATATGTATATTGTATATATATATACGCAGATTTATGATCTATAACACTATATAAGACTATATACACTATTATATTACATCATTCTCAACAACGCCGTATAAACGCATTGTGAAGTATATATTATTTTATTAACAGTTAAGACTCGAAAAACAGAGACTACAGCCGCGGCTTGTTTTAAAAAATCGGAACAATATATATTATATTGTATCGTATTGTGGTGTATATAGTTGTAGCAACCCCCCGGCGTCAAACGACACAGAGAAAAATAAGAGAGAAAAAAAATCGTGTTCTCCGTTAACACGCGCACACACACACACACACACACATACATAATATATATATATACGTATACGTTTGTACAATTTGTGTAATACTGTGTAATGTAATAAAATGTATAATGTGTACGCGTGCGAGTTGGCCAAAACCGTACCGCGCAAAGAGTGAATTTCTCAGAATCGGGATCGTAAACGAATGCCGCTCTTTCCAACACCCCAAATCGTTTTTATTATAATCTCATAATATATAATGCGCGCCCGATGATAGTCCATATACTTATATGGACGTGCACGGCACTCGCCCCTTTGACGGTTACCGTTAAAACGTGGACTATTCGCCGCAATCGGATACGCGTAAATACGTAATAATATAATATAATAATACCTATAGTATACCTATAGGTGTACACGTATAAGTGCCTATACTATATTATATTATACGAAATCTGTCGTCGACAGCCGCCGATTTTCTTTGAAAATGTCCGTCTTTTTATTTTACCGCCGCCGTCGGTCGACAATGTAATAACCTTTTTTTTTTGTTGTTGTTGTTTTGTTGTCCCGAGACTCACTCGCAGCTAATTACGGGCCGGTGTGCCGCGATGATTATATCGCATTTACTGTGCCGCAATTCGTGAGTGTGTGCGTTATTTTACCGACGTAAGTATACAATATATATGGCTATACGTATACGATGGCTTTGACTTTTTTACAACACCTGTAGGTACCGGGAATGCATTATAATAAAGTCATTAAAATATACACACAAGTACATAAAAGTACGGAGGTACTGCGGCGCGTACATCATAATTCATAAAAATAATACATGAATATTTTATCGTTACGTAAGCATCGATATTGACGTTGATGATGATGTGTACTAATTATCAGTGCTTAGCGTGTGTGGAAAATTTAATATGAATTTGGTGTCAATAATATTATTAGTCATGTCCGGATAACGGCATAAGTATGCACACTAAAAATGTTTTAATCATAATGCAAATAACACGATTGAGAAAAATGTTAAAATATCCACCAATATAAAATTTGTTCTTGATTACCAAGTGTAGAATATGTGTGTGTAGTTTGTTGTTGTTACTTTTATTGTACAAATTATCTCCTTTATTTTCTAAAGTATACCTAGTTACAAAATGTTCACTGAGGTTATAATTTTGTTTATATCAATAAAACATACAGTTCTATTGACGACGCCATAATGTGAATTCAAATTTGGCCGTTTTAAGAGGACGTCAAACCCGCATTTGTTTTCAACCTGGTTTTCAGTTTCAATATTTGCCTGTACGATATAGCATATAGCGTCCTCTTAAATTAAATTAAAAAATACAGTTATTATTTTATAATTTATACAATGTGTATTTTTCTAAATAGTTTAACAGAACAATGGAATTAATAGAAAAATATTTGGTTTTAATCGTAAAAAAAAAAAAAACAAAATTGCATCGTTGTCAGACCGAGATGCAAATACAATTATTGAAAACAATTTTCGAAGAAGAATTAATTTCGAAAAAAAACTAATTTGGAATACCTATTTTGAACTAAATAATATTTGCAATCATAGCAAGTGTTTGAAGAAGTGGGCAACTATCTAGTAACTGATATTCTATCGAATGGTATAAGTGTCTACCTACCTCATTTTCATTGAGTAAGTCACTATAATGAATGTGTTAAATTTGAATTTAATGATAAATCAATATCCAATCATATTGCATAAGAATAAATATTCTGAGCGGATACAGTCTTTCAACCTAATTTTATTATAATATATATTTATAATGCTATTATAGTACAGTTTATTTTACTATAAATTATATCGTAGATTGAATTAATTATTAATAAATTATAATAGTAATAATAGTACTCATCTATAGTTCTATACTATATAATATAGATATATTATTGTTATTAACTTTAATTCAATAGAAACCAAGGTTATATTATATGAATTATGAATATGTTCGTTCGTGATATAAATAAAATACCTTGAAAATACCTTAAATACTTTAAAATCAATTAAATGTTTTAATATTTCTTTACTATTTATAAATGTATAAGTGGACTTGCTGTATAATTATATAATTTTACTAATTATTAGTCCTATCTGGATATCACATACAACTTTCTATTTCTTGGCTTTGATGTACTTAATGTCATTAGTCTACTCAACAATCATATTCTAGTAAAAAAAAAAAAATAATAAGACAGTAAAAATTTTCAAATATTTATAAATATACGTACTAAACAGACAAAATATTTTATTAACTACATTAGGTCCAACATTGAAAATTTTATCACTGGCAGACTATTTAAGTCTTGTAAATATAATTTCAACATAATAATTAAGTGAAAAATATAGCATTGCATTTTATAAATAACACCTAAGCTCCTATCTGAGCATTTTGCGGTTTTTGACTAACGGGGAAATGCAGTTAAACAAAATGGTCTGAATGCATAATTTTTTTTTTTTTTTTACTATTTAAATCAGAAATAAATATTTGACAGAGTAACATAATAAATAAAACATTGATTTATCTATCTTTTTTAAGCATTTATTATGCTTGTAGTGGAGATAGAGAGTTACAAAACGATCAAATTAATTACAAATTATCTTATTATATATAGAAATCAATAACATAAAAACATCATAAAGACATAAAATATAAGCAGAATCTACACAGAAATGTTGATATAACACTGAGTGAGCTTTGCAGTGCCGGCTTGAGTATTCAAAACTCAAGAAACAACCCACCCACCCACCTACTAACTAAATTTACTAAGACCAATGTAATATTTTTAGGTTCTTCTATAGTTAAATTTTTCATTAATTTTTACATTTTATGATTAAGGTACAATTATTTTTTATTTGAATGATCAATCTTCTGTTATGAATTATGATTAAATTTGTTTAACTTAAAACATTTTTTTCCTCATTTTCGGGGCAGCATTAGTCGCTCCTAGTTTTCTTATAACAAGCCGCCCCTGGAGCTTTAGGACCCGCAGTTGAGGAAAATGTATACATGATACAATTTTTAAGATTAAAAACTTGTACTCGTATAACATAATTTAAAATAAATATATAAAACCTTCAGCTAGCACTAGAATTTGTGTAAAAAAAAAAAGTCCATCTTAATGTTTTACTCTTTAAGTATACTATTTATACAAGTATTTTATACTTGTAAAGAACATAATTGAAGGGCTTCATGCAACAACGAGACAAGTCCACTTTTTGAAATTGTTCAGGAGACATGTTTTATTTCACCAAAACTTTAAAAATTTATATTTTTATTTGTAAATACGACATAAGTATCTTTAATGAAATGTAAATAAACGAGTAAAGTTAAATTGAATTTTAAATAAATGTTTGATCTTTTAAAATAGCTTGGAAGTATGAAACATATCGACTTACCTGGTTTTTTGCTCATTAATTGTAAAAAAGTTGTCGACAATTTATTGTGTTTTGTATTATACCATAAACTAATATTATAATGTAGGAAACAATAAAATATATGATTACTATCTATACTTACTATTTACTATTTGCATTATAGCCAACAGTTGTGTGCAAAAATCAGACAAGTCCGGACTTATCTGGTTCTTGCTCATAATATTTTAAGCCAGACATTTACTTAATAACTCCGTAAATAATCATTGGACGCGTCTCGTTGTTGCACATAGATGTAAAGAAAAATATCTGTATATAATCACATCAAACAGTGACTTTTGAAAAAAATTTCAGTTGTTTGAGCTTTCTACTATCATTGATGAATAAGCAGCCATTCTGTCTTTTTTTTTAGCGATATCGACTATAAAAACGGTTTTAATGAACGATGAAAAAAGAGCGTTTACCATCGTAGCCGTTTTATACTATTATACGAATAAAAAAATATAACGTTTTTATTATTTTAACCGATTATAGATCAAATGTTTTTGATTGATATTTTGAAAACTTCATAGTATGTGAAAAACCAATTATATACGTAATGTTGAAAAGAATCTTAATATATATTGAATAGGTTTTGGTATAGAAGCAATCGACGAGGAACTTTAAAAAGACTTTTGCTTTAGTATCTTACTTTATAATACTTTTAATTCAAAATATTTTTTCATTTGAGAGATAAGTATATGTTTTGAATTCCGAGCGAAATGATAAATGTGTTGATTTTATAATGGTACATTTTTTTTGTATATCGATTTTTCTCTTTAAGAGTGGTTTCTGATTGTAAATTGGATCTAGTTTGTACAATGCATATAATGATAAACCGTCATCCGGGCGATGTTCCATCGTCGAGTGTATCCGTAAAATCGGTTCCGAAAAACCAAATAAATTTACAACCTTATTTTTAAATATCAGAAATCAGAACGGTGACATTAAAAAAGTATACTATGGCTTATTTCTGAAAAAGAATACTAATGTCAAGAACAATTCTTTTGAGGAATCGATAAGATTTCTCAAAGTTAAGATCTGCAATCGAGCCGAACAAATTTAGGCGCAGTGTTTTCTTTTGTTCTAGAAACCACATTTTAGCTTACAAACAATAATAGGTAAAACCTTTTTGAGCACTCATATTACAAATAATTTTCTATTAAAAAAAATCTAAAACATACATTATAAACATCTTTAATAACGACATTTTGTGGAATATATAATATATTGTTATGTCATATGACTAAATTATTTAAATCATGTCTATCACAATTGCATAGATAAAACATTATAATACATAATAGAAGACAGTTATATCTAAATACTTGTTAGACATAGTAACTGTTCCACTTAATTTTCTATTTTATTTTGTTAGCTCATATGATATAATGTAAATCACTTTCAACAAGCTTTATTTTAGATATTTAGATAATAGCTGAAAATAGAATAATATGTAATAGGAAAATAATTTTAATTACCTATTATTGTTGTTTATAGAATATAATTTCTGTATTTTATACTTGTATTATTAATATAGCCCTTAAACGTGTATATGATTTTATAAAATATAAAATATTAGTTTAATATATTTTAATGTTTTTATCACATATTTTTATCTATACAATTATTAACGAAGATACATATTTTTAAAAATGTAATACGGCGCTTCGGTTATGCAATATTGATGCTTGCGCGCGCTTATTAGTTATTACAAAGATACCAATAACCAATATACTATATTACATTTCTACTTAAACAGTTACTCAGATAATAGAGAAAAGGTTACCAAGTGCCATTAAATACGACTGTGTCAAGTAAGTTCAATAAACTAGCTCAAGACAATAGAAATTATAGGGTGGTAACTTATGAAATTAAAAATATAAAGTTTATTATTATAATTGTTAATGATAGATAAAAATAAATAAATATATAATAATATAATAATATAATAATATAATAATATAATAAAAATATAATGATTTCGATAATAAAGATGAGAAAATAAATTAGATAATTTTTTTTTTTTTTTGACTTTTAAGTACCGAATAAAATATTTATTATAAATAATACTTTATACAAAATAATGATAGAAATATGTAATTTAGTCGGATGTAAGCCTGGTCTGACGATAAATAAAATATAAAATATCAAAATATATTGCGATAAAAAAATTCTAATGGGAAACTAAATTAATTTTTATGAACATTTTTACCGAAACTAATTTTAATATATATATATGTATTATTTAAAAATAAACCAATCATAATTACAATAAGTAATTCATTATATATGTGATATTACCATAGCCAAAGATAAAGAATAATGAAGAACATAATATTATTTTTAGTAAAGAATAAAGGTTATGAATTAATTATAAAGATTAGTTATTATTACAGTATTTACCATACATCACAATCATCAGCATTAAAGACTTAAGCTATCCTCAATAGATCACTTATATGTAATGAAGAAACTTATAATACTAAATTTATCATAGAAATTTAAATTTATAACCTTAAACAATGAGCCTTTTACAAAGTTTTTGATATAAGAAAATTATACATAAATAAATATTTTTTTTCTGAAATTAATTTATAATACGTATATTATGATATAATTATGTTTATTTGTCTTTTGTGTTATATATTAAAACTTAAAAAATTGTGTACAATATAATGATATTCATATCCTAAATTATAATGTTATTAAACTTTTAATATTATTTGCAGCAGTGTTTATTTCTTAGAAGTCATTAAAAAAAATACTATGATGATAATTTACTAATCCAAACGTATGATATTAATATATTATATTATGTGTTTAACATGACATATTAATTAGAATTTATTTTGAAAAGTTATTTAAAAAATGAAAAATCATATTCAACCCATCTTCCATCACTAGTATTACCCACAAAAATCAAAAATATTATTAAAATAGTTTAAGATATTTTTACATGTTTAATACTCATTCTATAATCTATAGCAGGGGTGGCCAACCAGTCAATCGCGATCAACCGGTCGATCGAGACACCTTTTCCCATTTTCATGAAATTTTGAATTTTTTTCAGAAAACAATTAAAATGTTTTTTTTTTTTTGTTAATTTGTATATTTTTGTATATTCCAGGAATATAAAAATTATATTTAGAAAAAAGCAATAAATAAATATGAAAAACGAGATTATACACAGATATCGAATAAAAGAACTGTAACACACATTGACAACCTTTTTTTTTTTCTGGTCGATTGCGACAACCTAGAAAATCTCGGAGGTTGTTCGCAAGTCTATTAAAGTTGGCCACCCCTGATCTATAGAGTATACGCTGAAATTCATGAGCTTAAGTATGAATATGATCCTCAATCACAAATTACTTGTCAATATGATTTATTAATAAAAATATATTTGTTTTAAACATTTTTAGTTGGTGTTTCAACAATTTTATAGAGATTTTGTTTATATACATCTAAGTTAACATAGTCAAAAAATCACAGATATGGTCGTTGAATGTAAAAACATGAAATTTTTATGTGTATGACAATTTGCTCTTAATGTTATAAATTCAGACATCATCTGTCTTGCAGTCTTCCATTTGATTGAAAAAAACTTGAAATTGTTTTTATTATTATATAATTTAAAAATTATCAGTTAAACTAACACGTAAAAAAATTAATAAATAATAATATTATATTTATATATAGTACACTAACAACTAAGTTATTATATTATTCAATTCTCGAGGATAATATATTAAAGACCACAGAACATAAAAGTAACTGAGTATAAGTTTAATAATTTGATGACTCTGATTTATCTATAAGTAAATTACTATACCTATTAATTAAAATATTATGTCAGAAATTAAGAGATGTTACTAGTATTCACTTCACAATTTAAAACTAGACTATTGACTTTATAATAAAATGACGAGTTTCAAATTAAAAATATTTAAAAAATGTGTTTATATATATATATATATTATAGGCTAACTAAGACGTATTATTGTTTTATTTTACAATTTAAAAGCATTCAAAATATGTTATCCAATACTTAAAAATTGTTTTGTTTTTTTATTAATTTGTGTAGTACATATTCAGTCATATGCAATTTCACTTTTATTCTTTGTTGGCGCTGCGACGGATCTTAGGATATGTGCAGTTGTCTGCCGCAACTTGCGCAGGTGTTAGACAGAGGAAGGGTGACCAACTTATTACATGAATAATAAATATAACAACTGTTTGTGTCGGAAACAAACTCCCTTAACGTTAATATAATAATTACAGTTGATAATAGTACAATATAACTCATAAATAATAATATGAATAATAAAGGGCGCCCCAAAAGTATATAAAAAGGTTAGCTCAAATAAATAATTATGTCGGCTAAAGAACCGAACAATAATATACTATACAGTAAATAATAATACTACAAAATGACAATAGATGATAACAACGAAATACAATTTATAATAATATCACCTGGTTTCGGTGAACATATTGTTATATACGGACGGACCTCAACAACCCGTCTTCTGACTGCTAACGGAAGAGCTGGTCGCCGATGACGGTTGACGGCGATCCGGAACCGGGAGAACGCCGTGACGACAGTCTGCCTGCGATTATATAAAATAATACGGCTTTTGACTGGTGACGGCAATCCGGAACTAGGAGAACGCCTTCTTAGCTTCGCAAGTGCTTTGTACAATTATGCAGTCTGGATCAATTGAAGACAGGTTGCGAGTCGAGACCACGCGGACGGGAGTTACGCTCTATGACGGGTTACCGGGTCTCAATCTCGCAATTACGTAATTCGTCAACAAGACAGTAACGAGCGAATGACGACGTATAACGCACTACGGCGGATTGACAGTCTTGACACGCACAGGCCAACGGACACACGCGGACGTATGGGCTACGGGTGGAACACTCATAAACTCGGTCCGGATAGAATATACTCTTAATCCATGTACTTCTATTTAATCTTAAAAATGTATATTTAATAAAATTAGTAAAGTTGCAATAATATTTATATATATTTAATAATGACATGATTCCTTAATTTGAGAAGATCTTTCTCAAAATTATTTGCTGCTTTATAATTTCTAGGAAAAGATAGGTTGACAACATTAATCTTCGTGTTTCACAAATCTTACCTTACATATTATCATCCGAGTCATCACTTTCAAAATGTTCTAATTCACTGGTATACATCTCAATTGTTTCAGATTGATCGTCCGATGTTGCATCATATTCGTCTGTGCTTGATATATTGAGTTCCACGCCTGATGTACTGGATTCTGTGTTTGACGTACTGTATTGTACATTTGGGGTTAGCTCGATTTGCTGTGGTTAAATTGGTACAGTATCTTATAAAATTATATATCACAAATAAATATACCCAGGTATCGGTATTCGGTAAAATAAAATGTAAATTATATAAATACATACCATGAGTCTCTGGGGATACGAGAGATCGGATTGTTTATCAAATATTTTTGAACATCAATAAAAACAAAACTGTACACTTCCGTTTGTTTTTTCATGTCTAAATTATCTTCACGACATATAACTAACTTACATTGTGAACACCTCTTAACCATTTTGAAATTAAGAAAGATAACAGACGTTTTATTGTTTTACACGGTAAACTGTAATCGTACTATAGTTCAATGAACTATTTATCAGTACTAATGACTAATACTAAATGCCAATAGAATAGATAGGTGTAACGTTTTGGATAAAATTCGACAGTCCGTTAAATATTCAATCGAAGAACGGTTAAACTTGAAACATATTTTTTATTTGAGATTAAACGTATTTAATGTATTTAACAGTAAAATGAACAGCTGCTGTCGTGTAGCGTGTACCTATTGTAACAACTAACAATGTGACCGGTGATCGTTATTTCTATAATAAAAATAATATGTATACTGCAGTACTGCACAATGTAGAGAAGATGAGATGACACCGCTCCGTTCCCGTATCTTACAATGGTACGATATTGGCGCAAAAAATCGCGGCAGTTTGGTAGTTCAGAATTTATCACCAGAGTAAGCCGCCATTCGCACGAAGGCCGACTTTTATACGAGTCGTAAAGGAGATTTACATTTAAATTTTATTTAACTATATTAAATTAATTGTTGTTCAAATGTCAATAATCTGCATGCTAATATAATATATTTGATGTTATATTGTATAGATTATTAAAATAAACCAATGTTTTAGAATCATGTACCAATTATTATGTACAAATTGTAATACTATTACATGATATGTAGCCATATCGTACACATTTATTTATTTAAATTTTAAATAAAATGTATATTTATTGTATGATATTTAATACGTATGTTCAAAAAAAAGTTTACACTGTGTACTATCAAATAAAAACAATTAAATCTATTTAATACACAATATTAACAAAGCACTAATGCACCATAGTTAAAATAGTAAAAAAAGATAAATGATTTAGTAATAGAAGTGAAAATTAATAAAAAAATAATATTACAATTAAATTATAAAAATATTTAATTTTACTTTAGGATAATCAATCTCCGGAGGTTTCGAATAAACATATTCCGCGTGATGATACATTTTTAAGTGAAAAAGATTAGATTATGTTGTGCATTACGCTTCGAGTCAAATAATATTATTACACATGACGAGTTCAATATTATGTACTGAAGATTGAAAAAGTTTTAGAAAAACTAGAAACGACTACACCAGTTTTAAAAACAGAGGTCCCTACAATTTTTACAAGTCTTCTGAAATATTTAACTACAACAAAAGTGTTTAAAATATAGTAGGTCTAATAAAACATCGATAATTGAAACTATTTTAAATTGTACGTGTAAAGGAATAAAATAATTATTTAAAAAGAATTCATACTTGTCCACTATTTTTAACTTTTAAGTAATATTATCAAAAACACCAAAAAAGTGTAGACATTTTTAATATTTTACATTAATAACAATGTATTCACAATATAAAAACCGGCTTTCGAACGAATGGTGGCACTACCTGAACGAAGCATTTGTACTACCATTGGTTAGGTTAGTCTACCAAACTACCGAGAAAATTTGTGACCGGAACAGTGTACGAGCGGTGTCACCTTCTCTGTATATCGTGCCCCACACCTACCCGCATACACACACACACACACACCAGGCACTTGAGCGTGAGCGTTAGGTCGAACATGAACCTACTGACAATAAAACTGGTTTCTAAAGGCCACAATAACAGCAGCTGCATGTTTGAATTTCAGAGAAGAACAAAAACCTATTCCCGATATATTATATACACAATCATTTCATTAGATATAATATTATTATGTTGTACAAAGAACATTCAAGACGACACAGTCATGTACATTATGATTTGTTGTAACCCATTTTGTAGGTACATACAAAATAAAATAAAATAATAATAATATTGTTAAAAATACGATGTTAATATTCGTAGAATAAGCCAGTGAACTAGTGAAGCAAATGAGCTGAGGGCTGAGGCAGCACATTCTATTTTTTAAATAATATTTTAGAACGTGAGCACCGGTGTAACAAGGCAATTTAGGTTTTCAGACATGTATGTATGTGTGTTGCGTTTCCGAGAGACCTGTAGATTGCATGTTTGTGAGTAGTTTCAGTACCTAGTGCTAATTATCAAATTTTTATTTTTAGTAGCCAAAGTCTTATTTCGAGTTTGATCTTATTATGATTATCTCATTGATTTATAATCGTTGAAGACCCGGTCTATAAAAAGTGAAATAGTCATATCAATACTGAAAATGATTCTGTAACCAGCTTAATCAATAGCCTTTTGAGTTCTCAAGTTGGATTCCATCGAACGATATATATAAGTTATACTTATATTATAACGAAGGTTATGTCATGTAACTGTTATACGACAAACCTTCGTTGATATAATATATATACAAATATCGAAACATACAGTGTCCTTTAAGTATTTAACGGTTGTGATTTCTTGAAATAATAGAGATTCTGTTTTTTATATGGCTCATAGGGACGAGGAATGCATTTATTTCATATTTTAATTTAATTTATGTTTTGGTAAATAGTTAAAAAAAATATTTTCAAAAGAATTAAAGGTAGTAATTTTATAGAGTTTATTTTTCTGAACATTTTGATATCTAACATTTTATTTTCATTAACATCATGAATATTCTATACATACTAGTTCATACCTAGTGTATACGCATGTATGTGTACATACAACCATCAGAAAACTAATAATCCAGTATCCAGTTCATCTCAAATATCAAATAATATAAATCAAATGTTTGATTTTATAAAAAAAAAAATCCCCTATATACTACGTTATTATTATTTTTATATTTATAATAATTACATACAGTATATTACTAACCTGCGCAATTGAGACTATATTCTCAATCATATATTCTTATAAATATTATATTATTATTATATATTTTAACTTTTTTTGATTACCTATGTTATGAGTTTATGACTCATAGATAGTAAGTAATTAAGTAATATTAAGTTTTAATCAAATAATCAAATAAGATTTTTAAGTTTAAATTATACTTACATATTATATTATTAATTAATAAAAACAAGAAACAGGTTTATAGGAAATACATCAATTAAATAGGTTAGGTTAGGTTAGGTTAGGTTAGGAAAAATGGATGGGTACAAATGGGCCATTATTATGTCCTCCTTGTTTACTAGATTTCTCCTTGTTCTCTTATTGATATTTCTTTTTTTTTGCAGGGTTGGCACCTTAAGGATATAGTGTACGCCACTCAACCAGCTTCATTGAATGATTTGAAACAGCGTATTAAAAATTGTTATTAAAATAACAAAATAATTTGTTATAAGGTATAAGTAACATATTATTTTTTATCCGTTTTCGAATTTTCGAGAACAGCATTAAACATTATGCATGTGACATGTAGGTTTTATAACAATATAGTGAATATAATATATTACAGGGCTCGCCGACTATATTCAAACGCTTTAAGATATTTTTATTGCCCCGTACTCTACTCGAAATCAAAAGGGGTCCGGGATTTTATAGAATTTATAATTGTGTCTCATGCGTGTGAGACGGGTATACTACCGCACCTGCCATCTACCCATATGCTGTCATTCGGATTTCGAACACATACCTAGTACGTACTGATTGTTAAACTGGTTTCTAAAAGCATAATAATGGAATAATAGCTGTTTGAATTTCAGATGACAAAAGAAAGCTTGTCTCGAAATATGTATACTATTATTTCCAATAGATTTGTACAAAGAACACAGACGTCAAAGTCTTATACATTATAATTTATTACAACAACCCTAGCCCATCTCTATATTCTATACGTATAATGTATTTATTTATATTATGTTACGTAGCCGGAGCCTATTTGTTGTATACAAATGAAATTCCATACCGAAACCGATGATGGGGATTATCTAATGGTGTTTGAGTAGTTTGACATAGGCACGATCGTACCGCCTTACCACAGCCGTCCTTTCACAACATGAAAATATTTAAAAAATATTTAACGACATGACATTTTTGGTGAAAAAATCATTAAACGTATAGGTAATATTTTTATTTAACTCTGTAACACTTTTTGGTAATTGACAATTAGGGGCTCGGATTTAAATGTTCTAAAAATATTTAAAAAATTGCATTTTTGTCCTAAAAGCGCTAAAAATTAGATAATTTTATTTTTTTCAAAGAACAAAAATTGTGTATTAATGAAATAAATAAAAATTATAAAATTAAGCAAAAAAAAAAATGTGTAAGTTTATGTTTATAAAAAAAAAAGTGATTAAAAACTTAAATCTTACGTATAAAATTTTTATTTCATTACTGCGTATTACACATTTGCATACTATGTTTATATTTCAAAGAAGTCAATTTTTTTAGTCATAATACGAGGAATAGGTCAAAAAGGTATTATAAAATGCATTTGGTATAAACGAAAAAAAATTTGTAGTTAAAACAAGGAGTACTTAAAACAGATTTGTAGCTTGGAAAACATCACGTGAGACACTCCAAAAAAAGATACAAATATGCATTGAAATCCGAGCCTTAGTCGGCTAGTCATTATTAATATATTCTTACACAAAATGTAAGTT
This sequence comes from Rhopalosiphum padi, assembly GCF_020882245.1. Classification (NCBI taxonomy): domain Eukaryota; kingdom Metazoa; phylum Arthropoda; class Insecta; order Hemiptera; family Aphididae; genus Rhopalosiphum; species Rhopalosiphum padi. The sequence goes on along the minus strand of NC_083600.1, from coordinate 20,205,516 downwards.
TTTATGTACAAAAAATATATGTCTTATATATTTTGAGACTTTAAAGTATAAGTTAGAAATTATACATTGGCGTAAATTGAATTTTAAATATGGGATGCTCTGCAATTTTTTTAAGTAAACCCGCGAGAGGCATACCATTCTCGATTCTCTTAAGAGTTAAATTACATTAAAAAAAAAAAAAACATATATTTTTAATATGCAATAATAAAAATTATATTATAATGTATCAATATGTATTATTTTAATAAATAAATACTAATATATAACATCATAAATGCCAAGTTTTTGGAAAAAATTTAATTAACAATAAATTATAGCAAAAACCATTACTTTAATAGCAATATCAATAAACATAATACTATGAAAAATTTTTGAATAAGTTATTAATGGTTAAAAATAATCAAAATAATCTTAAATTAAAACATGCTTATATTTATAAAAAATATAAAAATCTATCTGGTTAATACACATAACAATATTCTTTATAAAATATATAATAGGTGCCTTGCCCTAAACTGAACCAGAGAGTCGCAATCGTGGGAATACGGAATATCTTTGTTCCTATATTATGTGGTAGATAGACAAAGAAAACAAAATACAAATGTTGGTGCAGCGGCCCCTTAAGTATTTTTGTGTCCGTACGTTCAATGAGGGTTCACCACACTATACCTATCAGCAAATACACACACACACACACATAATAATATGAAATTATATTGTGTAAAATTGGTTTCTAAAGCCATATAATAACAGTTACATATTATATTTGAATTTCAGATGACAATCATTTCCATTATATTATGTTGTACAAAGAACATTCAAGACGACACAGTCATTTACATTATAATTTATTGTAAATTTCAACGATAACTCTCTCTGTATATAGATATACATATAATATAATATATTTAATTTAGTCGAAGCTTATGTTGTCGTGTTCAATTGAAATACTAAACCCAATGATGGCGATATTATCTACATAATACGTTTCTTTTTACTACGTTTAATATATTATATAAAATCGTTTTTGACGAAAAAAACTTTGTAGTGATTTGTAATGTGTTATGTGTATCATATATGCGTAAGTATAGAGTCAATTCGTACAAATAGAAAACCATTTGTTAGTCAACATAATTTAAATTAGAATTAAATTGAATAAGCCCTAACGAGAACAAGAATAAAAATCAACTTAAATATTTTGAAATCTAAACGTCTTCTTTTGTTTGAAGCATTTGCATCAAATAATAATATTGAAATTTCCGTATTAATTTCAATTTTTTTATACATATTTAGGCCTATATAGGTTATATAGTACCATATATACTAATACCGTGATTTGAGACCAAGTAGACAGTAGTTAGAACTTAGAACTATTCCAAACAATATTTTAATCGACTTTTAATAATAGAATTGCTTAAATGTATTTTTATATATTTTACACAAGATAAGTTTCTTTTAACTGACGAGTTTTGACATGATCGTGTACGCCTTATCTCACCTGACGAGAAAAGTTCTACTTTTAAACCTGTATATGTATAACAGAAATGATAACTTATATTGTTTATGGTTTAATATAAAACAAAATATAATCAGTAGGTACCATTGAGATTAGTATGATTAACACAATAGTTAGGTATGAATTATGTTATTACCACAATAGATTCTGATAATTTTATCAAACATATGACTTTGATATCTTTAGTAATACTTAATAATAGTACCTATAGTTAAAAAATAATAAAAAAAAATTAATTCTTTAATTAGAAATCAATATGATAATAAAACCCATGCAAGATTTGTTTAATAACTTCAATCATATTTATTAGGTGGGTAGTCTACATATTATTTAATGACACCTACTCAACCTATTATAACATTGGTTTTATAATAGATTATTATAAATGACTTATTAATACTGACGAGTGACGATGTGTCGATGTTATAATAATATTATATTATGGGCAATTGGAGCTAAGAAAATTAATTAGTGTCGCCGGTCGATTAAACGTAACGAAACTATTTGTTTAATTAATCGCGGTGTATGCCACGATGTATAGATAAACGGTGTATATAGTATATTATATTCTATTCAAAATGAGATCAGACTTCGACGGCCACCTTATGCGCGTGGGCGTGGCTTTAACACACAGGAGACGTACAGATAGTTGACTCGGTGGGGTTTGCAAACGGATGTTGTTTGACTGCCGTCCGACGAAAACTGCAGGTGGCCACCGAGTTCTGATTTCATTCTTAATAGAGTATACCTATTATTGGTAGTCACTTCTCGTGTTAAGATATTTTTGAATCTTTTTTCTCGGCATTTATTGAGGACACGTTGTCCTTCGGGGCTATATATGCATTCAATTTTATATTTTTACGCGTCTGTAGTTTTTGTGAGTTCTACCTATTACTTTATTAATCTACAATAAATTAAATGTAATGCATATATTTATAACAATGTTATTTATTCGTATGGTAAATGAATTAAAAATTTTTTATTTATCTGTCAAATTTTTACTGAATATTATAAACTTATACATACAAATATACTACACACCTATACGTATGGTATATTGTAGTAATTCAATTTTGGTTACTCTAACGTTATCACATTTTAATGTTAAACGTTATTGTACGTTCAAACGTTATTTGATTTTTTCCGTTTAACGTTATTTTAATTTTAATTTTATTTTTTAGCGTTATAACTAATAAATGCATTATAATTTTTTGTTTCTAAATTATATTGTCATTTGTGGTATAATTAATTAAACCGTAATACAAGAACACTATAAGAATCACAAAACTTATAGAATTTGTTTACCTGGTTATTAGATTAATTTCAAAAAAAAATTAGAATAATGTTATTAAATTTCTTATTTATTTTCTTTACTTATTTTACGTTAAAAATACGTTTTTTGTTTATTATTGATCTTTAATTTTTTTTTTTTTGGAGGGGGGTTCCTTTATTGATTTTGTTTATTGTTTTTATTTTTTTTCGTTATAACATTATAAATAACGTTTTGAAGCCCTGCGTTTATTTACGATTTTCATTATAATGTAATAATAATAAACAAAGATATATGGTAACAAAAATATATTTCTTAATTCGGATATTATAAATTCTAAATAGCTCCCGCTCTCTGGTAGTTCACTTCGCATTGGGTGCGTTGAAGCTATGTCGCTAGACTTCGCACTATATTTTAATGGTATCCCGTACATAGATAATAATTCGTCGGTTAATTTCGGCTTATTCATTTAACGAAATTTAACAGGAAGTACGGATTTTTTTTTTTTTTTTTTGAGGTAAGTACTAATAAAAAAGCTTAATTTTCGTTTTTTATATACTAAACTAGGTAGTATATTTATAAGCAATTTCATACATTATACTTATCAAACTAAATATTATTTTATGCAGTTTTTAGTTAATTCAAACTTCAAAGGTGAAATACCTGGTTGCTTACACTACTTTTTACTATAATATTTTTATTAGTTATGAGTTAATATAGTATTTATACCACATATCTTACATTTTTAATCACAATGTTCTATGATATGTCAGTACATTGACTTAATATTTAATAATAGATCGTTATATTGTATGTAATAATGATAATAATAATAATAATAACAACATTTTATTAGATAGTCTGATAGTATAATATATAAGATTTGGTTTTAGTAAAAATTAATTCAATCTATCCAGTATTACAATAGACAAATAAGTTATAGCAGATGAATCTTATGATTTTTTTTTATTATTCAAATTGAATTTAAAATTCGGTATATTATAGCGTATTGATATAAATTACCGTAAATACCGACATACCGTATATTAGGTTTTATTTAGATATCATATCACCTATGTCGTTCAAATTGCAGATCGGAATTTGCGCCCGTCGTCTACTGCATCAAATAAGTATATATAATGTAAAAACATGACAGTTCAGAAATAATATAGCTAATATAGGGCCCGAATTATAGGGTTGATGATACCTGTAAAAATACTCTCTGACGCGACAACAGTGTTTAAAAAAAAAACAAAATGTAGATATATAATCATATTTTAACCCTGCCAAAAATTGATCATAAGCTTTATGAACAAACCAAGTTCAGCGGTTTTAAGGCAATTTAATCTGATACATAATTGTTTAAATATATAACTTAGTATAACAATATAATATAGGTAATATCTTTGTCCTTCGAACTACTTCTATCTTAAATATTAATATTATATTATTATTTATAATTTAGTAGTTATTTGTACTTAAAAATGGCTACGTTGGATCAACTAAAATTTGAAAAGTGGATTCACGAACGTCATGAATTCAGAATTATTTTAATAACAGGTGGGTGTACATGGCCGATATAGCTAGATGTATACTGTTTATGTATAGCACTGGTTATTTTTTAACTATATAAAATATAACAATATAATTAAATATTAATTACAATATGGTTAATACCATTAACATAAATATAATATACATATTTTTTAAACTAGGTATTTTGTTACATCTAAAAATATCAGTTTCCAAGTATCTATTATCCAATCATGCGATGTTTGTACTATTTTGGATTTCCATAATACTTTGAGTTGCTGTGACATTATTGTACACTAGTGATGGTTGCAAAGAAGAACCGAAAAACTGCAGTAAAAAGATAATGTATGCCATTAGTAACCCAAAACCCTAAGAAAAAAAACAAATAAACATGGTGAAAATAGTGTAACACTATTAATAGATATATTCTATAACGTCTATATAATATATATTATTATAATTTAAATTATATTTATTATTTAGAAGATTTTATAAATTTATAAATATGTATACAGTTTAAAAGACTGAAAATTTAAATTTAAAATAAAAATTATGTCTTTACTAAGATTATATAAATAATCGTTTAACATATATATATTAATTTATAAATTAATATAATATTAACTATTATAATATATTTAGTTAGGTACTTACTGCATAGAAAAATTTTATATTAATATTTATCATCCCGTATATTTGGAATTTTGAAGTTACTGCGTCTAATTGATTTTGAAATAGAATGATCTGCAATACGTTTATGGTTGAGACAATTATGACTAATGGATAATTATAGAAATATTAAATATTAAAAAAGTAATTTATATCTACATTCTGCATCAATATTATTATTATTATACAATTTAACGTTATCATTACATATACTGTTATAATTCTTTTCCCAAAATTTCAATATTCGTGTTAAAATATATAGAATTAATGAGCTTTGAAATGGTGGTGATTAATTTTTAGTAAAGTGTTTTTATGTTATGTTATAACTTATAATGACGTAAACTTATTAAACTTAAAAAATTACGATTTAATTATTTTTCTTTAGAAACTTAAAAGTGAATACCTCGGGCATTAATCTCCTGCTAGTGACTGGATTTAATGTTAATGTAAGCCAGCTCAATGAAATCCGTATAGGAATAATCTATATAATATTTAAAATAATTACATTTATTAATATTATGGTCAACTTTATTATTAAATAAATGTACAGTGTAAAATTTAATTATACAAACTAAATTTCTAACATAATTAGCTTGCACACGGCTGAAATATGTCAACCCATTAAAAGTTTAGTTAGTTTAAATGTTATAACTATCATTAATATAATTTTATTTTATTTCATTATTAAATAAGCATGCATTGTTACAAACTATATAACAATTGAATGACATTATAGCTGATATTTACTAAATTATTAATAACTTATTAGTAAGTGCGAAAAAACTATGCGTATGTATGTACCTACTTATAAACAGGGTTGGGATCTTGTATATGATTTGAATAAAAAAAAAAAGCTCAAATAATATCAGAGTAAGACTAACAAGATATTTTTGCGTTTTAACTTGTTTTTTTTATCAATATTGGTTATATTTTATGAATTAAAAATGTAATTCACATCTTTATAAAAAAATCATGTTTCCACAATTTAACATAAAATAAAATATTTTGTTTACGGATTTGCGGACAATAAGTAGGTACATTTTTGAATTTAATCATTTTCCACCCACGTGGGTTAGTTTTATTATTTTAATATTCCTACCTACTTGATTGAAAATTGTCTAAATCATTAAGAAAATATTTCTATTTTATGTTTTTATAAACGTGATACGTAGGTATATTATAATACATTTTATTTTATTTGTATGTAATAAATAATTATTTAGTAGGTACCTAATGGTTTTAATTGTTAATACTATGAACAATTTTTTTGTCGTTTTAATTGCATGCATAGCAATTTATATAATTCCAATTCCGGTATTAACCCAATCATTCCTAAGTATATTTCAACAATTTTATGTTTTAACTTAATCAATTTTTCTTAAAGTAAAATATAGATAGTCATCTGATTATATTTGTATATTACTAATCGTTATCATGAATAATTTATGAGAACTTCGAAACTACTAGGGTATTGATATATGATAGGTACTATTTAAATAATGACAAAATATGTAAAGAATAAAAATCGATTATATAAGAAACTGGTGAGTCACATGGTTATTTATGGTTGAAAAAAATATCGTATCATATTTTCTTCACGAATTATTTATTTAGTATAAAAATAAATATCAAAGAAACTATATTATACTATTTATGAATAGTAAACGAAAACCGTTACAAAAAGTTAAAAACAATAAATAAAAAAAACACATCGTTAAAAATTAAAAATACATCATCGCATCGCTCAGATTCCAAAAACGATACATCACTGCACATCAAATGACGTTTAGTGTATCAGGTATACAATATTATCGAAAGATTCGATTTAATTGAATTATTAAATCAATAATCCAAAATATAAAATTATAGTTTTGTGTGGTAAAAAATATACCAGATTGCTGTGGATGTCGGATTGATGCTGTGCTGGAAAACAAGACTGTACTATCTTAAATAATTTAAAAGTTTAAATGAGTGGAATAACACAAGGCTATAGGATTAATACTAAAATGGACTCCGTTCATCAAAACCTTCAATAAATGCTATTAATAGTAAAGTTATAGGCTATAGCTAATAAAATACTTGTTCGAAATTTGATTTTTATGTTTTGAAATATTCCAAATACTATTTTGCTTTGTGAAAATGTGTGTTGCAATTCAAGAGTAAACAATTTAAAATAAGATAACGATAAAAAATATTTTTTGTTATGGTTTAAAATGATAAACAATTAAAATTTCAAAAACAATAAATGTTTTGTCGTATTTAAATAGATTACCCTGTTTATAACGAACTAATAATCTGCAGGTTATTGCGCCCACTTGTTTGGAATCATTTTCTTTGTTTTATTGAATCTATGTAAAAGTACATTTTTGAAGAAAAAATAGATTCATTTGGTTTTTGCAGAATTGCCTTTGAATACTCAACTTATTTATCAACATTAAATCGAATACTAACCGGCACACTCATCTATAGTCAATATTCAATATTATGCATGCTGTAGATAATATATATATACGTTGTGCTTAGATCTCACCATTTTCGTGATATAATATTCGCACGAGTGCAGATACCACAACCGGACGATTCTCATTCCCCAATAGCCAGAGTACAGGATAGTGCTCCCATACGTGATCGTCGTGCGTTTGTCCCATATGACATAAGTCAAATGGTACGTCACCTCGGACGTGTAGAACACGATGCGGCACACGCTGTCAATCATGTTCAGTAGCAGCGGTAGTTGGAATGCGTGGTTGACCCGCGAAAACGTCTCCGTTGCCCTCAGGTGAGCAAACCTCAGGTGCCGGATGTCCGCCGCGCCGAATGCAGGTATGCCCAGGCAGGCCGGATGTCCGTCCGCGGTGCTCTCCCAGCATCGCCATCGCGGGTGTTCGGCCTTGTGTACCAGGTTCTGTACGTCCTCGTGGATCCGTTTCAGCCGGGCGCACAGTGTCAAGCACGTGACGTAGAAAAACTGTTCGATCACGATACAATCGATGTTGGATAGGAATGAGAACAGGCATACGAAGAACTGGCGATTGAACCTGTGGAATTCGAGAGAAACGTCCGAACGAAATGTGTTTAGGGCTGCTTTAAAACACTTCGAAAGTGTTTTTTTTTTAAAATTTATTTTACGTTTTTTAAGCGAAATCAAATATGGCACATATTATATAATATATATTGAGAATTATGTCCCCAAATATTCTGTGTGTCATCATAAGTATCAATAGGTCATTTAAATGCGGGATTTTCGACAGATTAATCACTAATCCGTAAGTGAAAAAAATACAATTAAATAATGAAAATGTCAAACAATCAACTTTTGGGAAATCGAATTGGTTGACTATTTTCTTAACTATAATATATAAAACAAAAAAAAATTGAAACAAAAAAAGTTATTAAAATTGATAATTACCTGTGTTAACAGGCCTTATTATTATTATTATTTATATCTAGATGTGGTGGGGCGTATACTAAATGAATAAATATAAATGTCGTGTAAAAATATAAAATGTTGTATGTTCATGGGATTTTCGTACAAACGTTATTAAATAAAACTAACGGCTTAATTGAACAATTTTCGAACTTAATTATTGTTTTTTAAAACTGTTTCTACTAATTGAATTAAAAAAATGATCTGAATAGTTATATTAAAAAAAAAAATAGATTATATTTTATTAAAAATATCAAATGTGTTTCATTAACCCCCATATACTGGAACTACGGACTCGGACAAGAGGAACAAAATAATATGCTAATACATAATATTATGACGTAAATCGTTCAGCCCTAATAATAACAATTAATATTGAATTTTAATAAACATAAGCCGACCTGACCTCGCCGTGCTCAGCACGTAGTAAATGCCGAATTCGTAGACGACGAACGCGACTATGGTGAATGCTTTAAACGGTGGCCAGGCGTGGCCGCGGTGGACGCGCGGCCGGAGCAGACACTCGCCGACCAGGGCCACGACCGATGGCAACATCATGTGCAGCTGGCACGCGGCGGCCGTCGCAGCCGTCGTGAACGTCATGTAAACGTATAGCTCGAACACTTTCACCGGCGACGTGGATGCCAACTTCTTGTCGAGCGCCTGTCTGTTCGGCTGTATGGTGTTGGTCGGGTACATCCGTAACAGCGTCGCGGTGACAGACGCAGCGGCCGACCAGAACAGCAACAAGTGCGCGGCCTTCAGCGCCGCGCCGAACCAGTGCAGGCGGAACCTGTGCGGCGCGGACCGCGACACCGTGTACGGGAACACGCCCAAAGCGTAGCCGCATATCCGCAGCGGTCCGTAAAGCGGTGCCGCAGTGGTCATTGCGTGCCGATAATCCGGAACGACAATAATATTATGAGCCGGCCCTGCAATGTATTTTACGGATGTTATTATTAGAGCGCGGATATCGATGTCCACGGAAAATAAGAAAATTGCCTTAAAAACACCACTAATTGATATTAATACGCACTAACAAATACTATATAGTATCGATATTACAGAATTTTTGAAAATACCTTAAGTATTTTTTGTCGTTTTAATTTGATGTTAAATAAAAATCTATTTATATTAGTTCACGGAAATTAGCGTTATCGCGACTGAAGCAAATCGTAAATAAAATGAATTAATAATAAATAGCTATTTATTATGTGTGTATAATTTATGGTCAATTGTTATCTAATTGTAGGTACCCATTATTATAAAATTAACTCGGAGTTTGAAGAAAGCGTCTGTCCAAATCGCATGCCATTTACAATTGTACTTACGACAATTTAATTAATTTGTTTTTAAAGTTGAAAGTTAAATAAATTATTAAATTAAAGTGATATTTTCTTTTCATTTTTACAGAATTAGGACTGACAGTAGCAGCTTTATATATTGTTGTACTGGTAAGGTTAAAAATGTTACTGTACTAATTTTTACATTTATACATTTTTTAATTTTAAAATTATTAAAATATCATGTCACTATTTTGGTTATAGGTATGAAATCGTCTATACTATCATATTTAACGCCATAATAACTGTTTGCCATTTATTTTTACATTGTTTCTATATCAATTGTTTTATTTATTTTGTTATCGGAAACTTCATAGTATATGAAAATTATGACAATCTATTATACTCATTTTATAATTTTAAAATTATATCATTTATAAATTGAGTATGAAATATAAAAATGTAACATTTTTAATTATAGCACTATAATTAAATTGTGATAAGTAAAATCAGTGACAAGACAAGAGGAAAAGGTTATATTCACTTACATTGTATTTTTTTCTTTAGGTAACCAAATCACTTTTATATAATAGTTAACAATTATTATAATATTATAACATTTTTAACTACTATTATTTATATATTAAGTATATACAAACCATACTATAGTAATATTATACAAAAAAATATTTTTCTTTTCCCTTATAATCAAAATTACACGAAGAGGCCAGAAATACTATCCAAGTGAAAATTATAATATTTTCAAAAAATATTATTTATAAATATAATTTACGACAGGTTACATGCAAGCTTAGTTTTGAAATTCGTACGCTAATCCATTTATCGTTAAATTAAAAATACACGGAATCAGCCAGCAACAGATGCGAATAGCCTCCATTGATATTCGCAAGATGAATTTAAAATCATACAAAGCGGCCAAAATTAATTAAACTTTATTAATGATTAACCACTAAAGACCTGTATTGATGACTGATTAAGTTGTAAAATAACATTTACTTCCATTGAAAAACCGAGTAAATAATAATACGCGGCGTGCAGGTGCAATTATTCGAAAATCCAAAATTTACATTTATTTTTTTGGCATGTAATCTAAAGGTACTGATGTGTTTGGACATATTAAATATTTTTAATTTATCTAAATTAGGGACGCAATCGAAACACTGGAAATATTACATATAACTATAAAAGGCCCAACATCGAGATAGGACGCAATTGGATAACGTCTAATTCGCCAAATGTTTAAACACCAGTTCTGTAATATTTTCTATAAATATTTATAAATTGTAAAATTGTATACAACCTCGTCACATCTCGGATGAAAAAATAACGTGTGATCTATGAACTTTGTTTTGTGTGAACTGTAGCGATATTTGATGGAAGCGGACGAATTATATTTTGTGCGCTTTAGACTATATTCTATAATCTACATAATGACAAATACATTACAATATTATATAATTTACCGCGTGCAATCTCGCTTATACAATAATACACGTTACTACCAATATTATACAATTATCGGCCTGCGTCGTCTAGACGAACAGAATGGTACGACGAAGGTGATCATCAAACTGGACAATATTATAACGGTTGCTTAGTTTTGCGGACGTTTTAACATAATACGAATACGACTTGAATTTACCGTAACATTATTGAATGCGATCGTAATTTATTGTTATTGTTGATTTCGCATTGTGGGTGTAGTATTATATACGTTGCGGGGTGTTATTTTGTTATTGTACATTAATCATAATAGTACCCGTAATGGATTAGATGTTATTTGGATGGATAATTATACGCTCAATGACACCCATCGTTGTCCAACGTTTCACGCATTTGAAAAAAAAAACACTCATGTCACCGCTATAGTAAAATAGGTATTATCATTTTCACGAACGCTCTAAACTGCATTACATTAATTATTATACGTGTCAACCTGTTTCATAGTCGGTTAATTACGCGATAACTACTGCACAGTGACAACTCATTAGTTATTATACATTTTTTTAAATTTAGATTTAAATTGTCTAATAGCACACCATAAGACGTGAGCTTTAATAATGGTTACACGGTTTCGATCAAATGACCTATATAAGGATAATTATTTATGTACAATGGCAAAAATATATGACATACATAGTTCTTTCGAAATGCACAGCGAACTTATGGTTAAAGATAAGTGCTATAGTATGTTATGTAATTGTTTACGCCTGGACAGGTCTTCAATATTAACACAAACATAGGATGAAGACGTATCAAACTTAAATACAAAGTTCGATAAATACAAAAAACAATAAAAGAATATCGGTTCGTATAAAACATCTGATATGTATATAATCTTTCAAAATGCGACGTAATTCGTTGTTATCGATTGTCGTGTAATGTAATATACACTTTTAATACATTAAATGGGCGCATACATATTCAATTATATTATATTGGTACAGAACCTTAGAACACGTCAACAATAATATTACATACGTTTACACGTTTCAAAATGCTTTTAAACATTAACCGACGAATAAAAACTGCGTATAATAATATGACGAGAAACGACAAAAACTTAATGCGGTTTACTACATGCATTTTTACATTTCATCGTGTCAACTGTTAATGGATATTATATTATACAAGACACCGTATTATTGAATAGGTTTTCAAATTGTTAAATAAATAAAATATATATTTGCAAAGTGTTATGTTATACAGTAGAATCCGCTTGATTGGGACACGTTGGGCGGTGACCTATTTGTCCCGATTAACCGAATAACTAATAAACCGATACATTCGTTCGGGTCTATGCAATCTGTCCCTATTAAGCGGTTGTCCACTTTATGTGGTGTACCAAATAAGCGGATTCTACTGTATTTATATATATATTAGATAGGTATAGGAAGTATATTTATAATATTGTGTACGGTTGAAAGAAATACAATAGATATTAATATTATAACTATTGTCTCGTTTGATGTTTATTGTTTATTATAATTTATAATAATATTTAATAATTTGAGAATACTTTGTTAACGCATTTTATTTTATTATTATTATTATTATTTTTATGCATATCAGTCACATATACATTATAATATTATGACTTGTAAGTTTTTTAATAAAATATGATAGGTTTCTTAGTTGTATTATTTTAGTATGTGCAATAAGATTGTGTCAGGTTGGGATACAAATACATAATAAACAATATAGACTAATCCTCGGAATTAAGACTTTTCGTGGTTGCTAGGGAAATTCAATACACCTGCTAAAACATGAAAACACTATACAATAGATTAATAAATAAGACACTGTCTGCTGTATATTATGTGGATTATTATGATCAATATTTTAATAATAAGTTTATTGTTTCAAACTTATTTACACGTCACATAATACGATAAAACACTATTACATGTGTAATACCGCAATACATATTACACATTAAATATATTATTATAATAGTATAATACGTTATATAATATTATAAGACTATTATATGAACTTTTTGATCGTTTCCTTTCTCGTAATTTATTAATATTGTTAAAAGCAAACCTTTTAACTTACACCATTACTTTTTGGAATTTTATCGTAAATACCTAAATGTGATATTTTACAACAAAATAAATAAAGATTATTATTATTAATTGGTAGATGGATAAAATTATAAAAATATGTACACTTTATATATTTTTTAAATACATCAATAATTATAATAATTTTTAATAAATATTCATTTGATTTGTGTCATAATGTAGGTATAATGTTATAGTCGTAAAGATCAGAATTTTTTTTAAATTGTTATTCTTTTGTTTTTTTTTTGCTCTGCATTATTTTTTTCAATTAAATATTTCTATAGTGTATATAATACGTTTTAATTATTTATTCAGAATTCTGTAACAATATTATGCCTTGGACCTCTACACAAGTTTTTTTCAGTGGACAGTGAGTCCCGGTAATTATTTGTAAGGAACCAAATTGAATAAATAAATAAATATTATCATGTTATGTAAAATTTATTCATTTGACCTTTCTTAATTGCATTTTATCGACAAGACTCGGCCAATAAAAAATTAATGCGTACCTGCCTAGTAAAATATTTTTTATTTGAGATGTTTAATCAATTTGTAGAACTCGTATTTGTGTATGTTATATACATATAATCAACACTATTATTTATGTGTAAGATAAAGATTACAGTTAAAGTGTAAACTATGCTTGTGGGTTTGACTGTCTGTAAACAATATTTTATTTCAATCACATATATCTTCACGACCCTTATTGAAATTGTACTTACTTTTACGAAACTCTTCTCATTGTTATATAATATATGCACGTTTAAATTATACATACAATATAAAATATACATATACGTTTGGGTTCGAGATGAAGCAACGAAACTGTTGGTAACATACTAGTTATATGCTACAATGGTACGTCTTTTTTTCTGGTAGCAAGGAATCACAAAATGTTTTATGCAGCACATCAATTCATTGGAAATTTAACACAACTCGTACAATTTACAAGAGGTCATGCTAAGAATTTCTCAGTAGTTCGATCGAGTATCTCGAGAATGTCAAAATGGCGACGAAGAAAATATATATTGGCGAGGGACTTCATAATTTTTTGAAGAAATCAAGTCCTACTTGACATCGTTTTCAAATACAACGATTCGCTATGAAATATTAGTAGACAGCTGCCTCGATTGTTACACTCAACTCTGGTATCAGTTTTTTCCATACTTTGTTGAAATATATATTATGTTATTAGAAATATATTTTCGTATAAAATCAAGAGCCAGTAGTTATTATAATATCATTTATAGTTGAAAACGTACATAATCTAATGTTAAAGCATATTAAATTAAATAAATAATATATATATATATATATATATTAATATATTCAAGTATACTTAAAACCATTATTAAATTAGATTATTCTCGTTTATTTTTTAATAAATTATTTTAAATTATTATAATATTGGGACTTGGGAGTGATATTAGGTACTGATATTTAGTTGGAAAGTGATTAGTTATATAATATATAGGGGTTGCATATTGTTATATAATATTATGCTCTTGATTTATATTATAATAGCAAATTAAGCTTTAAATTTAAATTATGCGATTGCCGATTACGAGTTTAAAAATTGAAAATTTATATTTTGCATATTTTGTCAATTTTAGGAAAAAAGTACATATTTGAATATTTCATTGATTTTTATACGTAAGCAATAATCATATTCAATATTTGCCTGAAAAAAATTGTTTTTTCTTTTTCTTATCTGACGTATTTTAAATAATATTGAATATAAAATTCAATATTATTTCACGTAGGTATTTATTGTCAACGTTGCAGTCGAATATTAATTTGACGACACTACAGTGTCGTGACACCATGGTGCGATGTTTATTTAACCTATACCACGCTTATAAGCTGAGATACTATCTTATCGTTAATAAGATATCGATTTAATTTATTGTCGTAAATATATTTATTCTTCATTTATTACCTAGTAGATTTATTGTAAATGGTTGCCATATTTAACAGTATTTTTTAAACTTTTTTTTCATTTCAATAAGATATCAAACGCTAACCAGTTTTCTGCAATATTTTAAAAATTTTGTTTTAAATTAATGAACATTTTTTTTATTGTACATATTATTAATAATTTAAGACTAATTTCGGAATTTTTAAATTATTTTTCATGCATATTTTACAACTTTTTCGTGTATATTTGCACATATATTTGACTATTTCTATAACTTCCGAGTCACAAATCAATATAGCTTAATAGTTATCTATTATAGTTACTAGTTGTGATTTAACACTTTAAAAAATGTAATATTATGACTAATGGTACGTCCTCTCTTCACTGGCCGCTACCGTTCTACGTGTTCCTTATGGCAACATTATGTTTATATCAATGAGGTATCGGAGATGACCTCGGTGTGTAATATTAACGCTAAGTAAAGTATTCGAATTTTGATATATATATAAGTATATAGATACAGCGTATATTGATAAAATACAAGACAGATATTGTATAATTGTGTAAAGAATATGAGGGTTGCCGATTTGGGTATGGAGTGTGACGTGGCGACGTACACGCGAGTGTGGGTGTTCGCTGATCGCTGTAGTGCTGTTCGTCGTGCAGTCTTCTCCACTGTCGTATTTCTATTCGTGTCGCACACTCTCGCCAAGCACGCATTGGTCATTATTTTATATAACAACGCGTGCTATAAAACCTTAAGTCAGCAGTCGGCCCCGCTTGCCATTGCTCGGATTCAGCAAATTAGCCGCGTGCCCTACTTAAGGAACAATGTATACTATATGTCGATAGACGGCAGTTACACTTATATTAATCGATATTTATCGTAGTCATTGAATAATAATATATCTGAAGGTATATAACATATAAAAATAATTGTTGTGAAAATATAATATTTATTTAACAATTTATAGACATAGGTACCATAAGTTATTATCATTATTTATAAATTTAAATTTTATAAAATTATATATAATAAATAATTACACTTTTAGCATACGTTTATAAATTTATATCTATATGTAGGTAAGTATAAGATTGTGATTAGAGTAAAGAGTCTAACTACAATAATACAAATATTAATGATATGATAATTATAATGATCCCATTTACATTTTTTCTCATCGTTAATTTAAATTTAATATTATTATCAATTAATTTAGTAGTTTAATAAATTATTGTATTCCCGTATTTGTTTAATGATTCACTATTAAAGCTGTTTTTGGTTGAATTAATCTTGTATTGCCATTATATTTTACCCTCTTGTCATACATTATATTATAATATATTTATATATTTTTCGTTACGTACAGTTTGAGATAATACTATGTATTAAAGTAAATTACACATGTTTCGTTGTGCTTAAAGTAGTTGTGCTGTATATGTATAGTTCTATATATATTATATATATATGTAACTATGAAGCGGAAGATTAAATTACACTTGATATTAACGTATAGCTTTACGTAATTACGTAAATGTAAATGGATGGTTTTTAATCGTATAATTGCCGCAGCTCAATAATAATAAATTATTCGTCTGTGTGTGTTGCATTGTTTGTGGAAATCGTTGTCATTGAAATCTGATTAAACGCAAAGAACTGTAGTAAAAGCGCTAAATACGCTAACGTAGTACCAAATCCCTGCAGAATAAACATGAACATAATAATATTTATATTAAGTCGCAGATAAACATCAACCATCAAAATCACATACTTACGGCATAAAATAATGACATATTGATGTTTAAAATACCAAATAATTCAAACTTGGACTTAATCGTATCAAGTTGATGTTGAAATAGAATAATCTGAAATTATATTTTTATTCAAAAACATAAATTATCGATATCATAATTGATAGGAGTAAACTAGCAAAGTTAATGAAAAAAATTACTAGAGTTTGTTCTATCTATAATTTAATTAAATTTGTTCCGTTCTCACTTCTAATTTGTTCACTAATTATAAATCCAGTACAGTTATACATACATATACCTTTATTTAAAATAAGTTTGTTCACCTAAACTCTGTTGGCTGATTAAATAATATGATCATTAAAAATTTTCCAGAACCTTTTATTATTATTATAATTCTATCAGTTCTGTCTGACAATATTCAATATTATAAAACTTTTTCCTCTCCCCTCAAGTTTAATTAATATGCAGACCCATAACTACATTATTGTTCAAGTCGCTTATCGTCTTTTCTCTATGACATATTTTTTTCTATTGATTTATTTTACACAATTTAATTTCCTTCTATCTAATTTAAAAATATTATTTTGAATACGTAATATTCAAATCGTATACAGATATTTTTACTTTTATTTTTAAAAGTAAACTAAAATTACATAGGCGAGACTATACAAGTTAAATGTTTAAATAAAAAAGCGTAATGCCTGAACGATAATGGGTACAAATTCCAATCTACATAATACATGAGTAATGTATTTATGTATTCGAATTTGATATACTTGAAATTCGATCGTCACAAAACAGAAAAACAAAGCAACATTTTTTTTTAGTGGACCTATAATAAGTGAATGTAATTTCTAGTTTTTAATAATAGGTACCTACTATTATAATATAAAACACTTAAGATCGTGTCAAATTAAACGTCCAATGCGTATACAATAGTTCCTTTTTATATTTTTTTTTTTTTACTTTAAATGTCCACATTTTGTATTCCATTTGTTTTTTTTATTTATACAAAATATTTAATATATACAACGGGAAATTTCAGCTTGGAGTAATTGTTTTTGGTATATTATTCTAATAATATAAGTAATAAATATTAAGTATTACACGCGGGTTAATATTGATTGAAATAAAATATTAAAAAAAAATATATAATAAAATTAACCGTTAGTATTAAATTTATGGCAAACATATATTTGTTTAATACTGAAGTAGATAACCCTTGTTTATATTTTAATCAATATGTAAAATGGGTTTTTATTATACTCGACGTTTTAATGTTTTTATTTTTTTTTTACCTCGGGCATCAGTCTCCGGCTTGTAACGGGATTCAAAATCAACGAAAGCCAGCTAAGTGACAAACGTATTGGTAAAATCTGAACAAAGCAAAAAAATTAAAAAAACATGTTAACTGCATACAATACAAAATATCATAGTACATTTATATATCGTATCATATTATTATATAATATGTAATATAATATGACAGTTATCGGAACAGCTAGTGCAGGTATGCATATATTATTTTAATACACGTAATATTATACTACGTATACAAAACGTGCGCGCGTAATTAGCATATTTAAACATTTTAAATTGATTTTTGTTATATTATTTTTCATGTTTACGTTGGAATTTTCGTTTTCGAGTGCTTGAATTCGTTGACGCGTTGTCGAACTTATTCCGAAAAAAAAAATCTTCTGTTGACAGCGTACAATGTACACAGCCATGAGTACAATATAATTTAAACGAACTCACCTATATATAATATACACATATCAACCCAATCATATACTTATTCGGCCAAACGGTATAGTCGTAGGACTAACGCACTCGCTCAAACGGCGTGCACAACACTACAATAATAATTCGTCCGAACAGACGCGGTGCGCGCTCTACCAGACATACCTTTTTGGTCACGTAATGTTCGCACAGGTACAGGTACCAGAGCCGGATGATCCGGATGACGCAGTAACCCGACCACATGGCGGTGTTCGAGTAGTTCACGTGTTTCTTCTTCTCCCATATGACGATGGTCACGTCGAACGCGATGCCGTACATGTAGACGACGATGCGGAACACGCAGTCGAACATGCACAGCGACAGCGGCAACTGGAACAGGCGGTTGATGCGGGCGAACAGTTCCATGCACGCGCGGTGCACGGCCCGCAGGTCGCGTATGTCGGCCGCGCTGAACGCGGGTATCCCCAGCCGGCCGGCCGCCGCCGCCGCAGGTCTGCCGCCGCCGCCGTCGCCCGCGGCCACGGACGCCAAGCACCTCCACCGCGGGTGCTCGGCCTTGTGCACGAGCGTCTCGATGTCGTCGTGCAGCGCCCGGAGCCGGAGGTACAGCGACACGCACATCAGGTAGAAAAACTGCTCGACGACGACGCACGTGATGTTCGACAGCGGCGGGAAAAGACAGATCAGTTTGGCCGAACTGAACGTGAACCTGTTAGTATAGTGCATTGCAAACAAATAAAACCGTCATAAATCGTTATGATATAATATCACGCCGACCTACGAACGAACTGAGAACATTGAAAATACGAGTATAATATTGTTCGTGCCAGTATCATTTGAAAACATTGAAACGTACAAAGACAACTGTGTGGTGAATGTTTTGGAAAAAGAAATTTTTTTTTTAAGTTTTAAATGGAGACATAACATGAAATGTATGAATTTATTAGTTTTTATTCAACTAATTATTATTTGTAAATAAAAAACTAAATAAACTAACCCTATAAATATATATAAATTACTAGGTTTGTTCAGGTGCAGACAACTTCGCACACGCGTTATATATACTATTGTATGTAAAATAATACAATAAATTGTAATCATAGAAGTGAGGAGTTGCCACAAATAATATATATTATCTAAGATAATAATGGAAAAGTTTGGGCATGCGTTATATGGACGTTTAGCCAGGAGCACCAATACAGTTTTCAAATAGGGCAGTCAAATATATTACTGTCTTAAAGATAGGGCGATGGTCCTTTACACATTCTACCCTATTTGTAGAGATCTCACAAACATCTTACACTCTTAAAAATACGTGGCTGGCCCACCTATAAGAAAAATAAAATTGACTTCTTAACGTTTTTATTTGCGTATTTTTTTTTGTTAGAAACACACCTTATCATAATATATGTAAAGTTTCGAAGATAAAAACTTAATCCTTCGCGCAGAAAATGCATAAAACGTAGTTGGATTTTTGAGGCCTTAAGTAGTAAATTTTGAGAAAATCACAATTATTATTGTTTTAAAAAGTAGGGCGACGTTTCGTTCAACGGTCTAGCATTTTTTCGATGTCTTGTAAACCCCTTCACGTTTAAAATTACGTAAAAGTAGATTTTTGTCAAAAAACAGCCAACGGCCGTGTTGGATCTTATAAAAAAATAAAATTGACTTTATTTATGTTTATTTGTGTATATTTTATCACGATTGTCTGTGTATTTAGAGTGTTGTGTTAGACCTCTAGTCTTATAGCCTGCACACACTATTCATTCAAAATTTTCTGTTTTCTCGGAAATCCAACAATGTCTGCACGAGATGCCATCGATTGTGTGACTCGAAGTCCGTCTCTGGGCAGTGGGCACACTTACTTGTAAGTGATTAACACGAAGTACATGGCGAATTCGTAAGCAACGAATAGGACGATGGCGTACGCAGAGAAGTGCTGCCAGAAACCGGTGACGTGGTCCAGCCGGCACAGATCGAAGAAGCACTCGTTGGTGGCGCGGAGGACGGACGGCCACAGCATGTGGGCCTGGCACACGGCGGTGGCCGCGATCCCAGCGAACATCATGTACACGAACAGCTCGTCAATGTCCAGCACCCGGGTGGCCATCAACTTCTTGGCCAGTTTCCGGTAGTTTTCCAGGTTCCGGATGGACACCACGCTGACGATTAGCGACACCAGCCAGTAAAGCGCTGTGTGGAACGCCTTGAGCACCACGCCGGGCCAGTGGATCCGGAACTGTCGGGGCGGCGGGCCGGGGGTCCAACCCACCGGAAATACGCCGAACAGGTACGCACAGACGTGCAACGGCCGGTGGAGTTTCATGTTGAATGCGCGATTCGTCCGGCCGTCGTGAGTTAGTGAACGGCTCTAACTCCGCGCTTGGCGTGTTAATTGCGCGTACGTCGTCGCTAACGTCCGAGCGTTCGGTACGTTTTCCGTGTGCGCGTAGTCGTAATAGGCGTGCGCGAATCGCAAAAAAAAAAAAGAAAAAGTGTCACAATAAATGCCGTATAATAAATAACATTAGTGCCTATAAAGGTACTATAATTATGATGTCACCCCATTTCATGTCATCGTTCAGATTGTCCGTTCATACCACAAGTATAGGCGTGCACTACGTGTACTAATTAATTATATATCCAATCATCGTGAATATTTGCTTTTTTTTCTAACCAATGTCAAACATAATACCATTAACTATAATATAATATTATTATTATTATAAAATTTTAATATAATACAATGCAATTGTTAGTATAATAGAAATAGAGCGAATATACTACTCGTATACTATGTAATCAATGATAATACGTACAAAAAAAATAGAAATGGATTTCCGTTCGAAGAAACAAAATACATGTGTGAAGCTTACAGTGGCGGCCCGCCTGGGAAACTTTGAAACTAAGTTTCACACCATAAAATATACGTAAAAGCTATTTGTAAATAATTAGAACGATAGATATATAATGCAATAATAAGATTATATTTTGTATCTAAATAGAGAAATTAATATGTGTTTATTTTTTTTTAATATTATAGCAAGCCACATAGTCTTTAAATAGTTCCTTCGACGGGTTTTTGGGTCTTAAAGATAACGATGCCAGTTAAGCGGAACAGCTGGCCGACCGTTATTTCAGCCATAACATGTAATGTCTAATGTCATGATATGGTGTTGCAGAGAGAGCCGAAGTTTATTAGCCACCGTTTATAGACAGAATTGAAACCAAGTTCAGTTGTACGCTGCCGGTTGCCGCATCGCACATCATCACTCGTCTCGTCTCCATACGCATTATACGCTGCATCTTTAAATCTTATTCCGCGGTCTGTATTATTTTACTATTTGTATTATATATTTATACTAAACTATATAGACCAAATACAGAAATACGATTATCTCTATTAAAATAGTATAATTGCTTAATTATGTATAATATATAAAACATTTTATAATTTTACTTCAGTGGTAGGTAGGTATACTTTTCGGTAAATAAATAGGTTTATATTATTCGGTGTTTTTATTTTAGTAGTTTTGATAAGTTTAAATAATCAGTTTCCCCGGAATATTTACTTACGAAGCGCCACTGGTCTGAGACCATCTTTAAGATGCGAATTTTTAAAAACCATTTATTATTGCGCACCTTTTACGTACAAAAATGTAGGGGCATTTTGGTTCGTAAAAGTATATCATGATAATTTAAAGTTTCTACCTATCCTAGTTGTAGCTGTACGTTAATTAGTCAGTCAGGTATAAAAATATAATTACCTTAAAAATAATTATGATCATAAAAGTAAATAATATAAATTATATTATGCAGTAGTGTATAGTAAACAGTATAATAGTATTTCAGAGATCAAAAATTCAAACCGGATAAGAACAATAATTAAAAAAAAAAAAACAATATAATATAATCTATTAACAATTAATATAATGTAATATTTAAATCGGTTTTAATCGGATCACTTAGTAGTATCGAGTTATTTGCAGAGTACAAATACATATTTTATTACTATAATATATTGAAATATTTTCAATAATACCTAATATCCAAATAGATATGTATTCACCAATTCACCATGCGTAATACAATAGTCGGGCTTTTAACGTGACCTAAAAACGTCGTTTTTGTCATAGTCATCGTGGTGGTGGTGGTGTTGTTGTTGTTGATGTTGTATTGTTACGTACTCCATAATCCATATTGTTATTATATTGTCGATGTTGTGTACGATTCAGATCCCGAGCCGGGTAATGTTTTTTTTTCGCGGCAAATAATAAAAACGAAACCGCCCCGCAACCGAAACGCCTCGTTTTATAGCGACCGAGAGCAATGTTTTTATGGCGTTTCCTTTTGAACTACCAATTTGAAAAGATAGGTTTTTTCGGTCCTGGTCCATATAGTACTCAATATAAACGAATTGTAACAAATAACAATACATATACTCAAACTCGTTTAATATATATCCAACATACATAATACTTATGTAATATATATATATATATATATATATATATAATATACTTATACATGCTCACTCCTATTTTTCTTCAATTTTAATTTTAAGTACACTTAAAAACCAAATTTTCAAATTTTTGTTTTATTTACTTTTGCATTTTAGGTAATTATTAATTTCACACTAGCTATCTTTCGTGATCACGACTGAAAATTTTAAAATCTGAGGAATTGAATATTTGAAGTCAGTGCATTATAGGTATGTACTCGTATAATAATAATATTATCATAGAATATATTATATTATGTTAAATGTTTGATGATAATGTTCAAATACGGTGGTTAATATTTTATCCACGTACTCGCATTAATGTGTTTAATGTTTATAGCTATATATAATATCAATAACAGTATGTTTAATGTTTACTACCCACATTATAAGTGGATAATATTATAATATTATATTTTTAAATGACATCAATCGTTTAACTCATTTGTATTATATTTTATATAGTATATAGTAACACCAGGATTAAATTACATTCCCATACGAATGTTCAATATTCAAATGTAAAAAAGTGTGTATATTAATGAATTTAGTGATTCATATATATTATATTCTATAACATATACATAATGAATGGTCAAAGAATATAAACTGCATTATGCTGTTTTCGGTAGTGACGTAATATTATATTATGTTATATTATTATTTTAGTTAATAAGTCAAATTTACTAAAAATTGTCCTATTGATTCTATTCATTAAATTGACACAGAAGAAAACATAGTCATGTTTTTAAACCATACAAATGAGACAGATATTACAAAAATAGAAACGATAATGAAAATAATGGGAAAAAATACTCAAGAGGTAAACAAATTAAAACAATTTACATATATGCTGATTTCAGTAGAATTCATCTTCCATTAGAGTTTCTACTACATGCTTTAATTTAAAGTTTTGACGAATTCATATTTCTTAATTTAAAATATACAACTGCACCTTTTTTGAATTATTGAGAAAATGTTTGAACACCACGACCACATGCTTCATACAACTTAAATTTGTTTTAATAAAAAGTTTGCTTCAGTTTGACATTTCATTAATTACAAAATCTCAATACAACAATTACATTTTCAATGTCTCCCTACTATACGCTGTTTATTAATGCATTAAGTTAATTCATTATATTGAAAAAATTAAATTTTAACAACAAACTGTTCATGTACGGAATTTGTTTTTTTTTTAATGGATGTTGTTATAGTATAGATTTTTAAGGTATCAGTTCATCGAATCGAAATAAAATATTTATTTAAATTCGAAGAATAAAAACATCAATAACTGTCAATAAACCAATAAATAACGTGCTACGTTAATATAATTTAATGTTACAAAAATATGTCAAAAATTATAAAATATTTAATGGTATTATAGTGACGTTTCATGCGGAAATATACTGTTAAGTATTGCGCCGTTAACATTTCGAAAATATTCTATTACAATATATTAAAAACAACGTTTAAATAATTTAGTATAGGTATAATATATTAACTTTTTTTTTATCAGGTTCATATTTGAAACAAAGCAGTGATAAATTGCAAAAATATATTAACATTGTAAGTACTACTATTGAATAAATCCATGATTAAACGTACCTAAACACAAACCATCCTATAAACATAAACTTTTAATACCTATTATATTTTTTCTTAAATTGATTGTAAGTATACCTAAGTACCAATATTATAATAGCAAATAATTTATTACCATTATATAAACTAACCACATTAATTTTAAGCTATGTGACTTAAAGTGTCAAACTCTTAACAATAGTTTTCACAAAGCACTAGAATACACAATTAATTAAAAATTTAGTTTTTATCTGTTAGTTTCCATCAAAAAATACAATATATATATCATTCAAACAAATCTATCGATTTTATTTCCATTTAAATGTTTATAAAGGTTAAATTACAAACAAATGTTATCATTGCTTTAAAGATTATAAATCTATTTTATTATAAAATCAAGTAAAAATCAAATCAAATTATATTTTGGGTAAATAATTTCATTAAATACCATTAGCAATATCTATCATTATTTTTTTTATCCTAATACACATATACACTGTAAATATTAATTATAATTTATAATTATTAATCATTCAGTATTCTACAGTTAATTATTTACTATACATATATTTATCAGATTATTACAAAGTATTTATGAATTTATTCTGTTGCCTTGTAACTTGTAAACTTATAACGATAAAAATATATCAACAAAAAATAAGTACTTAGTTTCTACTAGTAATCATCGTTTTTAACCACTGCCAAAAAAAATATGCAATAATATAAAAAAAACTCAGAACAAAATAAATTTATAAGAAAACTGTAGAAAAATGAACAATTATATTATAATATTTTTCTTCTGTTTATAAGTAGATTTTACGCATTAAATTTTATGTTATAATAAAAAAAAATTATAAACATTGTTTGTTTAAGAAAAAGCCGTAATTGCAGTAGCAATGTTTATCAAGATATTATTTATACCAATAAAATATTTCATTCTCTAACTGTTCTTAAATTAAATTAAAATTCTCTTATAGCAAATAGAAATTATAATTCTCAAAATATTAAAAACGCCTATAACTTCAGTTTAAAAATTGAGATACGTTGTAATCAGTATAAATTTTATAAACTGGAACTTTTATTATTTTTAATAAATTACAATTTTTCTGTAAGCTTTCTATTTAACATTGCAATGTACAATTATTTTTATACCCATAAAAATACATTTTACAATTTTTGCCATCTTATTTAGTTTTAACTTTTCAAGACCATAATTTTAAGTTCCACCAAAAATCTATAGAAGCACTCCTGCTATTGTTGAACTCTCAAGTATTCGTACAAATGAATTGAAAAGTGCACTAGTTTTTTTTGTACAATACATTAGGTATGGCTAACTTGCAACTCACGAGCCACATGCGGACCTCGTCATTATCAGATGCGGCTCGTGTCTTATTTAAAATATTAAAATTTACTTATTATAACTATGAATTTAAATTTGTTAAGACGTATGCATTAATAAAAATTTTTAAATTATATAAAATGTATCTATAAACATTTTGACTGTTGGTATCCTAGTATTTATCCGTGTGGACCGCGAGACCGTGAACCTATTCATATTGGCCACCACTGCTATATAATATCACGTGAGTATAAAAATATGCAAAATTTAAGTATATAATACTGCTATATTGCTAATATATAACATATCATTAGATGGCTATAAATTGCGCACTTTCAAATTTGTTTAAATAACCTTTTTCTTCTGTAATAAAACCCCATAATTTTGTTTAAAAAAAAAATAAATAATTTTTCCAAAAAATATGCGATTATTTTATGTATATTATACAATATATACATAATAATAGCTAGTACATATATTTTTAGTCGTCGAATGAAAACAAAAATAATATATATTACAATTTACAAATTAAATAAGTACATAAAATTGATTAAATAATAAAGTAAAAAATTACTTGTGAATTGTAAATCGTAATTATTACTAATACCACATAGTATTTTTTATTCTAAAAAAAGGATAATAATATGCTTTATATTAATATTTTTTTCGTTCATCAATTAAGATATACATACATAAACAACTTTTCATTTAATACAAAACTAATTTAAATAAAGTTCTTATTAAATTACTAACAATTCAATATAATATACAATAATTTGCAGTTTAAATACTGAAAAATATAAAACTCTTAATACAACTTAAATAATTATATAATTCACAACAATAAACGAAGTAAATTACATTTCAAAAATGACTAAGAACTCAAATATTCAATAAAATTCAATAAGCTTAAGCTTGTTTTTAGTTCTGAACAACATTATTATACCTACCTAGTACCTATATATAGATGCAATTCAAGAGAGTGGATTTATGTAATCTTAATAGATATATGTTTTATATAATCACGTATCTTCAATATCGGTTTGTTATAATAGAAAAAACTTAAACAGAAATTACTGTATGAAAAAAGGTCGCGGTAATAATAAAATGTGACGATGGAATACTTTTCTTTCCATAAAATCAAAATCTGGATATTTTTTTGAAGTTTATTAATTTTACTATTACCATATATTCGTTTTAAATATTAAGTATAAAATATCAATGTTTCATAATTAATTTATGATATTTGAAAATCAAGAGTGTAAATCTCTTCGTTTTTTTAAAACCACATTATTAATTTTTTCTTAGCGTACACAATATGACATCATAATTTCAATATTTTTCATGTAAATATTTTTATACTAAATAATTGGAATATTAATATATTTTAATCTTTATAATTTATAATAAGTATAAGCGTGACAAAACTTTAAAAATAGCTCCGTAAAAATTGAATTTAAGTGTTTCTCAAACATTATAGAAACATACGCTTTCCTCAAAATTCAAAATAACTTTCTAGGAATTACAATAGATTATTTTATTTTAACTAATAATAAAGTTATAATTTACTAAGAATTAAAAATAAGCATATTTTTTAGTATTTTTTTTTCAATATTGATTAATTTATACTTATTATACTTATACATAGTAATATACTGTATTATTAATTTATGAACAAAATAAAATACACGTGGTATTTTAACTTGATGATGCTACTTTTTTCTTATCCTTAGTAAGTTCCCTTTTGATATTAAAACAGACATTAAACTAACTTACGTATTATCATTTTATAATTCTATATTTTCAACGCTCTTATTTTCGAATCTGAATCTTTAGGTACTAACCCAATAAACGTCTAAATCGGAATTGATCCAGAGACCTGTTCATATATAAATAATTAAGTTAATTCAATTAAGGTTTTCTCAGCCGTGAGATTTCCTTCTCAAGCTATTTTATTATTATTAACGCCACTGTAATCGTTTAATAAATTAACTTATTGTACATAAACAGATTGTAAATTTTCAAATGAAGCAATATTTAAAAACAAAGGATAGCTATTGTACGTTTCGGCATTACTCTTTGGGGAAATAGCTTTAGCGTGTTGTATATCACAATTATTTTATAATAATAATTCTATATTCTCTCAACCATTTCATATAATACCGTAATACATATACATCAAAACTTTGTAATTTTGTAATAAACTGATACAGTCGGATATCGTTTAACGAAATTATTATTAATTTTGTTTTTCCTATATGTGCACCAGTATCTAAACATACTCGATGGCTGCTGCAGAATACTTAAAAGTGTCAAAACCACTGTTATATTCTCTTGGGGTGTACAATCTGCCCTATATATTTCCATTGTTGATTATCTCGGCATTCTTCGTATCTTTCCCGCACAAACGTGTGCGTTATCTCTGGCTGTATACTGTATAGCAGCGTATGTATACAGCGTTGTATTTCATCCAATACGTACGTGTTACAAACTCATGCAGTATCATAAATTATAATATTATATTCATTAGTGTCATATGAAAGAAGGGTGGCCAATGAAAATTCGTCTCCGTCTAATTTTCAAAGGCCTACTGCAAAGCAGATAATGGAATTTATGAAATTGGTCGGTTAGAATGAAGATAAAAATATTGTTAACCAACTAATATTATAATATCACGTGTAATCTAATATTGTTCATATTCATTAGCGTATAATACTGTATTTTAGATTCTGAGCAATTGAGAAAACCGATGAATGTATTTATTTTACAATTATGTGTGATTTTTCCTGTCTGTCATCACCTTTTGGCTCAGAAAAATGCTTTGATTATCGACTTTGTGTATGATTTTCTGTAGTTTGTACTTCAAGAGATCAAAAAAAAAAAAAAAAAAATTAAGAAAAAATAGTAATTTATATACAAATCCGGTATTCGATAAAATTAATTTAGTTTTATTTGTGTACATAAAAAATGAATAACAATAAACATTTTAAAATATTTTTTTACAAATACTTATTTAGGTATATTAGAATTTTCTATGCGTGATAAAATTTCCTAATTATTTTGACTCTTTTTGAGCTTTACTTATGTATAGATTATTAATTTTATTTCCATAAATATCGATTAAAGCATTTCTGCTAGGTTAAAAAGATTAAAAATGTAATCCAAGATTTCCCATAAATTTTTATTTTAGCCCTTTAATAATATTAAATATATAATAAATATATTATAGGCACGACTTTATTTTAAGCATAAGAAATTCAAATTTTAATAAAATTTTCAAATCATTTTGAGGTTGAAATTGTATAAAATATTCAATTTTTATAGTTTAGAATAACGAGTTTGTTGTAATTTAAAAATATTATTCGTAGGTATACTTGAAATGTTATCGCATCTATATATTATTATATTTTACACACAACACAATGACATTTTAAAATAAAATGTTTTCGGCTACATATTTTAATTCAACCTATCGTATTATAAATATCAAACAAAATTGTATTAATATAAATATAAATGTATATATATATATATATTTATAATAAAATTTACTTAATAATAAAATAAGTTGTAAGACAGTTTTCAGTCAGAATCGTTTTTCGTGCAATGTATATCAATATTATCATTGAATTCAAATGTAACACATGCATTATAGTGAATTATTCCTCAATGGCATGGTATACTCGACACTTTTATTCTATAGCAGAGCAGTTTCTTACTCCCCTCCTTTTAGTATTATTTAATGTTATTGTATATGTATATGTTTATTATGGTTTTTTACTTATTGCCATTATATGATGGATTATTGGTCACGGTTGAGATATACTAAATAACGATAATCGCTACTTCCCAGTTCAATGGAACAGGCTTGGTAGAAGTAGTGTAGAATAACTACTCATATTTTAAAAATTGTAAACCGTGAGAGACTAATATTTATCATTCGTAAAAGGGACTGTAAAGTTTTGTCTCACGTCTATATGTAGTGAAACCCGAATTTATGCTATTTACTATAATTGTAACAATAAAGATTATGTGTAAGTACTTATACATAGGTTCGACACTGATCCCTTGAATACATCACTGCACATCTACCACAGTCAATGAATTCGTACGTATCGCTATTGTTCATATTGTTATGTTATTGAAACTCGTCATGGAAAACGGACTCATGCCACAAGATTATACCAGTTAATTTTCACTTGTATACCTTTTCAATGAAAGGACACTTATATATTCTTATTCATAATATATACTTTGTTCAAATTTTCAATGGAATGACGGAGGAATCAGCAATAGAAGTGATAAATTATACTAAAAAATTGATTTTAATTATCATTAACATGCCTTTTACAATTTATGTGGCCTATTTGAAGAGCATCTATCATTATTTCAATGAATCCGTTGTCGCATACCGGAAACTCTTATAGTATATTGAAATGTTTTATAATTTAATAAATCTGTATTTTAAGTAGTTATAACTACAGTTACAGTAATCAATTAAGTAAATATTATGTTATATTAATCTGCCAAATGACATTTAGTTACCTCTATGTACATAGCACTCGTAGCAGGACTGCAGGAGAAGGAAGAAGGACATTTTAAAAGTTTAACTTATCCAAAAGTGATTAAATTTCATAGTAACGCTACCGTATATTTCGCATGACTTCTACGCTCGAGTTTTACTTTCTTTAAATGTCTTATAAATGATATTTAAGTATATAATATCATAATAAATCTATTTGAAACGCCCATAAATCTAAGTCATATAATTCTACCGGGGCTAACCTATCGATGGTAGTATTTTACGAAAAGACCCATAAACATCCGAAACTAACAACAATATATGTTTGGAAGTCAATCAGCTTCTACGTGTTGGTCTAACAATGATATAGACGCGAGGAGTGAGTGTGAAGGAAAAAATAGACGCCCATCGATTATTATATAGCTCGCCCGTCATTGACAGTCAACGTCGCGAGTACTACCTTTAAACTGTTATATTCAACAAAATGTACACACAAATAAACGAAATCCATTAACAATCCCACAGAGATTCCATTAGTTTTAATGTCATGCATATGATACGTTATAAATATTGAAACTGAAAAAAATAATTATACGAACAAAACTAGATTAGATGGCTGTGTTAGTACCTACTCGGTAAGATTGTGAGTAATAAAACTTGAATACTAAATTTAGTGCAGCGTTAAATGCATTGCATAATAGTATAAGTTTTACATAAAAAGAAATACACATATACTGCAGTATACATATAGATATACACATTATAATATAATAGTTTTAAATTTCTTTGTATTGATCAGATATAGCAATGACATGATATATTGTTTTGGGACGGCACATAATATAACCAATAACTCAGCAATTTATATTATCAACTATTATATAACTCATATAACTATGAGTACCGCAAAACTAGGTATAATAGGTACATAGATGCATTAAAATTGATATATTATAGATACCATCGATACATCTATATATTACCTAACAGTATATGAACCATTGCATCATCGGCTGCAATGTGATCCACAATACTAATGGATATTTGAATTTTTGAAGCATTAATGTCACGCAAGCGCAAAAGAAACGTATATAATATATATATATATTATACGAAATGCTAGTATACGACAGTAACGAAACTAGGATTATTTTATAAGGGATGATACGCATTTTTCATATTCACCACAAAGAGCAAAATAAAACCCCTTTAGGTACCTAGATCTGATGATGTATTTTATAATAATTCATACATATTTATCATTTTTTATAACGGTATGCCGTGTAATAACAGAGTTCACTGGATAACCTCAAACAGAAGAATCGTAATACGCTAAAATATTTATTAGGGTGCGATGTGTTTACTTTCAAAGTTCATACGACATGTTCCAATTAATCGTCTTGCCGATATTATGATAAA
This sequence comes from Rhopalosiphum padi, assembly GCF_020882245.1. Classification (NCBI taxonomy): domain Eukaryota; kingdom Metazoa; phylum Arthropoda; class Insecta; order Hemiptera; family Aphididae; genus Rhopalosiphum; species Rhopalosiphum padi. The sequence continues at coordinate 20,173,450 of NC_083600.1, read as the reverse complement.
CCAAAAAACAAGTAAAACAATAAAACAGATCAAAAAGATTTAAAAAAAAGAATAAAAACGTGTACATAGCTTTTGTAGGGCAAGGTCGTATATCACCCGCATCGCTTCCCTTACAGTTATTCCACTGCTATGCGATAATATATATATATATATATATATATATATGTGCTACCCGTCTTTCGGTACAAGCAGTGACCACCGTCGCACGCTGCACTGCGTCGGGCGGATGAATGAGTGTTTTAAATTTTTCAATTATATCACGTGCGCGAGATAAAAACGCGTAACAATGATAAAGACGACGGTGATGATGATGATAATAATAATAACGAAATCATATTATATTAACACATTGTAATAGGCTTCAGTCGAGTTGTAGTGGCGCATGGTCGGTGGTGCACAGTTGCACAGTACGCGGCGGGAGAACGCGCGCGATGTCTAGCGGCCGTCGAGTGCGGCGCATGTGTCGATAAAACGGCGTTTTGCCGCCCAAATGGAAAAACGAGCGAGAGGAAATCCGGAGAGAGAAACACCGCCACACTGACGTTACGCCGTTTTCGCACGCGGGCGACGCGCTCGCCACGCTGCGGGCGGCGGCGGTTATACGGCTATAATAATAATATTACACGCGCCGGGTCGCCTTTCAGTCTGCTGCCCAGTGTGTCATGTCTGGTCGCGCGATAAACGCTGAGTCGACCACAGTCGCTTGTACTTCCGTCTTGAAATGCTACGAAACCTGCAGACGTCACATGGTTAGTAAGAAAAAAAAAATATTTTAAAAATCGAAAACAAAACCCAACGTTTTTTTTTTTTTTTTTCAACGATAAAAACAATGCTGCACGATTGCAGCCACCCATTCCACCCACGCCCCCGCGTTTTTGTTGGCCGTATTACGTTTTCAAAGTTTGTGTTAACCATATACTCGCATCTACGCGTTTTTTAACATATATTATACTATAGACCTCTACTTATACAAATATATAATAATATCGCGTTGACACCGTCTTGCGGTCGGGATCAAAACGCGTAAAACAAAAAATTTTAGTCGCGGTCTGTAAGTTGCTATATTTATATTTGTAGCTTATAATAATAATGTTTCCTAATAAATGTGGTAAAAAAAATTTGGAAAAATCTATCAAAAATCTAAAAATTAGTACTTGAAAAATATTGCATTTTTATATTTTTGGTAACCAATTTATTTACTTTATTGACTATATAAATCTATTTTATGCAAATATATATGATTATTGTTATTAATTATATGATAGGTTTTTGGAAATTTACTGTACTTGAAATAATTCATCGTACAGTACAAATATTTTATAATGTCAGGATATTTTTATTAAATCAAAATATCAATAAATTATAAATAAATAAATCAGAAATATTTTCACAAAATTGTATAATAATTTAAATTAATTTTTCATTCTAGAAAACACGTGGTCTTCAATGATAGTGTATTAATTGCAATCTAATTTTTATTATAGTAACCAGGATATTTTACTCGTTTTTAGACAATAATACTGTCTTAATTTAAAATTATTTAACATTAGTACAAACTTTAACTTTTCACTTAACATTTTTTAAACTGACAATTTCAAAATTTAAGCGAATACGACTATCTAATTTCTATAATACGTCTTGTCATAAAATTATAATTCAACCATGATTTCAACTCGAATAAGCACTATTTGGATCAGAAAACAAACACGAATCCGCAATTATATTAAATGGATGTAACACCGTATTGGCTCTATTAACAATTACAATATCGTGCATACCGCTTAAAATAAAATATGTAATAATGAATAGAATTGTGTGCTGATCATCGATATAAGTGATATTTTCACTGACTATACATACTTTCCGTAGATATAAACATATATTATAATATTTAGAAGTTATCTACTAGTAATAGGTATATATATAATATATTATTATGATATAAGCTATTGCCGTATTATAGTAGTGATAGTTCTACTAATGGGAATCAATTGCAATTAACGTTCCAGTTTTGAACAAATAAATTATTTGATTATATTTTTGTCATATAGCGCAATAAATGCATCCAAATATCTTTTTAATTTTCATATTATATACTGAAGCGTAGAAAAAAAATTATAGTTGGAATAAAGTATTGTAGTAGTAGTATTAGTAGTAGTAGGTTTTAGTAATATAAACTATTTGGTACCACTGATAAATATCCTTCCCGAAATCAAACAATAAAATAAATTATACAGGGTGATTCCCCAACCATACTTACCCCTTTCTTTCTTCAATAAAACAGTTATTTTAAATATTATATACCTAACATCATAATTTAAGATTTAAATTTTTTTACTTCTTGAGGAGTGTCCTGTGGAGATACAAAGTTACGTTTTTTCAAATAAGAACACATTAAAAGATAAATATTTCAATAACTAAAAGAATACGCGTTTAAATTTTAAAATGGATACATCAACATTTTTAAAAATATTATCCACTAAAAAAATGTGCAGTAAAAATGGGTTGTCCACATTTGAAAAACCAAGTAATACAAGTAATACAAAAAAATCTCAAGAATTTAAATAAATTCGCTGTTAATGAAATAATGAATAATGAGCATGCTTGATAAATTACTCTGTAATATAATATTTTTATCGACGATTTAAAAGGTTTTTACTTTTTTTTTAATTCGTAGATTCGTAACGATGTAGAACAAAGGATGATTTTTTTCATCTTAATTTTCTCAGGGTATTATACGATTTTAGTTAATTTTAAAGGATATAAAACATTTTAATAATGATAAAAATAAGCATATAAAATGTTTAATAGTTTAAAAAACCAAACTAAAATACCGTTTGTATGTTTCCAGTAGGTTAACGATACAAACAATTTAAAAACTACCCCGTATACTATTATGATTATAAAATATACTTCATGAAATATGCATTAAACATGTTTCTTATACCGTGTGCTTACTTAAAAAAATATAATTTAATACTATCGTGACAGTATTATAGTGTGTATTATATACCTAACGTAAACAAAACGTAAACAGGAATATTAATATATTTTGAAATCTCACAATATGTTTCCATTTTAATTTGATGATGTTTATACTGCATTGTATGATGGTGTAGATCATTTTAAAATCACATTATTTATACATTAAAACTGCACAGACTTTAGAAGACTTTTTTTAATAACCGCGGTGTACACGCGCAGGACCGGCTGCAGTGGCGGATTATATAATATTATGCCACTATAGTCTATGAATGACGTTTGGTTCATAGATTTTGAGAGGTCGTGTAAACTAAATCAAATTCACAGAGAATAACAGGGCACACAAAGGCTATATAATATAATTAATATGAAATAATTATTGATGGGTTTTGGACAAATAAAACGCTTGTGCCGGTGGTTTTCAACTTTTCAAGTATTCGGTACTCCGCTATAATACACCCGCTAAGACCGGTCACGCACGCAATCATTTGCGATACTTAATATTTAATTATCATTACTATCATTTATAGTTTAATCCATTATAAAATATGTACGCCGATAACCGGCGATGATCATTTGTCGCTCGGGCGAATTGCACGCGTATGAATATCCAGACCGTATTGTATTACGCGCGAATTTAATACTATTACTAGGTATACCCATTATAAAATAAAGTCGGACCGCCTTAATTGAATTTCGTTAAACCGTCCGCGTACCTTATTTTACCTTATTATTTTTAATCCACGTACTCCCCAATCCTTACGTTTTAATTACGCAACACAATAATTACCCTTTTTTTTTTTTTAAATACGTTTTTATAAAATATGTTATGAAACAATGTTTTGCAATACTTTTTTAACAATACGTGCCTATGCATAAAGCAATACGTCATTTTAAACCAACGGAAGAACTTAAAGTTTAATTTCTAATATTTGACTTTTTTTCGGTCAACGAAGTTTAAACATTTTTTTGACGCGGGCAAAGTTACACAACACAAAACGCATATTCGTAATAATATGTTTAATATAAATTCTTGCTTGAATTTTTAACGCATTCTTATATCTATAGGTATATAATAAGGGTATAGCGTGTAATTTCATTGTATATTGTGCATTGTAAATTAGTAATCCGTAATTTTGTACACGTTTTGTTGTGCAGTGAAAAATTATTCGTAGAAATGTATTGTAACGAAACAACGCATCTCGTCGAAGTTGAATAATATAAACTAATCACTTATATATTATTATGTTATTATTATAGTTGCTCTCAAAAACGTATTAAATACCAAGAAATAGCACTGATGAGGTGTATCGCTTCTATTATTTTCGATTGCAAACGCGGAATATGTAAAACACCTTAAACACCGTCTTACATGTCAAACATAATAATAATTATCCATCGCAATCCAGAACGATACGACGAGTACCTATATACTACAAGCCGTTGGCATTTCATCAAACAGCCCCAAAATACAATCGCTCGTCGATGCAACACCGCAAAAGAAATGAAATAACCGCCAACTCACTATAACACATAGTAGTACTACTACGATATAGTTGTGCCTCCCATTTTTTTTTTTTAAATTCAATATTCGTATTATTGAACTTTCGTCTTTCGGGATACGAGGGGTTAAGCAAGGTTACATACAGCTGGTACCTATATATCTATTATAGATACGTTTCCGAGTGCGTCGTACGCCAGGTGTCATTTCACAATAAACTTTGTATACTGACGATATCCGTACCCGGGCGTTATTTACACTAATGGAAATATTGGAAAGGAAGCGTTTGGATTTATCATTATATGCAGGAACCACCTATATACGATACATTCCGCGTCGGCGTTCGATATCCGCGCGATGATCGCGATCGAACGGCGAGTGAAAGGAAAACATTCGGCGCGATGGAGTACTTTGCGTAATCCGCTTGCCGTTTTTCATCGTATACCTAAATGATATTATAGGTACACACGTTATTATTATTATCGTATGTTATAATATGTATTCGGTCGACATACACGTAGCGAGCATATCTTTTAATAACATTAAAAATTGTATTGAAATAAACAAAAAACTCCGTCACACCACTCGTACGTCACCGATGACAAGATAATTACGTCCGGCAAATTCGCCAGTGGTCTTGTCCGTGTTGTGTATAAATTATTATGTTTTAGGGTACAACAACAACAACGACACAAACGGCGATGACGGCAGCGACGGAGATGGCGAAACTGCTGGCAACGGAAAAAACATGTTGGCGCGGAAGCTATCAACTAAGGGTGACACTCTTTACCTCGAGAGACGGGTGGGACTCTTCAGTGGGGTGGCTCTAATTGTAGGCACAATGATCGGTAAGCAATACTGTAATAATACCGATACAATTTTTTTTTTTTTTATTGGCATTCCATTAATAATTCATAAACATATCTTTGTTGTGGTTAACTATATCAGTTAACGTATAAATCATACGCTAAATATATATATATCGATCTACGATATAGGTGGCTCTCGGACGTATTTTATATGGCCCACAGACAATAAATAATTATTTTTTTTTAATTATTCGTATTTACGGTAAACTAACGAGGTTTTCATTTTTACTTTCTTTGTTTAAATATGTATTCACAGTGGATTTTTATGGCTCTCGAAAACTTCACAAATTCCTGATGAGATCCTCCAAAAATATGAATTGTTGACACGTTTTATTTACATAATATGTCATATTATTTTGACTGAATTATGTATAACACTATATACTAACATCATAACGATGTATATATAAATATATAATATATAATATACAAAGTGATTCGACATCGCCAAACATGTTCATCTCCTTTTTTCTTCAATAATGCAGCTATTTAAGATAATATGATCATGAGAATTTTTAAATATACTTAAAGACCATATTTTAAAATTCTTGATATTTTTTTACTGCTTAATCAGTGTCATTTAGATATACAAACTATTATTTTTCAAATATGAATTCCTCTTTTCTACTATAAATTAATTAACGGAAATTTTTCTGAAAATACTGATATATCAATATCAAAATTCGAACTAATAGTTTTTGAATTGTTTAGCTTTGTGTCTTTTTCCAAGGATTTGGTAGATTTAGTATGTATAAAGGTTATAATAACGATTTAGTGATGTCAGAAATCTAAATTAGTAATAATGATTCCAATATAATAAAGTATACTAAATGAAATATTATATAAATTTTATAATTTTGTAAAATAATTTTTAAGAACTATTATCCTTAATATAAACATTTAAATAACTGAGAAACTATTAGTTTAGATTTTTAATTAGATATATCAAAATTTTCAAAATAAATTATCCACTTAATAATTTACAATAAAAAGAAAGGTTCTTATTTAAAAAATAAAAGTTTGTATCGCTTTAGGACACTCCTTAAGTAATACAAAATAAATCTCAAATATTTTAAAATATGGTTTTTAAGTGTATTTAAAAATTCTGAAAATCATAATTTATTGAAGGAAAAATAGTGATAGCACGCTTAGTGAATTATCCTATATAATAATAAGTCAAAATTATTTCACTCAAACTACCCCATAAAAATAAAAATAAAACATTATTTAGACCATCCGCTACTGAATATTTGTACGTGTTAATAAATCTCCTGTTATACAAATTACTATTATTATTTACTGTAATCGACGATTTAAAATCTACTATAACTATAATCATAAGGTCTAAATTGTCAAACGTTTGTAATAAACTGTTGAAATACACGATTCCAATATATTTAGTCAATAATAATTCCTACGATTTAATATAATATTATCATGTGTGTTATTGAAGGCACATAAATCAATTTATGAATATATAGTATGTGTACCTTTTGTATAAGTAGTAGATTGAATCAGCCATAATTATAAAATTTATTGGAAAATTCAATTTTATTCTGTTCAAATATAGTTAAAATTTGCGAATATTTTTATATACTGTATTGTAGTACTGCACATTGTTGTGACGTGAAATTAATTTTATGTCACGACATAGTCCAAGTATGAAGTGTGATATGTATAGATTATACTATTATAAGAGCTTCTGATTTTTGATTACATTATAATAATAATAATATATACAGTTCGGTAATCACTTTTAGATTTTAAATTAATATTCTATGTGGTTATAACTGACATGCTATTATAAGTTTTAAATTACCTACAGGCTACAATAACTACGCACTTGTTAAGGGTCAACTAAAATTGGCTGTTAATTATAATTTATAAGTATTAATAGTATTATATTGATTTTATAAACACCTTTTGCACTTTATGTGGTATTCATTTTAGACGCAAAAATAATACCGATAAATCGTAATACTCGTAATATAATTATTTTGTATATTGTTTATATTATACGCAGACAAATATTATAATTAGGAAGTAGAAAGAAAATCTCGTAAATCCGTTTTCCCCGAATATTTCCTGAAATTAATTAGATTACTAATCGACAAAATACTACAAGCCAAATCTCATGAAAACGTTATCGAATGAAAAATTAAAATACGGGTATACAGCTGAAAATAAGTTAACATAATATTATATTAGGTATATTTGATCGTACATACAATCTCAAGTAACCAAGTTAAAAATTTGTTAATACCAATTAATCCATTGTTTACGTGTATAATACTATAATATACGAGTATAACTGTTATTAGCGTATATAATATAATAAGCATATAATATATTTTATTATATAATGTATATTGTGTACGATCATTATTTTAATTCATGCCGTCTTAGAAATACAAAATAATTTTTTATTATTAACTAATTCAATAATTATTTTTTGATACTTATAAAATACATATTTTTCGTGTATTAACATTATAGTATATGTATGTGTATAAAGTTGATAAACTATAATTAAATTAAATAAACGTACATAGGTGACAATGAACAACGGTTTTAATTATTCATAGGTATTGATTATGTTTTAACAAACGTATTTACTATCAGTATTTTGTCGTTAATATACAGGTTCTGGAATATTCGTTTCACCTACTGGATTGCTGATCAGAACTGGGTCAATAGGCCTGAGTTTTGTCATATGGGCAGCATGTGGTGCCATGTCACTGTTGGGTACGTTTGTATTATCTAAATTAAGTTTCCTTGTCTGAGTAGGTAACAGAAAAAAAAATAGTAAAAAAACAACTGTCGCTTTTCATCTATTTTTAAAACTAAATATTTCAACAAGTATTTTTACCAGAACACGTTCGTCATTCGTCACACTATTTTCGGCAATATAATAATTGGACCAGCAATAATTGAAACGGAAGTGTGCGATCGATGCCAGATAACACGATTGTTTTAACTTTTAAGTTTCTACAATAAAACTAAAAAATTTAAATTTATTATAATATGTTTTTATTTGTTTTTTTTTTAAATTTTATTCACACATAGGAGCTTTGGCGTACGCAGAACTGGGTACGATGAATCCTAGTTCTGGGGCCGAATACGCCTACCTGATGGATGCCTTTGGACCGATGCCTGCGTTTCTTTTTTCTTGGATATCCACATTGATACTCAAACCGTCACAGGTGGCTATAATATGTCTGAGTTTCGCCAAATATGCCGTCGAAGCATTTGTCGACGAATGCGGTTCTTCAGACTATGTAGTGAAAATCGTCGCAGTGCTGTCTATTTGTGAGTTCAAGCCAAATGTAACCTATCCTCGTTGTTTACTAATTAGTTTGTCTCTGCGACAATATATTAGACTTTTCTCGGCCCGCGTTTTTCGTCCACGTTTACATTATTATTTTTCACGAGCCTATTTTTAAAGAAAATAACATGATACGCAATTAGGGCGATATAGAAAAATAAACGGATAGGTTTAATAGAATTAAATCAAATTCATAACATTCCTAACATTATGTTTTAGACTCTTAACAAGTTTAAATTATTATACAATATCTCTTTACATCTTACCTACTTAAAATGTCTATAGTCGTACAATATAATTTTGCTGTTTAATATTTTTATCGATGGTATCCTACAAAATATTATAGTAAATAGTAACACTATAATTAAGTCTATTTTAAGTTTTCAGTTCGGAAATACGAGTAATACTCTAGTGCAGCGATTCCCAAACTGTGCACCGCAGTGCCCTAGGGGCACCGCGAGCCCTTTCTAAGGGCACCGTGGTCTACGTAAAATTGGTTATCAATGAGTATTTTTTTTGTTCTGTCTTTCGTGTTATTCACAGCAGGACACCGTGGCTACTAAATTGGGTCCAAAAAAAGGCACCGCGGAAAAAAAAAGTTTGGAAACCGCTGCTCTAGTGATAGTCCTGCTAAGAATATGTACTCTTGCTAATTTATAATAATAATCTATAATAAAATGCTGTGGGTGGTTAGGTTTTGATGTTTGACATGTATGGCGGTTAAATATTTAATGAATAATGATGTACGAATTTTATCGTTTTACGAGATTTCAAAATATTATTCATCGGTTTTGAGACGTATCCTTTAAACGTTAATTTTCTTTCTTCTATAATGTTTTAAAAGAACAAAATAAAAAATAGTCACGTAACTTTAAAACAAACTATTCATATTATTTTTTTTGTGCAGTAATTATCACGTACATAAACTGCTACAGCGTGAATTTGGCCACCGGAGTACAAAATGCGTTTACGGCTGCGAAACTGGTAGCTGTTTTCGTTGTGGTCGCCGGAGGTGTGTACAAGATCATTCAGGGGCGTACCGAACACTTTCGGAATTATTTTGAAAACACAACCACAAGCATGGGTGACGTGGCGACGGCGTTTTACTCAGGGCTGTGGGCGTACGATGGTTGGAACAATCTCAATTACGTCACTGAAGAAATAAAAAACCCTTCAAAGTAATAATAATATTTAATAATAGGTACCTTTACATGTTGATAACGGCCAAATAAAATAACATAATTGCCATATAATAACATAGTATTTTAATATAATATATCGTATAACTCAACGCAGTTACATAGAAATAATCATTAATTTATAATTACAATAGTACCTAGATGCGGGGTGAGTGGACTTGATCACTACACCAGATGACATGAGGGGTTCAATACAATAAATAAAAAAGTTGATAAATATTACTATACAGGTAGATGGTATTTTACGTTCACAAAGTCGATGTTATAGATATTTTTGGTAAAACTAAAAATAGACGCTTAGTAATTTGTAATGTAAAATATATTTTTGGAACTTTTTTAATTTTTTTTAAAAATAAGATGAGATAATTTATTTTTATTTTTATTAGGAACCAATTAGTACGATCATGATACTTGATGAGTAACTAATAAATTATGAAAGGTTAATTTTTATTTTTTATAAGTCCATGTATATGATAATAGGTAGAAAGTATTTACAATTTACATCAATGAAATGGGAGGTAAATTAGTTAAATATTAACTTAAGTTCAAAGATTGAGATCCGCAGGTATAATAAATACATGTATTATAAAGATAATACATTGTTTTATGTAGCTTGGACTATACTTTTATGGTTTTGAATAACAATTATTAATTAATAATATGTTGATATGATTATTAATTAAACGTTGATGAGTAGCGATTTGAATGTATAATAGTTAATAGCTGTAATATAGCCAATATAGGTATATTTATCTATTTAGCTATTTATCTTGACCAATTTAACGGTTAGCACATCTTATCGGTTATCATTATAGTGATCGGACCCACATTTTATGCAACTTGGGGAAAATGGCTGTAGTAACGCTTTCGTTATTATTTATTAGCGTCGACTAATTTTACATTATGATAAATTCTTGTTATTGGAAGTTCTTGAGTCCGATGAACTTATATAGACACTATGTTAATTGTATACGCGTACAATATAACATGATTACTCCATCCATTTTATAATTTTTAAGGAACATTCCAAAAGCGATATACATTAGCATACCGTTGGTGACGATGTGTTACCTGTTGGTGAACATGGCGTACCTTACCATCATGTCGCCAGACGAAATAGTGCGAAACGAAGCTGTCGCCGTGGTCAGTATAAACTCTATAATAAACACACACAAATAGTAAATATTATGATAAAAACTGATGGTGTGAAAGTGTTTGCGTTGTTTTAATTCGTACCGTTTATTCAATAAATTATTCCTAAACTTTTTAAGTCTATATAAACGTTGCAGGTATAGTAAAAAAAAATAAAGTCACTAACACTCAGAATATTTACAACTCAAACGGCGCGTTTGTTTTATAATCAGAAATTGACATTTTATTGTAAATATTTTAAGAGTGTTCGTTTGAAAAGCACTTTTTCCATATTTTACTGGACTGTATAAGAATAAATTTAAATCGCACGCGCTCGCGTTTTATACTCACAAACGTGATTATAGTGTTTACTCGATTGATGTAAACAATACTCAATGTGGTACCTTATAAATTATAATATTATTACTATTGATGTATATTTAAATTAAACGATCGCTGTCTGTTTGGCGTACATTTATTATTATTTAATATTGTAATAGATCAAAACGTTTTGTCTTATTATTAGACTTTTGGAATCCGAGCGCTGGGGTCCATTGCCTGGGTGATACCGCTGTCAATCACGATATCCACATTCGGGTCGGCCAACGGCACATTGTTCGCCGCTGGAAGACTGTGTTTCGCCGCCAGTCGCGAAGGACACCTGATGCACGTTCTGTCGTACATTCACATTAAAAAGCTCACGCCCATGCCAAGCATCATATTTCACGTGAGTGAGTGAGTGACGACGCAGATTTTTGGGTCTGCGGGCGTCCAATTCCACGAGGAGGCCGTTTTTCGATTTTATCGTCGCGCAACTTACCACTATAATATTATGTTTAGTGATGGCCAACGATACCGTATTTGTTTTGATATCGTTTTTTAAAATAGAATATGGGAAATACATTTTTTAAATTATTTTTAATGATTCGATAATTTTTAATATAATACCGGTGAGAATTTAACGATATTTGAAATTAAATTGTTGGCCCTCACTAGTATAGGTACATACTGATATATCACATATGTGTAAAATTAAAATTCATCACCAAAAGTAGAACGCTCCGAATCTCAAACGGCGTTTTCTCTAACACTATGTGCATAATTGACGCTTGCGGCAGTCGACTTATTTTCTTATTCACTCTTTCCGCCCAAAATTCCAAAGGATTTCTTCCAATAATTTCGAGATTGTATGTAATATTAAATCGACGTCGCTTTATCGTTTCTCGTATTGCATTCTAGCCTTTTGACGCTATATAATTTTACCCTATTTTATTATTCCCTTTCTCAGCGTCGAGCTAACAACTGCAATGCTTACCATTATTTGATTTCAGTCGATCATAACTATTGTCATGGTGGCCTCAGGCACGATCAACTCCCTAATCGACTTCTTCAGTTTCACGGCGTGGATATTCTACGGAAGTGCCATGTTAGCGTTACTGGTGATGCGCTACACCAGACCCGATGTACCAAGACCATATAAAGTGAGCGCGTATAATATTTAATTACCTATAATAATAATGAAAATAAAAAACACAAAAACATTCATTCAATATGTGCATGATTACGTGGTGCCTATAATAACCATATGACGATGAACTACCAAATTAATTAAATTATAAATGTTTATCGTGACTTACCATGAGAATTTTTTATTTTTTAATCTCGATAAAAATGTATTACATTTGATCATTTTGATAGATATTTTCCGATAATTATGGTTTTATATTAACTAAAAATTGGACATGTGTATTTTTAATAACTCAACGTTTTTAACCCAACCCGTGTTAATATTATGATAATGAGAAACTCAGTATACGTATATAGGTAGTTTTGTAGTTATTTAAAATTCAAACGAAAACATATTATATTAATCTATGTATAATAATTATATAAATAACCTTAAATCTCAATAATAAAGATATTTTAATATTTCTAAAAACCACTAATATTATAAATAATAACTTGTGAATGTTCTTTAACATAATAATAATCAGTTATAACTTATAAAATTGTAGTGAATGAACTAGTGATATGTCCAGCGGCAGGGGGTAAAATATCAAGGGAAAATTGAAAAGTTAAGTGTCTGCTTACCATATCAGAGAAAGAATGACAAAATAATAGTTGTTGAATCAAAAAAAGAATACTTACAAATTAATATTTAACAGGTATTTTACTCTGTATACACAATAAATATTAAACAATTTGCGGATGGACATTAAGTGACATCTAAAAACATAAGACACTTCAAACAAATCAAACGAAAGGTATTTTCAATTACCTTATTAACAATAATATTCTTTATATGTTTACATTATAAAAACGTATTTTTTTATTTATTGAAAATTGCACAACTAATAATAACGAAAATCCAAAGGCTAGAGAGATGATATATAAGTGATCATTTATGACGTTTTTTGAGCTAAACCATTATTTTTTCATTTTTCCGGTGAAACCTATATTAGAGGGGGCCCCGTTGCCGTAGAATGGACTCTGAATGGTAAACCACGTGAATTAAATAAAATACCAATAGATAAGTAAAACGTATAATATATTGCACAACACAAACATAAAACTAATCGTACGTTTTATTTTTTCAGGTCCCCATAATCATTCCGTTAACCATATTTGTTATTTCCCTTTATTTGGTGATAGCACCTATAATAGATAAACCTCAGATCGAATACCTATATTCGGTGATATTCATGATAGCTGGGATGATATTTTATGTGCCGTTCGTTCGCCTGGGATACAAATTCCGTATAATCGGTGAGCTTTATACCAAGTACGCACTGGCAGTGGCGACTCAGACACAGCAGTCGTAATTTCCGTATACTCGTATAGTCGTATACACATCCTTATTCATTCAATATATACATATATATATATATATGTTTATGTTTTTTTTTTATATATATAGATCGGTGGACGGTCATTATACAGTTACTGTTACAGGTAGCGCCCACTAAATTAGTGCTACCAGATTAAAGTTGAATACGCCGTCAAGTCTTCCATTAATTGCATATCCAGATTGAAATAGACAATACAGTTTAATATATCAGTTGTATTATGTAATGTATAGAGTTATATAAATCTAAACAATTTGTTAAAACATCATTGCCTAACGGTGGTTTTTATTATTTTATATTTTGCTAGTGATTATTATGTTAGTTAAATATTATGTTGTATACATATTATTATAATATAATACCTATATTGTATCGTTCGCCACAAAATATATCATATTTAATATAATAAAGAATTGTTGGATGAGAAAAAGAATTGATAAATTTGGTTAATTTATACCTTTGAATAACTATTCTATAGGTACATAAATCAAATATCATAATATTATATTATTCGATCGCTCCAACAATTATCGTAATAATAACAAAAACCATAATAATTATTAATATAGTACGTTATATACCTGATATTCACCGTATTTCTCCACAGTCGCGGACTTGTTAAGGTCGATCATTCCTCCAGCAAGGTCCTCCACTCGTTCGATTGCCATATCGTATGCACCGGAATATTTGTCTGATCTATTTAGTTTAGAATAACACTCGGAGTGTCTTAGGCCCTTTTAAATACAAAAGTATGAGCGACATCAAACTGATAAAGTAGTTTTAGCATTTTCCCAGCCGAAACACCAGCTTCTTCTACACCTGAAAAAACCAATAAAATATTATAGAATCATAATAAAAATAATAAGCAACATCGGTCGATAATACTAATTTTTAAATGTTAAATTTTAAGTGATTTAAAACTTTTATAATTATTACTACCTTTAGTATTTACCTCATATGTGTAGTATATATAATATACATAGTAATCTATCGCATATTATATATTGTTATTGTATAATGTACATATATTAACATGTACAACACTAATTAATAAGTTATAATGATAAATGTTTAAACGTTAACTTGTATGCGTTCGATTAAAATAAATATACGAGTATATATTACGATTAATCAACGCTTCCGAAGCCCGTTAATCGTTTTTTAAACCCTAAAATAGGACTACTTGGCAATACTTATCTAATCAATTCATAGATTAAGTAATTGTAAAATAAAGCTCTGATCCAAATTGTCGTATAGAAGTATTTAATGAAGAATTTATTTACATTTAAATTTTACAATATTTTTTTTTATATATTATCATAACACTGAATGATGTTAATCGGATTTATAAAAATAATAATTATAAATCATATAATTTAATATTTATATTATTGTTATATATTTTCATTAAGGGTTTCGGAGCTTTATTTGTTGTGAACAAGCCCTTATCTTATCTGCTAATATTAGAAAAAAATTTAATTGTTTTCATTATGTTTCACGTAAATATTTAAAAAGTAATATCAATGAATTTTCATATTTACCTTTACAACTCGGGCTGGCATCATACCAACCACAGAACAAATTAAAATCAAAATTATGTAACGTTTAAACGTCGACTTCAAAAAATTAAAAACTAAATGTATCGTTATTAATAAAACCGGTGTATTAGATAATAATATGTATATACATATTAAAAAAAGTTTTAAATTTGTAGCTTAATAAATTATGTAAGAAGTAAAAAAGATTACCCACAGGGTAAAATATTATTATAGCGGCGATTCAACCAGAAACAAACAAAAAAGTTATGTAAGCATGATGGTAGCGCAATGACGCTTTTAGGGGTGTTTGTCAGGTTTTAATGGAGTTGGTAGATGGCCAGGATCAGAAAGTCGATTATGTTAAGTTAAAAAAGCGTACTTACTACGTAATTACATTATATTTTATATCATATAGATATTTTAGGATTATTATTTAATCTAAAATTAAAATAACATTAAACTATTATAAAATGTCACCTAAAAAATAGTGACATTTCAAAATGTATATATTGATTCATTAATTAAGTATGGGTAATGTTCCATATTTGTATTTATAAGGCCATATAGCCGATAATGAGGTACAGTATCCACTATCCGGCAAGGAAGTCCTGTACTCGTAAAAGGATATAAACATAATACAAACAATATATGATGTATGCGCTACATGCATGAGATTACATAATAATATCTTCATTCAATTGTATTCTATATTATCACGGAAACCACCACCTGAAATAGTGTAAAAATCAGTAAAACGGGTTAAGTCCAATCAAAGTATCAGTGTACTAATACGAAGCGGTGATGATGCAAAATATTATATAACATCATTTTTATTTATTTTTGGAATGTATGGAATACATATGCGCATTTCACGGGTACCTTAAAAGTTGTTACAAGTGCAAAACAAGACCTTCGAGGATTTTGTTCAAGTGGCTGAGGTTACACAATATAAATAAGGTAACATAGAAATTTTAAAAAAAGTAACTGCCCCGGGTGAGGATCGAACTCACGACCTTAAGATTATGAGACTTACGCGCTGCCTACTGCGCTACCGAGGCTTTTCTGAAAAAGCCAAGTTTGAGCGATTTAAACTTTAAAGCTCTGATAAAAAATTGCTTAAAATTAACAGTGGATACATATCTACTAAAATAATTTATAACCTAAGGTTAGAAAACGCATTAAAATTGATTTAAAAATCATAAAGTATACCACTAATGTAGTAATGTACACATATAGATAGGTTCCTTTTTAAAAGTGATTGAATTATTCAACTTTTGCAGAAGAATAAATAATTAAATTACGTTTCCTATCCACAACATATCTAAGCTATATTATTCAGGTGCGGCGTTTAAGGATGGGACCATAGGGGCCATGCTCCCCCCCCCTAGATATCATAAGCTACCTACTTATAAATGATAATTTCTTACAGAAATCTGTATAAAAGTTCAGTGTTTATAAATTATAATTACGGACTAGGTATGTAGATAGTTAGATAAAGAGAAACATACATATGTTTTTAATATAACTATTTATTTTATATTTTTACCTACAAATTTTAATATTGTCTATTGGATACATGTTTTTTCCTCTGTAGAGGACCAAATGGCAAAGTAGGTAAATAGTTTAAGTAGAATTTTTAGATCAGAATAATACCCCTCCCCCCACCCTAGAAGACGAATAAATTCTGTTACTGGTAGGTATATTCTGTAGGTACATGGAGTGTGATACCTTTACTTATAGGAGTCCATACTATTATACTATAGTATAATAAATAGTAAGTAACTTTTACTAACATCTTTTAAACTACCTACTAATAATGGCAGAAATAATCTCTTGGACCAGTTGGACCATATGATGCGGTTCATTAACGAGAGCACCACTCATCAAAACCGATAAAATTAAATGCTACTAGATTTCTAATTACTATAATTACTACCATTATTATAATATATACTTAGAATTTAGATGTTGTATTTGAATTATTTATTGAAATTTTAATATATATTAAACTTGTATATAATGTGTAGGATCTGTTAATAAAGATAAATAAATAAATAAATATTATTATTATTATTTAGTTAAATGTTGATATTCAACTTTAGCCTATACTTATGAATACCTATTATGAATTCAACAATTTATTAAACTTTGTATTTGCTTGCTGGTATTGGTATGTAATCTATTTTTATTACCTAATATTAAAGGGTTTTAAATCATTTATAAAACATATAAACTGAGTTTTTATAGATGCGAATTTGAATATTCTGAAAATTGTTAATTAGGTATGATAAAAAATGTAAACTAGAAAATACTTTTTTTTTTCATTCATACAATGATAGTTGTTACTACAATTATTGGAGAATGAATATTCAGAATAGTCTCTATTAATTAAAAACAAATTATCATATTAATATTATTATTGACTAGTTACACCGTGTGCAGACGTAAGTGTAACTTCGAGTTTAAATAAACAAAATAAAATTAGATTTTATTTTATTAATTAAATTGTTAAAGGTTTCAACAAAATATTCGTAAGAAATAATTAAAATAAATATTTATGATAAAAAAATTAATTTTCATATTTTAGATTCTAAGCAAAACGAAGAATATATTGATTTTGCAAAAATCTAGTTTTTACTTTTGGGAGGTGCAATAATTGAAAATTCTTTCATGCCCTTCAGTTCACCACTGTACAAAATACCCACAACATATGTTTTTGTACTCAGAATAGTTACATATGTACCTATTTTAATATTAAAATTGATATGTATATGTTGTACTGCTGTGGAGTATTCTGATTTTTGTACGACACGAATAAAAGCGTTACCATGACATCATGAACGAAATCGGCTCTAGTCTCCATCCCACCACCAACCAAAAAAAAAACTTAAATAATAAATCGAAGACCGATAATTAGTATATCTGCTGCAGTTTGGATACTCGTTAGGTTTTTATAGTTATTTTTATGAATCATAAATTAATGTGGTATAAAAGGATCAATCAATCAAAACTTAAATGGTGATATGTATTTTATTTAAAAAAAAAAATGTTTTTTTTCTTATAGACTTCAAACTCAGTCTGAAAATGTTGCGAGTGGCATCGCGTTGATGCTTCGATTTTTAATAAAATTATTATTTTCAAAGATAAGTAATTTAGGTTCTATTCTATAGATACATATACAAATTAAGCTTAACAATATAACATTAACTAACCTATATACGAGTATAATGTTTTTTTTCTGTTTTGGTACGGTTTAACTAGATTATGTTTATCAATTACCTTACCCACGCTAGGTGCCTTCAAAAGTTTAACTCAATTTATTTAGTTTTTTAATTATTTTATTTTAATTGTTTATTTTTCTTTTATTTAATTCTAATTGCTATTTAACCTTTAATTACAGTAATAACTGTAAACAGAAAAAGCTTTAAATTCAATAATCCTCATTAATTGTTTATTTATAATACATATTATATATACATAATACATATTAAATGTGGGCTATCACATTTTAATGTTTTATCCATTTACAGAAATGCGTCGCAAAAGTATAAGCTTTTTGTGGCGATAGGTAGATCACTGGTCGTCGAGACACTCAGCCGAGAATTAAAATAAATTAAAACGTTGTGTTTTGATAAAAAAAAAACAAAATTATTCGCATAATGACTATACTAACGAGTAACCGGATAAAAAAAAGATCTCTGTTAGGTAAACTTTAAGTAAAAGAAAAAGCAATCCATCACCGTAGAATCGCTAATAAATACTCAGCATTTTCAACAGTAGGTTGCTATTGCAATATTATAAATTTAAAATTTATAATAATTATCATATCGTCTTTTATGAAACAAACTACTGTGACAATTGATAATCACTTAAGATTACTATACAGTATATTGTATAGTATAAACTTACATAACATGGTATTTAATAGCTCTAAAGTCAACTCCAATATAAAAGCATGGAACTTGTACATACAAAAAACAAAAACAATCTCCAGATTGGACTACTTAAAAACCGTGGGCTTCAAATTTCAAATTAAATATTTTAGGTATACTCATTATAATATTATATTAATTAATACTAATATATAATTTCAATGCTAAATTGTTTAACTCATTTTATTATCACTGTAAAAGCTAAGTCTTTGCTCTAACCGCAACTTAGATATTACTTACAATCGCAGTGACCGCAACTGTTATAATATATGACATTATGACTGCATACTAGTTGCGGTCATGGATGATTTTTGAGTTAAGTAAATATAACAGTTGCGGTCACTGCAATTGTAAGTAATATCTAAGTCACGGTGTTACAGTAAAGACTGAGCGTTTAGAGTGATAATAAAATGAGTTAAAAAATTTAGAATTGAAATTATATATTAGTATTAATTAATATAATATTATAATGAGTATACCTAAAAAATTTAATTTGAAATTTAAACACCATACTTATTTCACTTTTGTTATAGGTACCTGTTATCTATATAATATATATTGAATATGATAACAAAAATTCAAATGTATTGTTTTCTAATTATAGGTGCCACATGGATCAGTACATATTCAATATTAATATTGAAAAATGAAAAGAAAAGTTTTTTTAATAATGAAATTATTATTTATTGATGTTTTTAATTACAAAATGCACCCGTTCCGGTGGTCATCTCAACTTACTCCCTTTATGGGAGATTATTTAATTATTTTTATTTTTGGTTATTAAAAACTAACTATTAGTTTTTTTTTAAATACAATACACTATTATAATGATTTTGTAAATTTTTATTTATCTTCTTTTATATTAAAATTATAAATTAAATGAAAAAAATCTATGTTAAAATAATCCATTGACAGTAAGTTATGAAAAATCAAGTTGTTATAAAAAAATAACAACCAATACACCAATATTTCGTTTTCTTAATAAATGTTGTATCGTAAATGACGTAAATCAGTAATTTTCTTTCGGTCACTTCAATTTCAAAAACGTAATACACATCACTTCATATGACTATCAATATTATCACAATATAACTTATTATTATATAAAAAAAAGAAGTTATAACTGCTGCATTCTTTTAGATATTGTTAAATAATTATTTTAAATTTTAAAAATTAAATTTATAAGTTATAATATTGTGACCACTGACCAAGAATCATGTTAACTGTTATAAATAATAAATACTTATACAGTAAATTCCCGTTACAACGAATACCAATACAACGAAAAATCTCGTTATAACGAAAGTCATAGAAGTCCCCTGCCGAAAAGCAGGGCTTATAAAGAGCTTATTCGAATTTTTGTTACAACAAAATTTCCGTTAAAACGAAAAAAAATGTCGGTCCCCTGGAGTTCGTTGTAACGGGATTTTACTGTATTACGTTTTTATTAATTTGATTTATTGGTTATGAATTTTATAACTATTTAAAATATAATAAAATGATTTTAATAAAATTATACTTGTAGTATTGCACAAATTTGGTCAGTAAAAGTTTTGTGTTTTTCTTGTAATTTCAATTATTATTTGAACACTGGCTGTGAAAGATTTCTTATAATATATTGCCTATACGTGGTTTTTAGGCGCTTTTACTTATTTCTTTTAAATAAGCTTACAGTAAAGTGTTGGATTAAATTAGTTTTATTTGTATTAAAGTTGTACAATTGAAAAATATTTAATAGACTTAAAAATAAAAACTAATTTATTTAACTGAGAATCGAGATTATATTTTTACGTTGCTCAATTGCATCATTTACGTATGCAAACATTTAGAGACATAACACTCATCTTCAAATAAATGTATGTTAGTATATCGATCATAAATTTATTAATTTATTAATGTGCATTACTATAATTAGTGTCAATTCAACATAAACTTACAAATTAATTTAAAGTTTCAAAAATGTATAATCAATAAACATAATATACATTATACTTTATTAATCACTCTAGGGAAGTAAAAATAAGTTATTAACCAGCTAGTAATACATTTTATATATTTTTCTTCTTTTATTATTTTTGTTAATTAAATTAACACTATTTTAATAAAATTGAGTTACAATTTATTATTATTTTAATACTTCCTTGTCTACTTATTTTATATACAACATTTATACATACAAAAATGTTTAAAATGTAATAATTACATAACTAGTATACTATTACTATTAAATAATTATTAATAATCCCACTATCAGTCTATACTTTTCCTTAAAAATGTTAAGTATGTAGATACAAGTAGGAATATAACTACCTACTGTTATACTGATATAAATTGAAAATTGAATTATGTTTATGTATAAGTACTTATTTTATTTATAATCTTTTGAAGTTCTAATAAAATGTATCTTACATTTAATAGATACAATTAATTGTATACAACTTTAAAAAAAACCATAGTTATAATATTTAGGTATGTGTGTATATGTGTATATGTGTATAAATAATACAATATTACACTAAATAGTGACGATTGAATGAATATTTAAATATTTTTTAAATTAATACTTCATAGCACATATTGATTAAATATTATTGTATAACTAATTTTTATAACACATCTATATGACTTTATCTAGCATTACACCGTATACACCAAGTCATATAAAAAATTAAAAACAAAATTAAATTAAAATATACATACAAAAATAACGATTTATATACAAATAAATATTCCATTTATGATTTAAATTAAAACTTTTAAATTCTAAATTAGATTTAAAATATTATATAAATTGTAACTAGGTAGTAAGTAATAACTATACAAATTATAAGCACTTACTTATTATTAAACATAATTATCATTTACTTGAGTTAGGCACTTGAGTAGGGTTTGTTATTTTTCCTGCCAACATAATTAGTCCAGTTAATTTGTTGTAAACAAAAAATACAAACGGTCTGTCAAATACTACTTTAGTAGCAATGCCTCGTTTTTGTCTTGAGGCAGACGGACGGATACCTGAAACAAATTTAATATATCAAAACTTAGGTAAATTGCTAAAGTTTTATTTCATGTAAGCAATGTAAGCATATTTTGTATTTAACTTCACCTTTAAAATTAATATTTTTTTATTTGTGTAATATGTTAATTTAATAATTAATATACAAATAATTTGTATATTAGATAAAAATAAATACATATATATTATACATATTTATACTTATCTAACAAATATCCAGGATTTAAAATACTTAATTCTAGGTAAAATAACAACTACTACAAAAAGTATTACAATATGTCGTAACAAGGTTTCAAAAAACTTGCCTATATTTAGTATATTTATAGACACTTCATTACCATTCTCTTTAACATTAAGAGCAATGCTCGTCAAAAATATTGTTCCCTTTTTAGTTTTATCTATAGATAGGTACTCCTGTAGTATTACATAGATTTTATGATTCCGAAGCCTCCTCACTCAATCACTCTAAACATCATATATAACTTAAGGATGTATCGTATTTATGTATTTATTTATTTGTGTATTTAGAATGGTATTTTTTTAACTAACTCGAATATAACTTATAGGTACAGGTTATTTTAAATGAGTGATTAATATTTATGTACATACCAACATACATAAATAATATAGTAAATACATAAATTAAGGAAATAATAGTTATAATCTTAAAGATTCACTGTAAACATGTACGTTTAATGTTTTCTTATAGTATTTATGTCGATACCGAAATGTACCTACATAATATTATATTATTAATATATCATACATCATATATCTATACATTCAGTGCGTGGAAATGAACAACAATCTTTAAACTTATTGCTCAATGATATAAATGACGTGTTGAAAGTTAATTTATACATATAATATATTATAGCCTTCGTATAAATAAATAAATTCCTAGGTTATATACTGTGGCTACTGTAGCTGTAACATATGTAGTATTTTTCGGTTATAGTTTATACAAAATGCATGTACAAAAATTGGTCAATGATTATAATATGATACATTTAAAACGGTTTCCACGACGTGGATAGCCGAGGCAGTCAGTATGTAATAGACAAATTGCGCATTTAGTTATCCAATATGTGTCTTGCTTTCAAAAATTAGTTAGGTTAGACTGCTACGATTAGATCTATTATGTATAAAATAATTATTTTTTTTTTCAAGGACTGTAATAGAATGTGGGAATTTTAAATTACAATATAAAATCTGGTGTTGTATGACATTAAAATAGCGCGTTGTAGTCAGAAGTACCAATAATGTCGTTATAGATAAAAACGATGTAATATAGTGACTAGCTATTGCGTATTACGTATATAATACTATATACCATTATAGGCTAAGTTAAGTATATAATTTACAATGTATTAAATGAAAATATATTTTAGCATTAAAACTATTTAATATTAGATCATTTGAGATATAAAATAATAATAAATAATAATATATCAAATATTATAAGCAATACCGATACATTTTTTACTAATTAATAAGTTAACTATGTAAAATATCTAGATGTTTAGATAATTTATACTACAATGCTAATATCTATGAGCTACAAAAATGATGGTCTAAATAGTTTAAATGCATTATATTATAAAAATGTACGTTTCTTTATGTTTATATTCAAAGAAAACATGACATGAAAATATTATCACACAGATAATATAATACTACGAGTAGATTCAATAGTATTGTTATTCCTAGAATAAGAAGTAATTTTAATCATTTTTATTTTACAAAATGTGTGCTTTGTTAAAAATTAATTTATATTTTTTCAATAGGTAACACGTTACCTATATAAAATTGTATTAATATTAAACATTCTTTAAAAATGTAATGACTTTATGTTATACAAAACAATTTATTAATACTATATACTTTTATAATTTTTCTCTTTAAAATATACTTAATATGCACCCTTATTTTTATTTTTTTGTAATACTATTAATTTTATTATATTATTATATTTATAATTTATTATTATGAACTCCTATTCACATAGCAAATAATAGTTTTGGTGAGTAGACCAATTTCATATATTTACTGCATATTTATTTATTTATTGCATAATATGATATTAAATTGTATAATGATTATTTTTATTGTTGAAATTACGATAGGTATATACAATAGTGTATTTAACTTAGTTTTATAGAGGGGGAATAAAACTATTATATTTTAAATATTTCTACATAAGAACTGTAATTAATTGGATAACGAGGAAGGAGGAAATTTGTCCCCATCAACTGCATCTACCCCATCTAATAGCCACCGAATATACATACAACACTAGATACTTGGTACCCACCTAACTTTGTGCCAACCGAGCCAACTGAATTGATTGTGATGAACGACATTGAAAAGTACGCGTTTTGTTTCATCGACAGTAAAGTGACCACGGGAGACTTGGACGCGTGATCGCCGCTCATCGATGAAGTCTTATTACTGTTGTTGCCGCCACCACCGACCGTCTGGTTGAAGGCCGCCTTGACGCCGAGCTTCTTGAAGAACGGCTCCAGATCTAGACCATTGGTGAATGCGGCCAGCTGTGGCAATAGAACCTCTGTGTTTTGGTAGCCCAGTGAGTCTAAAATGTCCAAAAAGTTATCTTTGGACAACCTCTCGATCATCAGCTCGGAACCGTTAACGTCATCCGGCATCATGATGAGCATGCTCACTTTGTCGGTCTGCAAACCGAAAAATACGATCACAGTGATAACTGATAATAACTGTTTACGTTTGTATCATATTATAATATAGATATATTATTGTGTATTTATACACGCGATAGCTGTACAACCCGACTGTGCTCGGGAAAAAATCAATAAATAACATAAAATACCACGCTAATATCAGTGTATCTATTGGTTTTAGTGTAGGTACCAAATCAGCTCACGGAGAAATTGACATCGGTGCATCTCGCCTTGTGAACTAATTCAACTGAAATGGTTAATCCGCTCGTAGCAGATTGGTTATAATATAGCACTTGGTATATTTTCGAACGTGGTTAAAACTACTCTCTAAACTTCCCTGAGATTCCCTTCTATAAACAACCTCTGAAACTTTAGTTTATCGATTAATTTTTGAATCTACCAATAAGGTACAAACATAGACGAGACATTGCCTTTTGTTTTACAGAAATTATATCTGTAATTAGTGGCAACACTATATATTTAAACCAACAATTATTCAATTGTTGTTCGCCAAAACGAATAGAACGTGCGAACCACCATATACCAATTAAAAATCTATGGGGATTGAAAAAAAGCTAAAAAATATATTTTTTTAGTTTGTCTCTAAGTTATATTATGGTTAGATTTTATTGGTGTTTCTATAAAGGTTTTAATTTAAAAATTGAAATAAAAATAATTTAATATATAACAATATATTCCTGTGTGGCTGCTTACTACCAATTTGTGAACGGGTGTGAAGTGTTATTATTATTATTATTATTATTATTATTACCGTAATTTTAAAAACTCATTAACAAGGACATATCAGTTTTTTGGGGAAATGAATAACCCAAACTCATTTCAACAAAAAACATAATTTTTAGGTACGCATGAGTGCATTACTATGCACCTGATACCGAATACCGGAAACTCGCAGATCGGAAGATCGGATATGAAAATCTGCTCTCCAGAAGCATTGTATTTAAGTATTGATCATAATCATCATAATATCAACATAGGTATAAATTTAAATTGTAATCTGTCGAACAATATCTAATTTATTGTAGTACATACGTGATGACCTTATAATTTATATTATATTTCGATAACGCGATGAAAATCGATAATAATTCTTTACGGAATAACTTTAGATCACATCGTAACTCGGAAGGCGTAAGCTTATAAGCACACATAATATATTATCACTGATTATACACTGTTCTTGACATTTCGCCAATACACGAGTATTTCGGCATTGAACGATCCATTCAATTATCAAACGACGATTTCATTGTTATAAACTCGCAAAATACGCGATGAAAAATATTATTTGTTCAATGACCATTGTCATGGGTTTTTCTCGACCAACAAATAATAATTTCTAACGTCTTTATATATCAAGGTTGTAGACAATAGACAATTTATTAGTGCCAAAAAAATATACCTATTGTAAATATACTATTAAAAATAAATTGTTTAATTAATTGCTAACAAAGCATGTGTAAACATATTGATTGAACATCAAATAATTAAATTAAAGTATTGCAAGACTTAAAATATAGGTATTAATTAAATTATTAAAATGTTCGCAATATATTAATATATACCTACCTATATTATAATAAATTGAATAAATCAATAATTGTTCGATGATTTCAAAATTTGAACTTGTACATTTCTACGGAAATGTTAAAAATAAAATATGAATTTTAACGGTTTAATTTGTAATCGTTGTACAACATAAAATATTTCTATAATAAGTACATAAATAGTAGTTACTTATGAATGTCAATGAGTACACGATAAATATTATAGAATTATAGACTAATATGTAATAATATTATATAATTACCTATATTATTTACATATGTCATTAATCATACTATAATTATTATCAATTGTTAGTATTTAGAGAACTAATAATCTTCAATTAGTAGTCATGAATCGTGTGGAGTTAAAAATAATTACGAGCTTACCTCAAACATTAGTTCAGCAGCTAAACACTTTAATTGTGGTACATATCCGATTTTGAACATCCCTGTCTGTGGTATCATTGGGACATGGACAATTGAACCATCAGCTTTAGTAAACGGTGCTGATGGCTGATACGATAAGTAAGTGTACGTGGCTAGTTTTTGGTAGTCTTTCCAATGACTTATTATTCCTGTGTCACTCCGTAATTCTAAAATATCACCTATGATAATATTATGAAAAGTAAGCGTTAATTATTTCAAAAATGAAAGTATTTCATAAAATGTTGAAATTGTTTGTATTTTACAACTGTTATTTATTATTGCATAGAAATATAGAATAATCTAAATTATAAGGACATATAGTTTAGATTACTTAAGCTGTTGTTCGAATTCTCGCTTCGTATTGTAGTAACATTAGCTTGGTAATATTTCGAAAGTCTGTTTATGTATGACGATGGCATAACCCGGGAACTGGTCACAGATGCTTTGTTGTAAGATCCGGCAAAATCACCGTCCGAATCATCCTATAAATAAATTTTTATTACGAATCAATATTATGTTTACGTAATTGCAAAATATCAATAGCGTCATTATTATGAGACTAATGGCTCGATCATTTCCAACGACATGACAATTTTTTTTTTTTTTTGAAATCATTCCTAAAATAATGAGCGTAGATAAATATATATAATAATTACTATTAATTAAACAATTTACATTTTACATTAATATAGGTTCTTAAAGATTTCTGTTTATAGCCTTACCCCGAACGTATCAAAAATCATTTTAAAACCTCTCCTCAGTTGTTGACGAACTTCCTTTGCTTGGAGCCGGAACAGCGCGGTTACCTCTTCGGCGGCCCGACCTTGCAAACCTTCCAGCATCATGGCCACGTTAGTAGCTACCCCGAATGGCGCCAATACCAGGTTGTCTCGGCCTCTGGAGTAGTGCTGAATGTGCAATTAAATTGATTATTATTGTAAAAATAAGCGAGAACATGAAATGTAATATTAGCATGATGGGCGTGCTTATAGGCGTTTGGCCAGACCCGTGAATTTTAATTAACTATTTCTTTTAGAATTTTTAATTTTTCTAGTAATGTTGTAGTATATAATATTATATAGTCGGGGTTTCTGATTTCATACAAGAAACTTTCTGAATAATTATTCTTTGCCAGATCTGCGAAATTATTTTAAACGCGGCTACATAATAATATCCGTTGTATATAATATTATATTATGCGACTGTTATATTACACATTTTGAGAAAATAAAAATAAAAAATAAAACACACGTTAAACAGAGGAGGCACCAGACTGTTGCTGAACTGAACTACCCGGATTACGTCCGTCGAGTTGGTCCATCCCGAAGCTGACGCCGACGAAGACAAAGCTGCCACTGCAGCTATCAGCAATTGCACCGCGACGGAAGATGTGTATACGAACGGCACTGCAGAATATAATATCAACGAAGATCTCGATCAGCATACATGTACATAATCGTATAATATTGTAATAAAATAATAAAATAAAATATATTTTAACAAAAATACATCAACGAATCAACGAGTGGTTTATTATGTTATATTATATTGTACAAGTATTCTTTATATGAATAGGTATTTTTGTGTACGACCGTGTACTTATATATACATATATATGTACCGAAACCGTTTAAGTCTTTAATACGTTCATATTTTGGCGATAAACCGAAATCTACAATAATTTGTACGTTCGTAAAAATGTTATCATTATTGATGTCCAGGACGAAGATTACCTGTCGCGGATTGGACCGTGCGCCACCGAGCCATAGTTATAGGAAACTGCAGCAGAGCCGCGTAGTATATTGAAATATAAATATTATATATATCGTATATATTATATATTGTATTCGTTCTGGCGACTCACGAGGACTGATCGTCGTCGCAGCGTGTTGTGCGCGGAGCAGCGGATAAAACAATATTAGAATATTATTATTATTATTATGATAACCATTAACTGGGTCAACAGCCTTGTAGCTAGCCGGATTGGCGCAACTCAGCGCCGCGATAGACCACGCACGGTAACCGAATGAAATGAAGAGTAACCGCGGTGTGAGTGTGTGGCGGCGAAGAAGAGGGGCGCCTATTATTATTATTATTATCTTATACTTGTAGCTGCTACGATGTTATTATTACGTTATTATACCTATTTTATCCCACTCGTGTGTTTTTGTTTGTTGTTATTTTACATTTTTCATTTTTTTCTACTTTTACTTTCAATGCCACACCGTCGAGTGCTTTATTATTGTGTTAATATGTACACTTATTATACACAATAAAATGTAATAATATTCCACCATAATACAACACTCGTGAATGTTTCTTTCTCCCTTCACAACTACGTATGGTACTGATGATTTTTGTTTCATGTTGTAGTGGTGGTGGAGGTGGTGGTGGTGGTGGTGGTAAATCCGTGGACGTGATGATGATGATAGTGAGCTTGTTTACTGAATATGTATACAAGACACAGAGATGCCGTTACATAGTGTAATATAATTTTTTTAAAGTGACACATTTTAGGGAGTTTTTTTTATTTTTACGGGTTACGTCAGAAATGTTTTATTAATCACTATACCACACAAAAGTATATGAAAAGTCGTAATACGTGATACCTTTAGCGCTTATCGTCACGAATACAACTGACTAACTGTGATATAATACCTATATGATATACTATACATTATTGTTATATAAAGTTCAAAATCAATAATTTAGAAATTGCAATCATTTAGTTCTGAATATTAACTGATATATATGTATTAGTATAATATAATTAATGAATGAGGAGCACAAAAAAGTACGTCCTAATATCTGATGAAAACTGGAGAAAAAGCTGAATAATGTTTTTGCAACTATGGGAAAATGCATATAACCTAGGTTTGGTGAATTCACAATACACATAACCCTGTTACTCATTAAAATCTCTTATTATATTCAATAAAGTTAATATTTATCTAAAAGACAAATATTTTGTCCAAAAAAACAACTCTTTAATAATTATAATTTAACAGAATAGTTTTGGACTTGATTATAATTTATTATAATATTTTGCATTCATCACTCAAATTTCTCTAATATATTTTTTTACAACAACAATACTGCAATAGTAAATTCGTGCTTAGATGAAAATCTAACCTATTATAAGCTCTTGCTCTCTTATATAAACTCTGTTGTTTTGTAACCTAACCTATGACCCATTGCAGTAAAAATAAAAGGATCGTCATTATAAAAAGTATATAACATAAGGTACCTAACATTTAATATATAATGTAAATGATGACTGTATTTATGTTATTAACATAAAGTGCCTGTATAATTTAAAAATCCAATGACTTAACAAAAAAATTAGTATGACGCGTTGTTACAAACATAATTGGCATATTTTTTCTTTAATACTTAAATGATTTAATCTTCTAGTTTATAAAAATAATATTTTAAAGAAGAAAGTATATAAAGTCAATTCTTAACAATCGATAAATATTTTAAGAATATTTTACATAATTAATAATTACATTTAAACATTTATATGTTATAACAATTAATTAGCATAAATAATTTACAATTTAATTATCAATATAGGATTCCAAATAATATCTGTGTAAAATTACATAAATGATTTAATAAATTAAATTTCTATTTAATACTATATAACTGTACATAAATAACACGCCTCTTACGCTTTCAATTATATTGAATTAATAAAACATTTATCGTTTATTATATTATGACGTTTAACACTTAAATTTGACACATTCATTGCTTATAATGAAATATTTTTTTTTAAGTACTTTCTACTCGGATAAACTTGTATTAAGTACTCAAAATTAAATCGTGACCTATCACATTGTTATAGACTAAATTTCGTGTAATAACCAAAATCTATGTAAATGTGTGCCTATTGTGTTATTTCACTACTTATACTCTGTGTTAACAATTTTACATTAATAAATAATAAGTAATAATACGTATACACTAAAATGCCACTATATAATAAATTAAAATTACATAGGTATTCCATTTATGTTTAAATTTATTATGATAAGTTTCTAAGAGATTTAAAATTATTGGGTGTTATAAACATAAAGTAGGTGTTTCAATCGTATTAAAGAAATTCAACATTTGTTATATTATTTTATTGCATTTATATAACTATTTATCAAATATTATAAATCTAAAATAATCGCATGACTAGGCTACGTATACCTAACATAATATAGTCTATGTATAGATACTACCAGTAATCTATCTACCGGGTTTACGTATTTTGAATTTAAGATTATTTTAGCGAATTAGCGAATCAATAAAATATAAATGAACTATTATCTATTAGTTTACTTAAAGCTTAAACTTGATAAAAAAAATATATTAATATAAATATAACTATTGATTATCGAAACAGTTGATAACCAATGCAATTTAGAACTTATACCAAAAGTACCAAAGTAGGCATGTACACAAAAAAAATTCGGGGAGAGGAAGAGGTTAAACTCTCCAACCATCCATGTATATCTATGGTTATATTTCAGATCATTGATCAGTGACGCGATTATGTTTCACACAATAAGTAGATAGGTATTGATAGAATAATAAATATAATATAATATGTTTACTACTTTCAATCACCAAACTCTTTTTTTTTCTAGTTTTCTTTTTGTAAATTTTGTGAAATATAAACAACAATTATAGACGTATGTCGTAGTCCCAGTCCGTAGATATTAATTTGTATTATTAGAAAAAGTAAATAAATTTAAACTAAAATTGCTGATTACTGCTGACTACTATTTCTGATAATATTGTACATTTGTCTATAGTGCCTACACGATTTATAAATTAATAATACATAATAAATATTAGGGTTGGCTAATATTATTATTACTAATTTTCTTGATTAAACAAAATAAAATCACAAAAATTAAAATTAATGAATTTAATAATATTTTATAAAGTGTGAAAGCCGTACAGTACATAAAAAAATATACCTAAAATTAATATTTGTTACAAAATATGCGTTATAATTCGTTTTATTATTATTATTAAAAGTAATAACTATTTTCTTGAAAAATTAAAAAAAAATATATTAAATAAGAGTCATTATTACCAGTTTCAAGTTTATATTAATTATTATTGTAGTAATAATATAAAAACTAATACTATTAAACTTATATACTGAAAATAACTAATATCCAATATAAGTATAAAAATGCCAATAGTATTGAATGGACAATATTGATTGGCAATTCTAAAAATTAAATTATGAACTTTAAATAAATAATTTATTTAGGAAATTAATAATATAGTCTTTATTTTAAAACAAACATGTTTAAAATGTATAGATATAATATAAAAAATTGTATAAAAATTAAATCGTAGACTAGTTATCTGTTGCTTTTACATAACTGATTTGAAGGTTATTTAAACATTTCTAATAAGCTGATTTTTACGGCATTTAGCAAATCAAAAAGTTACATAAATTAATTAAATTAATTATGAACTAAATACTAAATACTAAATATAGTAATAAAAAAACTCAATTTATAACTATTAACTAGTAATAATTAAATTTTAAATGCATTAATATATATTCATCACCCATATAGTGTAATCAACAAACGCGTAATCATACAACAATTTATAATTATTTATTAGATACATATGGGCATGCATTATAAATTATAATAATCTAATGTCAATATTTAATTATTAAAAATAATTGTTAGAATACAAATTAAAATTACCTGTAATGCAATTATTTGATCCTCATTAAATAATTTTTATTTACGAAATTTATAATGCGTTCCCATACAGATGAACTAGTTCGTGTCAGTACCTACAGTAACGACTAACGACCTACATTTGTTTGTTAGTTATAAGTTGGTGTAAGATCTTATAGTCGGCAGTCGACTTACAGCTGAGTATCTTTTTTATGATAATACAGCCTAAATAATATTACATTTTAACTTTCACGCTCACGCAGTAAAATTGTATGAATTCTTTACTCATATCATATACTAATTTTAATTTTAATATAGTTCATTAACTATAGTAAGTTTATATTATACTAAGAGTTAAAACACAACGTATAATTATTTTTTCAAAATTAGAACAGTTTTGTTTTTATAATTATAATTGAGTCAAAATAACAAAAATATAATATTTAAAGATAGTTTTACAAATATTTTAGTAACTGAATGATATGATTTATAACGTATTGATTAATTAGTTACGATTTATATAACATTTCAAAATTGTAATTTTATTTTGAAAAGTTTTTTTTTTGTAAAATAATGGCTATACAGATTAATTTTATTGGTTACCTATTTAAAAACTGTGCTTGAAACTTTACACTAGTTTACATTACGTTATTATTATTTCTTTACACAATGAAATTTTGTAATACATTTAAATTAATCATTTCATTTAGTAACTTACAGTTCACACCGTTCTTTGGTACGTATTAAAATTAACTTAAACTGACCTTCCCCTGATCTTTATATTTTTTTTTTTCAGTCGTTAAAACTTAAATAATCACCACGTTACTCATGTTGAAACAAATACATGCATCAGATCACAGATACAGAGCATGGGAGAAATCACCACCCTGCCAAATCTCAAAAAAAAAAAAAAAAAAGCAGCCGGTGAAAATTATTTTATATTATTTTTAACTTAAATAGTATATAACTACAAAACTTGCAAGAGAAAAATGTTAAATTATTTTTATTACATATCATCATTATCTTTATATTAATCAATTTTAACATAAATCTTGACAATCTATACTGATATTATATGATCCCCCCTCCCAATTAGACATCTTGAATCTACGTCTGTATCCATGTATAACCAAACTTAACCATGCACAGTATCTTATTAAACAATTGTTTTCCTTGTATCTTTTTATACTTTTACAAATTACAATAAAATATTTCAAATTAATAATTCATAGATACCTAATTAGAAAATTAAGTTTATCTCATTAATTCATATATAAATAAGTACACATTATACATAAAAAAAAAATCTTCATATGTTAAAAACAAATAAATAAATAATTAACAAAATCCTTTTATACTATTACATACTACAATTGTAATTACATAATATATACAATAATGAACAAATGATTATTATAATAGTACCTAGATTAATAATACAACCTATAATATATATTATTTAACTCCTGAGAGCGATGACTTAATCTACACTGCGATTTTAAACAGATTTTTCATACTGTTTACGTACATATTAGGTATATTTAGGTATATAGTATTAGGTATACTAGTATTTACAATCAATGATATTATACGTTTATACCAATTACTAATTAGATATTATGGTCGATAAGAATTAATTTATTTCGATGTGTTTCGCACCTTATAGTTATATCCATAATAACGACTGATATGTTAACATAGCAGTTGCGTATATTATCTAGCTGCTTAAAATATTTGGGCGAGCGTTTGAACTACTACAGAACTTGTTTTAAAAATAAAATAAACATACTATGTATTATATAATATTATATATTTGTACAATATACACGCTGAGTGGGTGACTAAAACTAAACGCAACGGTTTTTTTTTCCATAAAAAACATAAGTGACACTACAACTTATCGTTATTTTATTTTATCCGCAATTCGCATTTATACGTCATGTGTGATATTATAATTATTAGTGTGTAATAATATTTTTATAACTCTTTTCATCACCGAGCTAAAAAACCACTTATGATCTTGCGAAATTTCTCATTTGCTGTAATCGAGGCAGTGAATGAAAATATAAATTAGTAAAAATTACAGATTACAGATGGGGGGGGGGGGGGCTAAGAAGCCAAGGTCTCCCTAAACTTCAAATACACCACAAACATACACACTTAGATACACAATTTAATTATAAAGATAATTTAAATACATTATAAAAATGTAAATAAAAAGAGGAAAGTAAATGTAACCGCTCTGCTTTATAGTAGGTGTCGAGTCATTAAACAAATCACTACAATGTATGTGTTCAATTTGAATTCAATAATAATTAATTGTATGAGATGAAAAACGAATGTAAGCGAAGATCTGTTAGCTTATATTACTATAAGTATTATAATTTTAACTATTTTTTTTTAAATTACATTTGTTTTTTAATTTAGTTTTTGAAAAAATAACAAATCTAATAATTTGATATAAACATAAATTACAAAAAAATAAATTGTTTAAAGGCCCCTTTATTCTATACTCGATAGGTAAAGTTAAGATGCAAATCGATGTAAATATTCGTGAGTAATTGCTACTTACTACCAGTATATGGTTTTAATTCAAGATTTACATGAATGCGTAATTTTATTAAAATCTTGCATATTTGTTGAAGTATCAGCATAATATATACAACATTTTTAGTGTCTCTACAACAAAAAAATCCAATGATTTGGATAAAAAAACTGAAAATTCTAAATTTAGAATTTTCTAATAGAAAAAACTAGATATAAATACAAATTTTTATTTACGTAATTTAATAATGCGTAAAAAAGTAACTATATTAATAAATATTAAATAAATTATTACTTAAATAATTATAATTATGATTGTGTCGTGGTGATTAAAATGAAAAAAATACTTAGGTACGATTTAAATGAAAATATATTCAAATTCAAATTTAACCAATTTGTTTTGTTTAAATAATAGTTCTCATTCGTTTAATTTTTTGCTTAGAATACAGGTTAATAAATCAAAATTAATTGTAAAAAAATCTATCAATCTGAAAATGATATTTGAAATTAGGATTCCCATTAAAACAAAATTAAGTTATGTTAGGAATTATTCACAAAATACGTGTGTTAGAAAAACTATAAGTCAAAGGAATCTAGTTTAATGAATATTGTCCCGTAAACAGAATTAAAATATATATATATAGAGCGCTGAGTTATAAGGTTACCATGTTTCCGCATTTCGTGGACCTAGGACATACGGTATATAAACATATTATATAGCTTTAGAAGTTTGGATAATAGATAGATACAATTATTATAATAAAATATTCAATAGGTACATACATTTACCATTGTAACAATTTATGCTACCCTTATAATATCTTCAAATTTGGTTTTCGAAATCATGACTTTTCTTACAGTTAAATACTTAAATAAATCCCTCTGTATACTCATACAGTCTGAAATACATCTAGATGACATTTATGTAAAACGCGATATAACTGGAAAGTGGCAGAGCACAGTAGTTAATAAATAAGTTGTAGTATACAATTTCAAGTTTCGACATACTGTCTTAAAAGGCCCAAAGTTTTTAAATTTATAGTTGCCGTCTGTGAAAGGGTACGGGTTTGTTTATTTTAACTTTAGAAGTTTAGAATAAAATAGTTTTTGAATTATGAAAAATATATAAAAACGTTAACACGAAAGACGAAAAACGGTTAACTCATGAAATCACGACTCATGTATTATGTATACTATTATAGTATTATGACTATTATGATTGGTATATGTTTGTTTTACATATTGCTCCGCTGTGTTATTATTTGCGATTCGTTATCAGTAGCATACAGCTATATGGCCCATCATAAATATAATATAATATTTAAATAAAGTAAATAAATAATTTCTGTATAATATACACACTATTATAGTATTATATATTTATATGCTATAAACTATTATAGTACTATACTATACTATACTATTATTATAACCAGTGCGCGATCGCCGCGGTCGTATATCAATCAGAATTATTTCGGACATAAAAACGCACGGAGTTTATTATGTTTTCGCGAACATGCGAACATTGCAAACCACGCCCACGCGCACGTTTTTTCGATTTGGATGTTGTCCGTGGTCAGGAACGAGTATGATGTAAATACTTGGCACAAACGTACCAGGGTCGCAGCAAAATAGTATGAGATCTTCCGTGCCATTTATTCGACCGCCCGACCGTGTTGAGCGGCGAGTATTGTTTCGCACATTTATTGCGCATACGTCGCCGGACCGTCCGCTGTGAACTGTTCATAATGATATGTTTGTATATTATGATGTTACATTAACCTTAAAGGTAATGTAAAATATACTACGAATTATTTACATAGATGTAAATATTATGGACATTTTTAATAGTAAATAATTATTTTAAGAGTGGCAATCATGCTAGACAGTTTTTTATTTATTTTTTATAGAAGACGAGGAGAGGTGATACATTTTTTCATCCCTAAATCATAATTCTGACATATTTGTAACTTTATAAATCATAGGTACTTTTGTTTTTAGCTAATAATGTCCATATAACTATGTTGAATTACATTTTGAAATAAAAACTAATCTAAAATATCAAGTAACGTAACCACTCCCTTTATAAGTATATAATTATAAATATCTATAGTTCACACTATTAATATTGATAAATAATTAACGGTAGGTCGTTATTATTTATTATTTTAAAAATAATAAATTATCAATGTTCAAATACTTTGTCTCGACTACATATATGTAACAATTTTTTTTTTTAAATATGTGTGAAAAAAAATTGTTAAAAATAAATACTTACATGTTTTGTAACATATTATATGACATAAGTATACACATGCAATTATTTAATACATAGCCTAATTATGATATTTTTTAATTTTGAATCATATTTCAAAAGTTTTTTGAGTATATAGATCTGCTTTCTGTGTATAATAGATATGAGTACCAGAATAATTATTATCAACACAAAATTCCTTCTATATACGAGGTTTCCATAATAATATTATATTATATTGTGTATTTGCATCCGATTAATAAAATAAAAACACTGAATAATATAATATTAAATGTATAGGTAATCTTCACAAGAATATTTAGTCAAAGTATTAATGATAAAATGATATATAATGGCATATAATAACTAGGTATATACTAAAATATATTATTATTATTATTATATATATATATATTATTTTTTTTATATAATAACTTATCATAGTATATTTATATAATACTAGAAACAACATTTCACCATTTTAATTAATTAAAAAATTGTAATAACATTATGGTCCAAACTTTTAAAAAAAATGTGTATTATTATAATATGTTTGTTTATTATTTTTAATTTCTATAAAAAATTGTTGAATGTTGAATGAACTTGTACAGCCTTAAGTAAAATCTTTCAGGAGGAGTAACAAACTATGTCTTATAAAAAGAAAAAAGGAA
The DNA here is from genome assembly GCF_020882245.1 of Rhopalosiphum padi. NCBI lineage: Eukaryota > Metazoa > Arthropoda > Insecta > Hemiptera > Aphididae > Rhopalosiphum > Rhopalosiphum padi. The sequence goes on along the minus strand of NC_083600.1, from coordinate 20,135,241 downwards.
AAAATTATTGCCCCAGGTGAGGATCGAACTCACGACCTTAAGATTATGAGACTTACGCGCTGCCTACTGCGCTACCGAGGCTTGTGTTAAAAGGCTAACATTTTAATTTCCTAACTTATTAATTTTTGTAATAAATTCATTATAACTAAATCATAAGGAAAGAATTTTGTATAAAGATCAAATTATTTAAATTAAATAAGCAAAAAAAAATTAGGGAAAAACCAGAGAAACCTGGAATTTTCAATAAGTGTTATTACTTATTAGGTAGGTATTATCATTTTCTATATACCTACCTAATATAATATATTAATATGATATAATGTTCAAAAAATTTTAAGTTTTTTTGAATAAGACGATTATTGAAATTTATACATATTTTTTTTACAAATATTGATAAAAAATGTATGAATTCGGTTAAATGTCGATGTATAACTATGGTTTATGAGAATAATTTTGAATTTTTGAATAACAAATTGGATCTAGATTCTACTGATTCTAGGTTGTTTTATATAAAGGTAAAAAAAAAAATTCTCAGTGTTTTTTTTTAATAACCGGAAAACAGAATAGGTATAGGTTGTGATCTAATTTATTACTTATATTACATAATATACAATAGTATACACAATAGTCAATAATTATAAATTAATCTAAATGTTTTGAAATCATTATTGTGTGTGTATAAAACATAATAATCTATATTATAATTTATAACTTATAAGTTTCAAATACGCACAAATAATATTTTTAAATTAAAATAAAAGAACTAAAATCATTATTCTTTGTTAAGATATTATACTATTATAGGTATCAGTTTTAGTTTCATCCAATTTTGAAATTATTGTCTTTAATACAATTATGTTTTGTGTTTTTACAATTTGCATTATTTATATTATTTAATAAAATTATTTATTTGCGACTTTGCGAGAACCCTTATAGATATTTTTCAAGTTTTCTGTTCAAGCTAAAAAATTCATTGATATTTGTATAAGAAAAATGTTATTAGCTAAATGCTAAAAATATCTTAAAAAGATTCGAAATAATTTTAAAATTAAACATTAAACCATTTATAGAAAATGCTAATGCATAATTGATAATATTTGGTAAACATCTCAAGTATTTCTAGTGATTCGTTTCTGAATTACAACGGAACGTGAGCGTAGGTAAGGGGGGTTAGGTTACACCCACCGAAATTAAAGATAAATAATTCATATTTTTTTTTTTCGTTTATTTTATTTTGTACAATCTGTTTAACATTTTTTTACAATAAGCACAATGGATGATAGTTATTACTGTTATTAGATATATTAAAGAAAGGCTTGATTAGCATGGTCGAAGGAACTATTTAATAATAGTACTTCATGGCATGGGTGTAAGTCCAACACCTGCAGCTACACTTTAAACATCGGGAAGAAAGGTTTTGGATGAGGAGGTTTCGGTGATTTGATGATTTGCTAGTTTAAGGTGGAAGCGTTTGTATAGATTTTTAGCAACATTTTTGGCTGTCGGAATGAGGAGGTCCCAGTGGAGGATATCGTTCGAAACATAGAAGGGAGCTTTAGTTATCTGTCGGAGGCATTTGGATTGAAATGTTTAGACTCTGTTTATATTGGAGTCTTTGGCTGGCCTCCAGAGTTGAATTCCGTAGGACCAGATGGGTTTAAGGAGTAGCTTGTAGATAAGGATTTCATTATGTAGAGTAACATGTTTGGACGAAAGGAGGGGACGAAGCTGTCTTTGGCGATTGTTGAGAACTAGTTGTTTGTTGCGTATGTGAGTAGCCAATGTGAGACGGCTATTCATTATGATAGGGGGGCAGGTTATAGGTCTTAGTGTAAATGTGCAGTGGATGGATTTTGATTCGTTAAATGTAAATCTCCACTCTTTATACCACGTCGAGAGCATGTCGAGGTGCATTTGGATTCTGTTGGATACACCAAGAGGACTAGAATGACTTTATCATCGGCGAAGTCACCAGTGGTGGTGAAATTGGTGGTGGGTTATTCCGATGTGCGCAGGTCGAAGAAGAGATACTCCCCCCCCCCGAAAATATTTCCTACCTACGCCAATGCAACATAATAATAAAATCGCTCTATGACAAACATTTTTAGGAATTTTTAACTACAAAATAATTTTCAAAATTTAGAGTTTCAAAATTTAAACTTCAATCAGTTATAAAAATCTTGCAAGAAAATATTGTTATAAGATTCTGTATTATGTTTTCAAACTTTTAGAGTATATAAAATGATAAATTATATATTGTAGGTATATTGGAATGTTTTAAGTTTCTATGATTATTACTCTTTTAATTACATTAAAATTACTTATAACTATAAAATAAATATATAGCTACAATAATATAACATGCTACAATTGTTTATTATTATTGCACACATTTTAAATTATACAAAACCGAAATGTGATATTGAATTATATTAGGTAGGTATATTGCTTATAAGTTATAACTTACATATAAAGATAAAAGTTATAATAATTTGAATTCGATAAGAAATTTAAATTAAATTAATTTAATAAGGTTTTTATTTATTATTACCGTAGATTGTAAATGATTTCAATAGAAGAAAAAAATAAGTAAAAAGTTATTGCCCCAGGTGAGGATCGAACTCACGACCTTAAGATTATGAGACTTACGCGCTGCCTACTGCGCTACCGAGGCGGATGTTTGTTAATAATAAAAATAACATATTAAATGTAAAATAAATTTTCAATAATTCCACATAAAAAATTCATATAATAAAACAATATTACATTACAATAATTAAAATTTAAAAAAATATAACTTAACAAAATTATTTGAATACTTATATCTAATTGACTAATTTTTTTTTCACGCATAAAATGTTGGTACCTAACCTATTGTAGAGTTGTTTATAAAAATTATTATACAATGTAAATTATTGATACGTTTAAACAATGTACTCATAAATATCTTTCAATTTATTGCTTTATGATATGTCAAAATCAAAATATTTAATATTTTTTAATTATTTTTGGATTCATATATAATAACATCTTTTATTAAAAAGCTTAGAAGTTTAATACAAGTATCATCATAAGTTATTATAAGATATTCAATTATGAAATATTAAAAATACTTAAGTAAATGTTAATTTATGAGAGTTTATAGTTCAAAAAAATTCATAAAAATTCATAAATAAATCACTAAATGTCCATAATATTATTTAAATTTTTAATAAGTAATCGTCAGAATTGAAATTTTAATCAAATACCTATTTATTATTTACTAGGTACCTATAGGTATGTAATATTTTTATATTTACATTATTACTATGTATGATACAATTTCCAAAATATTTTCACTTTGCTATAATATGTATTTTGTAAAAGCCGTTTGGCTTTGATTATAATAAATGTATTATGTAAATATAAATATTTGAAATGTTTTACTTTTTAACTTTTGTTTTTTTGATAAAAGCACTATGACATTTTTATTAGTGATTAAAAAAATAAAAAACCTATAAAATTGATAACAATAAGTTTTCTTGTAAGTTTTTCTTACAGTAAATTGAACATAGATACATACATAATTACTCAATAATAGGAAATCAATATAATTAATTTTTTTCAATTTCTATACATAATGTATATTATAACAATGTGTTTGCATTTAAAAATCAAAAATCATATTCTTAGTACGTAAAATAATAAGGGTGGTATTCATAGTTTGTGTGCCGTAATGGTTAGGTGCAAGTCATAGTAATATACCTAGCCGCTTTAAATGAATTATGAGCATTTTCAAATATTTATATTTTTACACTCATAATTCACTTAAAAATTAAAATATCGTAAAGAACCAACGAGAGAACACAGATAATGTACTTACCTAAAAGTTTGATAATAGGTCAATTCACTCTAATATCAAAACTAAAAGCACACTATTGAAACTGGTTAACGAAAATTCACTATGTCGTATGTGTGTAAGGAGGAGACAACACATGCGGGTGCAACATCCTCATAAGTCAGAACTCAGAAGCGTGTTTCAATTATCTACACTTATTTGTTTTCGAGTTACAACAAAAAACAAAATCGATTTTGTCTAAAACTGGTTTGCGTGAAAATTCCATATTCCTATAACTTCTTATATTCGTATTTTATTAATTATTAATATAAATATTAACTATTAGGCGTGTTTAGAAATTGGTGACCGAGGGGGCACAACACATTTTTAAATCGTGAGACCTAATTTTTTTTAGATATGAAGAAACATTTATTTTTTATGTTACAAGATTAAATAATTATAAAATATAAAAATAACAACCAAAATCTATATGTAGTTTGTAGTTACAAGGTACTACGGTGCACACACAACACGATTTTTTTTTATCCGGGCATGATTTTATTGGAGGCACAGTCCGCCGAAGGTGCCAGTGCCCACCCGGCCCCTCCAGTAAGCATGCGCCTATATGCATAGCATAGGTATTAGGTATACTCATCAGTCGTGACTGGTGAGTCATTGCACAGATGACTGGTGTTACCTACACAAAAAAAATAACTGACCAGTGTCCTGCACCACAGAATATAACCTGCTGCACGCACAAAAAATACGATAGATACTACAGAACACTGAATATTATATTATTACTCATGCGATATATGATTATTATATATTATTATTATTATTATTATTATATATTCATTGGTATTTCGTTTTATGTGACCATCGTTTTCCCCATAATTCAATTTTATTTAAATATATATACATATATCGGTGATTAGAGTAAATGGGTTGTAAATCTGCTTCAAGTTAAAATTGATGGTTAATTGAGAAATATCTAATTTTATTTTTTATTTTGGGTATTAGGTAGTATAGGTACCAAAGTAAAAATTGCAGCCGCTTTATACTATTCTGCAGACAACGTGATGACCTATTCCTAAATAGTAGGGAATTGTTTAAGTCTACACGATTAAAAAATAATATATATTATTATCTTCCATATCTATGTTGCTACTGGTAAACTCGATTCACGATTAAGTAATAATTCAAATAACTTGATAAAAAATGTATCACAGTGGAAATCGACAAAAAAGTGAATGGAAAAATATCATTGACTGCAGTAAACACCGGTTGTGATTCATGGATAATCTTTTTTTCTTATGATTAGTTCAATGAACAACACAGAAAAAACAAGTTTAAAACACCCTCACTGTGTGCAGGAATTAGCTATAGGGCGAAGGAACAGTGGGCTATTAGATTTGATAATTAATTATTATACTCAAGTTTTACATTCTACAAATAACGTTAGTAAAAAAATTACAATTGTTTTCTATATAAATATTTTAGGTATTTTTTAAGATTGCTTCGCGTTTATAGGTACATAACTTATTTATTATGGTAAATAGTTCATTATTTGATATATATTATGAAGTTAATCGACCATTTTTTCCAATTTCGATGACCAACTCCTTTAAATTTAATTTAAATATTTAAAATAGGTATACGGTATAGGTGTAGATTTGAAATTTGAATTCGATGCTATCTTAGAAAACATTTTTATCAAAAACGGGAAATTTTGATAGAGCAAAGGGAATATTGGTAATCGACATCTAACATCACTGACCACTGAACAGCGATAACAATGGTGGAAGCTGGAAGGTCTGTCAATTCGATGATTCACAAAACAACTTTACAGTTAACGCTTAACATTTACCAAGTGTAGTATGAGAACTAAGAACTAAGAAGTATCGTTAAATATTAAACATTGTAACAATTACAATTTTATAGTTCACACCGATCACACAGGAAAGTGTCACTAGTCTGCCAGTCTGTATCTTTTGTATGGTCAATGCCCAATACTCATTAGTCATTGCTCACTGACTATAGTCACAATTCTCAGTCTCAGTACTCACTACTCTGAAGTTCTGAAGTGTTCACGACACTAGCGAATACACTACACTACTACAGTTAACATCGATTGTTCGCTGTATCCTTATCGAATTATTTACCAAATCTCTGCTCAATCGAATTAATTTTTCACAAATTAGAATCTCTTTTTATCGGTTCAATCTAATATACATAGTTTGCCTTACATTATTGTGTATCTATATACTTATCAGGTTTTCCTTTCGCGATGGAGAAAAACGGAAACACTGAACATTTGCAGTGAGTTGATGGTCTATCTTTAATTTTTTTTTCTGCATATCAACCATTCTATTGTTTCAGATGTGAAAATGGCAACTGCGATACCGTTACTACAAACTGCAGTACACAGACAACACAATTTGATGGGATGACTGGGTTACATCAACCTGGATATGACACTGGCGACGCTTTTGGTTCTTTGTGAGTCGTCATTATTTTTAATTATATAATTGATGCCTTTGTTTTATTTCTTTACTCAAAGTATTTATTTATACTCATTTTAAGAAATTATAATTTCTCACCAGATCGCTAGTTCAGCTTTGTATTATCTACTAGGTATTCACTAAAACATTTCAAGATGATTTATTGAAATGTATGTGGTTTTCATGGTTTTGGTTTTTCTGATATTAATAAATATTTGATTTTAATTTAAAACTTCATTTTTTATTATTTAAGTTAAATGAAATATTCACATAATAAACTTTTGTTCCAGTTGGAAATAATTTATTTCATAAAGATAAAGATTATATTAATTACAATTTGCTATTTTATTCCAGTAAATTGTTCATTTCTAACCTTTGGGTATTAAATTACATCATAAATACATATAGGTATATATTATATAAAATATTGTAGCAAACATAGTGAAGAATGATCTTACACAAACCCCGTCATTTTTGTATTACCAAATTTGGAAGCCCTTGTATGTAATCTTTGTAAATAATACAAAATATTTTAAACAAGGAAGTAGGTACTTTTCCTTAATACTTGAATGTCATGTTTGAGATAACATTACCTAGTATATTTATTTACTTAACTGGGCTTATAATTATTGTTTTACTTTATCTTTATATCTTATTCATTTTTGATTGATAATATTAGTAAATTGCATTGTATTATATTATATTATTGTCATGTTTAAAATTCAGGAGCAGGAAGTATCTCAAACATTTGGTAGGCAACTGTTTTAGGTAAGCCACTTTATTGATTGTGCATACCATCAAAATTAGTATTGTATAATTATTACATTTTATTCAAAAACAAAAGTAAATTGTTACAATTATAATAGATAATATCTGTAAATTATTCAGGTAATTTTAATTTTCAATACATAGTTAAAAAGTATTAATTAAATAAACATATTAAAAATACAATGTATGAGAATTTTGAAATTTTGTTTATTCAATATAGTAAAGCAATGTTTAAATCCAAAATTATCAGCTAATGTATTATACTCGGAAAGCAGTAAATTAACAATAATGTTTTCTTTTGTAGGTATATAAGCTAAGTGTTATACATAAGTACCTACTAATTATCATTAACAAGTATACACTTCAGTATATATATTTTTTTACATAATAGCTGTTCCATTTTAAAATTAAATATATTCTCTCAATTCTCTGTGTACACATAAGTATTAATTTATAATTGTTGTTTAATTATAGATTTAAAAGTACACCTCGTCAAGGTTTGGGAATTAGTTCCACAGATAAGGATGCATGGTATTACAATATGCATCACAAGTATCGTGGAAAGGCTATAATCTTTAATCATGAAAACTTTCAAATTAGAGATCTTAAATCAAGAGCTGGAACTGGATTGGATTGTATTAATTTAGAAGCATCCTTAAAAAATCTAGGATTCGATGTTACACCATATGTAGATTTAACATTAGATGAACTGGATAAAAAACTTGACTATTGTACGTATATTTATATATATATATATATATATAATTTTTTTATATTGTAAAATATATTATATTTATTATTTATTCAAAATATTATTACAATTTATATTTATAGTATCATATTTTTATATATATATTATGTTTTTTTAAGTTATTTTATTTTAACAGGGGCAAAAGAAGACTATACAAATTATGATTGCTTTTTAATGGCAGTACTATCACATGGTGAACAAGGCATTATTTATGCTAAAGATGGAGCTTATAAGCCAGAAGATAATCTTTGGGGTCGATTTACTGGTGACAAATGTGTTACATTAGCTAGTAAACCAAAATTATTTTTTATACAAGCTTGTCAAGGAGACCGATTGGATGGTGGGGTTCAGTTAAGAACACAAGTGGATGGTTCTTCTACATTCAAAATACCCATTTATGCAGATTTTCTTATAGCTTACTCTACAATTCCTGGTAAGTTGATTATGGCTTGGGTTTGAATTTGTAAGCAAAATATTGAATATAAAAAATTTTGAAATATGATGGTAATTTTCTTCCAAAAAAAAAAACATAAAATTATTTTCTTTGTATTATTTTAAAATTGAGGAAAATGTATACATTTTTTTATACTCTTAGAACAAGAGTTGATTTTTATAATTAAAACATATATAGTGGAACCTCTGTAAATCGAAAACCTTGATTAGATCAAAATAAATGCCATTTCCTTGCGATAACCTTGATTACTCAAAAGAAAAACTATAGATAACTCGAACATTCTAAGTTCTGAATATAGATAGATAAATTGTATAACCATAAATCTAATCTGCTTGTGTGTTGCGATGATTTAACCTAATCACATTTATTATTGTATTATTCATTCGATTTATTTTCTCAACATGTGGTATCGTCAGGTGTGATCAATTGGTTACACATGTACGGTGGTATCAAATGTAAAAATTATTAATTATTTAATCACATTTTCATCATTTTTTTTTAGTTATAATTTTGTAATAATAACAATAACCATACACATTATAGTTTAAATTAAAAACTATAATATACTTGCATACATTTTAAAAACTGTAAGTCGAAAGAAATTGCATTCCACTTGAATTTTGACTTATTGAGGGTCCACTGTAAGTAATTTTTCTTTCAATTTACAAAATATTCCTTAATTTAATTAAAATACTAAATATTTAATTACCTCAGAAATATTCTTAGTATTAAAAAAAAAATCTGGAAACTATTGAATACATTTTCTACATTTTGTACTTTTTTGAAATTGCATATGCTTAGTAGAAATAATTACGTAGAAACTTACAAATCTGGATCATAGTTGTTTTAGCAATTATAAATTATTTAATCATAATATTCTATTTTAGAACTTATTAAATAATTTAAATTGTTATAATAATAAAAATAAATACTTACAACACAAGTATGATGAAGATAGTGTTGTTTTATTAGAGATAGTGCATTCTTATGTTTTTATTTAAATGCTGTATTAAAGTGTTTAATACTTGAATTGTATGGCGTTAAAAGTTATTATCAGTTCATAATGTATGTAAATAATATAAATATAGATAAGTAATAATTCTAGTAATTCTACAATTAAAAATAAAATATTTAACTTGTGTTTAAGATGTATTGTTTTACAAAATACAAAATACAAATATTTTTCTTGTCATATGATAAATCATTTTTTTTATTTTAATTACATTTTTTTTTACATTTTATTGTGTAATTTATTATTTAAAATTGTGTATTTTTTTTCAGGTTTCTATTCATGGCGCAATACTCAAAAAGGTTCTTGGTTTATGCAAGCTCTTTGTGATGCTTTCAATAGATATGGTTATCAGCTGGACCTTTTAACTTTACTAACATTTGTGAATCGTCAAGTAGCCATTGACTATGAATCTAATGTCCCTGGTACTGTTCAAATGCATCAACAGAAACAAATTCCTTGCATTACATCTATGTTAACCAGATTAGTAAAATTTGAAAAGAAGAACTAATATACATTATTCATTCATAAAATTCCTATATTATAGTTTAAATATGATTCTGTCATGTATATCACAAAATTAACACAATTTATTAAAACATTAGTGTATGGTTACAAATTTTAATTATTTGAATAATAATTCAATTTTAAGCTGATGTAAAATAATTGTGCAGTTAGAATCTCAATCTAATAGTCTTAGATAATCAGATTATCTAAAATTATTACATGTTGGTACCATTTTTAACTAAATTTTATTTTAAAACGTGTTCAAAATTTATTTTATTGATGAATAGGTAAATAATGATTTAAATGTCTGTCTTAAAATATAAAAATTACTGTGATTGAAACTATTATTAGCTTTGTAACATACATTACCAAAACTACTTTTCAATAGTACTGATTTCTTTTTTTATTGATTATTTATTATTAGAGTAAACTTAATGAACTTAAGTGATAAGTTTTTTAATATTTTTTATCTTGGAAAATTTATTGAACAAGAATTTTACAAAATACAATTTACTGACAAACAAATTTTATTACTTAAATATTGAATAATATAATTATGTATATTTTATTCCCTTATATTAATCTACCTCTACCATTGTATGTATACATTTTATGATAACATTTTATTTTTAAGTTTTGTCCTAAATTAACACAGAATCTCTGCTTGCATTAGTGATGTGTACTTAATCTTGGTTTATATTTAAGTAAAATTAGGTAATCTTTTTTATTATAAAATATAAAAATACATTCCATATTATTTTTGTTTGAAAAAGTGTGATAAAATAATGGTTATATTTTAATTTAATAATTTAAAATTATTTCTTTCTTACATAAATTGAACCTGTTGCTATTCAATTATAAGAAAATATTTTATAATTTAATTTAAACTACACAGTGATGAACAATTTGCTCACATTAGTCTTTCAAAAAAGTTTTGATTATATATTTTATAATTTAAATTCTTCTCAAATATCTCAAAAATAACTTATTTTAAGTGTAAGAATGGGAAATTATTTTTATTAATAAACATAATAAAAATGCATATTTTTAACAACAACATGATATTTTACATTTAAAACTTACTTTTTTTTCACACATCAAAGTATTATAAATTGTATTTTTTTATAATAAAACATTGTTACTCTAATTTTATATTTTATACTTATTGATTTTAGTCTTTAAAATGATATTTTGTTTTAATAAAATACTTTTATGATTATTTGTATATTTATCTATTTATTTTTTTAAAATAATTTTAAATGCACTTATATTTTGTAGTACATTGTTTTGATGTATTGAATATTATGTTTTATATTGAAATAACCACATTTTTTTTCTATGAATATGAAATACATTTTAATATATTTATAAACTTTTTCTAAAAATGTGTATCATACAATTTCTTAAAAAAAAAAAAAAAAATACTGGGAAGGTTAGTAAATCCACTTAATCTTACATCATCCCTTTGTATTTTATATTTTCCTCTGCTGTACTCTGTACAAACTTAATATTTTTAAATAATTATAGCTTATTTATAGATAGATAACAAGACCTCATAATAAACTATTCAAATCATGCTCAATGTAACAATGAGAATGACTATTTGGAGGATCAATAGGAATATCAATATAGCAATTTGGTAATATATTGTACATTTTACAAATTTAGTTATCTTGCATTTAGAGATAGACAATGTAGCATAATGAAGGCAAATTTGAAAAATTAAAAATGGTCATAACTCGTTTAAAAAAATCCGAATTATCGTAAAAAACATACGCAAGAGCACAAATTAAGTTCTTAGTTTTACCAATTAGTTTCATAATAATAGGTCGATTTATATTAATATTAAAGCTAATGAAGCTAAACGTAGCTGAGCGGAGGTTATTCTCTTTTACCTAGTCGGTATCTATACGTAGGGTGTACTTAGTACTTGTCACGAAGTTCTGACAAATGAAATAATTTGTGTTTTAACCAATACTTTTTAATTTTTTTGTGTATATGTGTAATGTATAGACGCTTGTATTACACGTGTAATATAAAGTATAAACTTAAAATTTTTATTTTTTGTACAGAAAATATTATTTTTTAGATTTGGTTTAAATTGTTTTGAAAAAATTAAAAATAGCAAATTTATAAACATACTTATTGAAAATAATAGTTTTAACGTTTACAGTATTTAATTTGAGACTTAATGTTTGCGACTTATGAACATTTAAGTATTCGTTCAACTTTCTGTTACTGTGCAATTTATCAAAATCAAAAGTAATAACCACTAACCAGTAGTCAAAACTAATACGATAACCATATTCTTTATTATCTATAATCTATGATCTTTCTGTCATATTGCCAGTCGCCACCACGACTTTGTCTAAATTGTTCAGTAATATTACTATCAGTATTCGGATATGGTTATTGTTAACTCTAGATAAAAGTTTTGTTGTGACTACTAGTTTTTACTTTTGATTTTGTTAAATTGCACAGTAACAGAAAATTTAACGAATATTTAAAAGTTCATAAGTCACAAACGGATTAGGTACTCAAATTAAATACTGTAAATGTTAAAACTATTTTTTTTAATATGTTTATTATGGCTATTTTGAATTTTTTCAAAAAAAATTAAATCAAATTTAAAATTTAATATTTTCTGTACAAAAACATTGTATGTTACGTGTGTAGTACAAGCGTCTATTAATTATATGAAAAAAAATAATTAAAAAATAATATTGAAAACTTCGTGATACACTCTGTAAGTCTGTATAAATAATAATTGCTTCGTGTTACAATATGTATGGCTAAAATATGCCTATTGCCTATATATGGTCATATTTTTTAAAATGGTCTAAAGTTAGATCTATACTATGGTAATATTCTGGTCTAAACCATTTGAGCAAATTGCACACAATCAAAACTTAAACAACCTACAGTTGTGTCTTAGACCTGCGTTACTGCCATGAGCGTATGATATTATTTATATTGAAAAACCAGACTCGCCGATGACAATACACATATTTTTTTAACCCTTTGTCGACCGACGGTACTTCTGAGTACCACAGCACAAATTAATATATAATAATTAATAAATAATAAGATTCATTTATCTATAATGTGACCCGTCGGTACGAAAAAGTACCTCTTTAGCTACAAGAAAAAAATAAAACTCCGATACAAATTTAGAAATATATAACCTGTGTAAATAGATGTCAAAGTAAACAATGTACACGAACATTCTTAGAAGTAAACATGCCAACATCAAACTGGTTTTTAATCACGTACAAAAGCTATTTTTAGCATTATTATCCACTGGAATTATTAGTAATTGTGTCTAGATTATAAATATTGTTATTGTTTATATCTCGGTGTAGAAGGAACAAAGTCTGCTTAAATGCAATGGACTCAAAAGTACCGTCGTTAATTATTTCACGTTAGTCGTCGGCTGTCGTGCCAAAATAATGTATGAGATCTAATATTGCTGATGAATTATTGTTTTCGCAACCTATATTGAGATTATTATTTTATATTTATATCATATATGTCATACTTATATTTGTTATAATATATAACATTATCCATATGGATTTTTAGATGTACATTTTTCAAAATTAAAAATAAAATAGTAACCATATGTATAAGATTTTAAATATTTGTGATTATTCTGAATGCATTATTATTAGTATTTGGAAATATTAAAATAATTGGATGTAGATTCCATTTAGGACAATCATGGTGGAGAAAAGTAAGAAATAATTTTTACTATATTATTATAGTATTTATAAATTATCTGTATTGTATACAGGGTGATTCTTTTATCATAAAACACTCATTATTTCAAAAAGTATTGATATATTTTGATACATAAAAATTGAATTTAGGGCGAGTAGTTTATGAGTTATAAGTATTTAAAGTTTAGATGCGCGGAGTGAAGTGGTACGGGGTTACCCCGCAAAATGATTATCCACTACTTACATGTAGGACTTACATACTTACATGAATACTTTTTGTAATAATGAGTGTTTTATGATAAAAGAATCACCCTGTATAATATAGTATTTTTAAAATATAATAATTTGTTGGTAGATTGTTGGCGAACCTTCTCTGATAATATCATACATGGACAACAGTAATGAACTAGGGAAATGGTTGAAAATGTTTTTTGGTTTGGCATTTATTTCCTCAGAAGAAGTAGTTGATGCATTTCACGAGTTAATATCAATTTGTCCAAATGATGACGGTTTTATATTTTCTGACTACATTCTACACAATTTTATTGAAAATACTTGCCAATTTCCGCCAAATATTTGGGCTGAAATTCCTTCGCCAAACCCAAGGTTTTTACAATATTTTTTTAAAATTTCATAAAAACTTTTTTACTAATTTTTGTTGTTTTATTTAAATTTTTAGAACGACCAATGCAGCCGAAAGCTTTCGTCGCACGTACAATTTGCAGTTTTATTCACCTCATCCTCATGTCCATGCAGTCGTTAGCGTGTTGATCGAAACACAGACAGAAACGTTGACTAAGATGAAATAAATCCAACAGTCGTGTTTTAGCCCTTGAAAACTTACCTGCTCGTTGAGTCGCATTGGTTTTTTAATTTAACTCAAAAGTTTTAATTTTAATTTTCAAATATCATTACATAAATAGTTTTAACCCTTTGTCGACCAGACATAGAATTAAAATTATTTTCCCATTTTTTTTGCATAAAATAATTATAATTGACCTATTAATAAATAAGTGGACCTTTTTAAAAAAATTGTTTAGCCCAAATTTGAGTTAAGTACTTGGTACTTAGAAGTACAGTTGGTCAGTTTAACATTTTGATCCTGGTACTTAAATGTACCGTTGGTCATTTATCACATTATTTTTTACATACAAACTATACAAATCAAAAAACTATTTTTGCTAGATTATTTTTTAAAATTGTAATATTATGTTTAAGATCTAAATAATACAAATTTATCAAAGTATGTATATACGTCTGTAATTGCCTGATGAGCTCCAATTTCAAAATCAACATGAAATGTGTTAATTTGCAAATTTTTTCCGCATAATTTTAAACATAAATTATTTAAAAATTGCCACATTTTAACATAAGTAGACCTAGTTTTATTTTGTAAAAATAGTAAACAAGTACCAAGCAGTATCCATTTTTATATCCATATATGTATTGTATACAATTGAATAAAATATTTTGGAGCATAATTAAATGAACCATCGCCAAAATACTCAGTACAATTATTTGTCATAAATTATATATTTTGTTGCGTAGTTAAACATACAAAATTATCATCGGTCGGCATGTAAATGAATTGTTGGCCCTTATATTTATAACATTCTTCATTTTGTAAGTTTCTTAATTGACAAATTGCTTCATCCATAGAAGTTGGTAATTTAGGATAAGTCTGCTTCCGTTTATCATGCATTGCTTTCCGTATATTTCTTACATTTTTACTACTTAAATTTGATGTCGAAGATGAATTTAAAAGTTCAGTGTGAATAATTTTAATTGGCTGTGTGGAAAATGATTCCTTAGCTTTTCTTTTGCAATTTTCTCTCAACATTTATTTTGTGTTTCTATTTTCTCAATTGAATTTTGATCGTGATTATGTTGTCCAGAAGTTTCAATCACTTTAAGTTTATCTAAACCTGAGAAAATTATTGCTGAACATTTATTATTGGTACACCTCCGTCTTAAAAGATTATATTTTTTTCGTTCTCCAATTAATTTATATTTGTATAAATTCAGTAAGGCCAATTCTTTACCTCTTTCTGATAAAATAATAGTTATATTTTCTAGATCCATATTAAGAAAAATAGAAACTATACGCACTGAAACGCAGTTTATGTGACACGACTATAGGTGATCGAACACTGATATTATTTACATAATAATTTTGGAAATGTATCATAATTATCTTATATTTTCCCTCAATGCTAAATGTTTAAGACGCCGTAGAACTTTATTGCTCCAGAACTAATTTATTAATCGATAACATTGTCGATAAAGCTGGGCTTAGCTCGATAGCTCATGGATCGCGTTTGATATCATAATAATCGGTGTAATAATACGTGAAAATAATAAATTACAAAATGTTGGCAACGTGGATGTGGCAACTTCGCATAAAATATTATATGCTCAATCGTGTTTTACCGTTTTCAAGCGTTATCATGGCCCGTTTGGACCCGCCTTTGGTGCCGCGCGCCAATGTATATATCTATCGACGAAGTATATTATCATATAGGTACGTCCACGGCCTCACAGGCATTAATAATTTTCACACGACTGTACAAACAACACTAAATGTGCGTTAAAGTGTGTTCGTCCTATCTTAGTAGATACACTTATAAGTTATAATAGCATAAGTATATTAGTAAGTACTTATGTAGGTAGGTACTTGTTAAAATTCGCAGGTAGCAGATGGTGAAAAAAGAATCGTTTTGATCAGTATCTATATACCTATTGGGCTATACATATATTATATATATGTATATATGATGTATATATTGTACTTCTTAATCGCGTGCGAAAACAATCGCAGTTGAATTTAGAACAAACGATGTCCTTGAATTGAAATTATTAGGTATATAAATAATACACTTGAACATACATGATGTATATTGTTCACACACACATACATATATATACCTACTTTATGGTACCTATAATTGTTTTTTTCTTTTCTATTTGCTCGAACAATTGGTAAACGGCATTCGCATGTACAAATACTACAAATTTAATGTGGGCTTTTGGTAAGTATATCAAATACAATATATAAGCAGAATAGCCAGTTTACATGAAAATGGTAATCATATTTTTGCAAGAAGAATAAGATTTTTTTTTGGAGGAGATGATAAAAATGATGTGGAATGTGTAAATAAATATATATTATATCTATGAACAATATCATTGGTTATTACTTATTATAGTACAGTCTTGCTGTCACCATCATATTCATGTACTTGTTCAATACCAGTTATTAGTGATTACTTATTGCCTACCTACTTATTAATAATGATAATAATTAGTCAGTATAACCAAAATATTTCTACATAAGACCTACATTTTTTTGGGGGGTGGATGGAGGAGGAGGTTAAATCTAAATATTTGATGACCTTAACCAGTCAAAAAATGACATTTCAGAAACTATTGCCACAAATCACGATAATAGAATTTTAGAGTGGGGTGGTTTTCTCTACCATCCAACGTCACTCATCGAATTAATAATGATTACCTACTTATTAATTATTATAGGTGACAGCTGACTAGCTGAGTAACGTTTACAGTTCACTGCACAGGCAATGAACCATTACCATTTATAATGTATTATAAAAGATATTTGATTTATATTGTATATTTATTTAGATGTACATTATGGTTAGAGATAGTAGCTTGGACATTTTATCGATATTTTTTACTGTTATTAAAATCGAGTAACCCATCATTTCAGTTATTATCCTGTGCATAATTATATTGGAATTTTTGGTTCACGGGTAGTGGTGGTAGTGTTATATAATACATAAATCATAATAATATAATATTATTATAAAGATACACTTTACTTATACTGAAATATTTAACTAAACATATTTAAATATACCCACTTTCATTACGGTTACAGGTCAAAATATCTCTGCAAAAATATTTCTGATCAAAATATCTCTGGTCAAAATACCTCCGATATAAAATATATATATATAGAAAAATACTTCTCCTGTACAAAATAGGTATCTTTAAAAATTAAAATTAAAATATAAATATAAAAATTATTTTATTTTTTATTCATGAAGTCATGTAGAGTATAAAGTATTAATAACAATAGTAATATTTTCAAATTTCAAATAAATGTAGTGAATTGACTATTAAGACTATTAAGTAAAAAGTATGTGTTTCTATTAATTCTTATATTATTCAGTGTAGTTTATATTTAAAAAAAATAACAATAATAATATAATTATAAACAATCATTCCCCGAAAAATTTATTCCTAGGAATAGTATTCATAGTAACATTTAATAAATTATCAAGGATAAGCAATAATTTCCCTAAAATAAATTATTTTACAAATTTTTATAATTTTGAATTACAGCAACGTTCCACTAAGTTTAGCCAGTTTAGGTACGCAGTTGTAATAGTGAAAAAAGCCCATACGCAATCGTAGCGCAGTACAGTTAATAACAGCAGTCACTAAAATCAACCTAACAAATACACGTTACAAATATTTTAGAGGAGTTACTAATTTAAATTCACTTCAGATCCTTTTTAAAATCTCTAGAATTTTCAAAGCCTTACAGTAAAATGCTTCAAAATGCTTCAATATGAGCGTGGAAATTCAAGTTTGGGTCGAAAAGAACTCGTATCATTTACACTTTACAGAACCACTAGCAACAACAGTACCACAGTTATAGATATAGGGAGTAAGTGAATTCCAAAGGAACCAGGGTCGGACTGGTTAATATGGGCCTCACCGACAATGCACCTACAAAAAGCCTCAACAATAGTCATAAATAATAATTCACCATTATTTTCACCAAAAATTATCATCAATAAATAAGCTTTATAATTTACATCGTTAATCAAGACAACATGTTTATCTTTATTTAATGTTTTTCTTTCAAAGATAGTAATAATTATTAATAAAAATTAAATTCTATAATACACAATCTTTTAAATTCATTGGATATATTTGCAAGTTTATCGATATTGTCCTCATAGTCCACTCCGCTCGCCTATACTTTAAATACTTATAACTCATAAAAAACTCGTTCTAATTACAATTCTTATATATGTATATAAAAATATTTTAGGATATGACGTGTGGTAAAATTAAAAAAAGTAAAAACTTAAAAAATTATAACGATAAAAATCTTAAAATTTATTTCGACTGTAAATTATTATATAATAGATTTTTTTTTTCAAAACCGTTAATAGGTTTTGAAATAATGAGTGTTGTTTGATAAAACAATCACCGTGTATATATTATTAAATATCATGTACTCTACTACTCTGCGTCTCTGCAGTATATTAGAATATCATGTTATTCGAATATTTATGTGATTAATACAATTTTTATCCCAATCGAAATATAATTAACTTAATACCAATCGCAGTTAGCAGTAAAAAAAAAATATAATCATTATCCGAACCCAATAATAATAATAAAATACGTAATATTATAATAGCTATTAAATTATCCAGTGCATGTTCTTTATAGAGTCAATGGAGTTTGGCACGATGTTATGATGTAAACCCCGTAGGTATCGCATGACTATAAATGACTTACTTAATCACAAACGTCGAGACTTAATCCCATTCTTGCACTTTTGATGTGTTCTAGCCGACCGTTTATTGGCTGCGAGCGAACAGGAAATGGCATTCAAATTTCCCGCATAATACGTTTAGCGTTTTCTCCCGCCTGCTCTTATGTACAACAACGTTGGCGTGTCGTAATGATTAAATTTTGGTTAGTTATACCACAGTATGGTGGTGTAATATAATATGTACATGTACACATTTTTTTCTACTTATTAATTTATATATGAGGTACCTAGTTATAAGGCTGTAAATAGGTACTCTACACTACGATGTTAATATTAATAATATTATAATGTAATGTATGTAATTTTATACTATTTTATAGGTAAGACAGGTAAGTGTGCCTATCGTCACTTAGAAACCGGCAACATTATTTTATCTATGTAATTATCTATGCTAGTTCTCCGCACTTAACTGGTGCTCCATAGTTGGTGTATAATTAAGTATTCTCTTCACAAAGACTTACAAATCAAAATTGTCTCAGATTTCGTTAAACTCCACTATAATCGATTCCACGCTAAACTAAACTAACTCCAAGTACAACCCTCTCATTAAAAATATGGTAACATCTTACGTTCCCGATAAACCTCCCTGGTTCAAATAAAATTGAAATCCCGATTTACTTTTTTAGAGATTACAAATTCAATTGAAAAATTTTCGGAGGTGTTACTAATATGATGACTTTTCAAAAATGCTTTTAATGTTATTTTTATATTTGCGTATGTCATATTACTTTGTTTTTGCAATAATTTTTGATTCTATGATTTCGTGCAGTTAATTAACACTTCAGGTACCTACCTACCTATATTAATCTCAATGCTCTTTTCTCTCTGTTTCTCATACATTGTAAATTATTTTTATTTTTTTTAGTTATGTGTGTACGAAAAAACTGCAACATGTAAACATTAGTAGGTATTTTATAAAATATATATATATATATACAATAATACCACCTATATTATATATAAAAAAATATATAATGAAATGTAGTTAATATAATTTAATGTGTAGATTGAACTTTGTTTTAAAATTCATTTTTGAAATTTGAATACAATTGTCAATAATTGCACTAAAATGTATTATGCATAATAAGTTATATAATATAAATAAATAATACATATAAATATACCTATTATGCAGTATGTTTATATATAATACATAGAATTATCAACAGGTGTGAGTTGCAGTTTTTAATTAATTTGCTCTGGTAATATCAATAAGATCAGAAAAGGGAAACTAATAACAATATAAATTATAATATTATGCCACATGCGTTAATTATCTGATAGGTACACCCGTGTTGATAGATCTATTAAACATTACAGTTTAAAAGTATTGGAATACTATATTGCAAGCTATTATATTAAAATTATTTTAGAAAATCAATTGTTTTTCATTTTATAATTTATATTTTTCCCTTTAATAAAAATTAAATTTTAGTAAAAAATTAGTTAGTTATAGTAATACAAAAACATTTTATTTCAGATTATACATAATATGTAATTTATAATATTGAGTGATGATGAGTGCTATCCTAGTGGGTAGTGGCACATTATATTGCCAGTTAGCACAGTATAATAGTACAACTATATAATATAGCAGTTTTCAATGTTATTTGTATCACTTTTAGGCGAAAACGGAACCAAGGTCCTGGAAACTTTTAGTGATAGCTTGTTAGTTTAAGAAAACATGCAGTATTTTGATTGTTTTGAATAACTCGACATATCGAAAATTCACTCACGTGAAACCATTTTATTGTTGTAAATAATGGGTAGGTACAATTTGTTTGACAAAAACAAACTGTATACTACTTGTACCTCTAATCATGAATGAAGATCTATTATGTTTAATATTTTGAGTTGAAAGTTAAAACAAGATATAAGACAAGTAGGTACCTAACAATATTTCTATGGCCTTAAAGTTTTAAAAATAAAGTACTATATAGGTATAAGTATTCTAGATATTAATCATAGTAATATAATAGATAGCCAGATTGGCATGGTTCATAAATGTATATATATATATATATTATTTTTCGTCATAAAACGCATTCATGCATCCACAAAAGATTGAAAAAAAAGAGATGTATACCTACCTAACTGACTTCATGGGTAGATTAATCAAGGACCAAGGCTATGATAATTACATCCGACTGTTCAATCGAAAGGATAATAATAAATTACGACGTTAAACATCGAAATATAATAAGATCATAATCATATACGTATTTACAAGGATCATGTTCTTAATACAATTATCATCTCCATAGGTCAATATAAGATTTATTTGTTTGTTTTATGTATGAAATATAATAAAAAATTTTTACGTCAAAAATTAATTTGTCTGTCCACAGAATCACATACCTGACACTAAGATAATTCTGTAGCGTGTTTATATTATTACGAATAGATTTAAGTGTTCTTTAGGTTCACTTTATTTCGTTGATTTTGTTATTATGTAGTGCATCTATATGCTAATCTTTGTAGACAAAAGTTTTATCGACGATAAATGATGACGTGCTCCTCACAATATACAACTCAAAATTGTTAACAAAATCAAAAATATACTTATATTTTTAAAACAAAATAAGTTCGATAAAAAAAAAAAATGAAGCCACTTTTTGGTTGTACCTACACGGCTACTCATATTTTTGCATAATAAATCGAGCGATGCTAATAAGTATTGTGTTACAACTTTATACGAAAGATACTATACGCGTGAGTATTATATTATTTATTAGAGCCACAGGATTCCTACCAGTATGTTATATAGAAATGCAAGAGGAGCTTGAGTATAATGTGGGAGTAAAGTTTTACCATTATCCTTGATGTCTCTGTTTAGATTCTAAACGAAGCTTGTTATCTATTTGTATTGTTTTGTATGTTATTGTATATATATGTTACTCTTGCATTAGTATAATGTTATGTAGAATGAGTATTTCAAAAGTTTAATTTGATTTTATCTATCGTTAGCTATTTTATCTCGTTGGTAATTTAAAAGGATAGTTATATTATGTTAAGTTTTTTTCATTAACTATTGTTTATCTCATTAGGTTTCGAATAAAAACAATCGATAACTTCAGAAGAAATAAAAAAATCAACACCTTGTTATTTTGTTATTTTACTGTGATTCATGTTTCATTAAATAATGTGAATAATTCGGAGTTTAACTAAATGTTTATTTAAGTAGTTAATATAGAAAAAAAATTAATCACTTCTGGGCTAATTATATTATTATTTTATTCATTTTTATTGTTATATATTTGTAATTTACTTTTTTTTTACTTCTAAATATGTAAATTAAATTGGCTATGTTATTAGATACAATTTAGGTTAAGTACAACTAAATATAATCATCGGTTTAAAAGATATTTTTTTTAGTTTATAAATGGATTTTACTTATGCTTGAATTTTTAAGTTATATGTGAATGTTTTTTTTTTATTGCTTAAAATTTAAATTGTATAAACTATAATCTGTATAAGTATTCGCTATAAGACTTGACATTTTAATATAATGTTACATATTTTGTATTCATTACATATTCGAAAAGTTAAATCTAAATAATATTTTATATTATGGTATCGATGACTAATATTATACAGTAAATGGAGCTTAGCTCGGATTTAGGTTTTTGGATAAGACCCGACTATACGTATGACGTCCGTGAAGTTGGTCCACCTACTTTAGCGTAGCGAATCAAAATCTTCACCAATAGTTTGCGAATTAACTATGAGAATTTGTGAGGTCACTTTTAGAATTTTCAAGTTAACAGTTTATGAGCTACAAACGAAATAAAAATGAGTGGGCCAAGTTCATGCAGTTCGCCCGTGTCAGTGCGTCACTCTGAAAGTCTAAAATTTCGAAATTTTGAAAGAGATGCGTCACATTTTGCGAAAATTTGCGAGAGGACCCTTTACTCAAAAAACTCATTTTTTATCTTGAAGTTGGCCAACCTATTAAAATTAAAATTGTTATACATTTTTAATTACAAAATAATTTGCAAATTTGCAAAACGAATTTTGTGTTCAAAACAAAATTATAAGTGAAAGTGAAGTATATGAGTACCTATAAAATAACGAAAACAAAAATTGCATCGTTAAATTAACAAGTTGTAACTAAAGTAGTAAAACATTAAGCTTGTGAATATGTGTATGAAAAAACTATCAAAATTAATATATACACAAATTAAAAATGGTCTAATAAATATTGTTTAACCATCAGGTTAGGTTAGCACGACGTACTTATCAAAGCAGTTAATTAATAAATTTACAATGGTTGACAAAAAAAAAAACCAAATAAGTCAAATTTGACTGAAGTTCATGGATTATTACGTAATAAAAGTATCTGTAACTACATAAAAAGTTATTTTTGTTTGAAAAAATAATATTTATAATAACATTAAAGAATTTTCAACTAAAAAATTATTAAATTTCTTAGCGCACCATTATATTATAACGTGAAAATTGAATTATTGTTCAAAATTTGTCAATCAATTAATGTTCACTTATAGGTAGAAGGTACACGGATATACCTATGATTTTTACATAACTTTAACATTTTTTTTATTAATCGATAATGAAACAAATTCCTTTATTGTAATATTTAATAATTATATATTTAAGTGAAAAATGTTTGAACATTTAACATGAATTGTCGCGAAAGCGCCGTATATTTATTTATTGGATAATATTTATAACATTACCAGGTAATTTATATTCGAATAATTCAGCTTAATAATCAAATTACTTCCCTATACCTGCGTGAATAGGATGCGTACGTTACGATTTTTCCATGAATGCTTACGTAAGTATGTTTATGCTTTAAAATTGGCATATTATATTATTATTTTATTATCATTGATTAATCGAATAAAATAGTGAAGAATATACTATAGATAATTTATTTTTTAATTATATATTGTTGGAATACCTATATACTCATATTATATAAATTAATATATAGTGCATGTACAGGTGAATTATTTTAATTGTAGCGCATTCATATAATGAATCAATAATAGGTACCAGTGGCGTATATAGGGGGGATTAGGGGTTCAACCCCCTGAAATGTATGGTTGGTGCGGGCATTGATTTTTATTGTATAAATGATTGGAATTTAAGAATGGAAATTTTTTTTTAGTCCCCCCAGAAATTAATTGCTATATACGATAGGTACAAATTATGTAAAATGTTATTTTGATGTAAAATACATTAATGTGCGAGTACCGTATTAGTTTAAAATATAATATTATAGATTATGTTACATATTTTGTTCGCGTGCCAGTACATTTTCGGTAATTTAAATGTCAAATTTCTGGCGTGTTACGTCGTAAACTGGTAATAAATGCGCGTGTATCTGCAGAATTGTCAGAATAGCATAGTACGTAGGTATAATAAGCAATAACGTCCTATAGCTGTTGCGTGCTGGAAATACAAGGAGAATATAGATTCTGAGAATGTATTGTTTTTATAATGATAATGTGTATGTAGTATGTGTGTTTTTTATAATATTTTGGAGCAGTAATAATGCTTTCATTTTTAACTTCAATGTTCAATAATTTTTCTAAAAATTAATTCTAGTTAGTACTTGGGAGTTGGGAGGAGTTCAAAATTAAAATGTCACAATAATTGGAAAAAAAAAATGAAGAGAAAATGGACATTTTTAAACAGTAACGGTTTTTTTTAAATGTCGATTAAAAATGTTTAAGTTGTTATTAATGGAATTAAAAAAAAAAAAAATTAAGTGTAATACATTTTTCAAATATTTTATATGGAATCTGAAATTTACTTAAAAATAAACAATAATATATTAAAATCATACATTACTATAATAATTAAATAAAAAATGCATTCTTTTCTGAAAACATAAATTGAATCTATACTGTATTATTAGTTTTAAAATAAATTACAATAATATAGTAACATAAATAATGATATACATTATATCATAAAATATTATACTTAGGCCGGTTTTTCAATTGACTTTAACTTGCAATTAGTAGTACTTAACTGTCAGTTAACACTATTTCCTAGTTTAACTGTTTTCTGAAACCCAGTTAAGCTAATAATCAAATTTAATCGATAGTCAAATTAACCACTACTATTTCCTCAGGTTAACTTTTTAGCTGTAGGTTAATTTAATAATAAATGTTTAACGGTAATTATTATTAGAAGGCAAAGTTAACAAAATTAGTATTATTAGATAGTACAACTCATTTAGTTTTTACTGTAACATTCGTTATTACTTATTAATGATAGTTGTTATATCAAATGACAAATAATAGCAATAATTATTGTTATGTTTAATATTGAATGAATAATAAAAATATTGAGTGTACAGTGGTCCTATTTTTTAGGGCAGAAATTAATTTAAATTTGTTACACATTGTTATTGAGTGACCTAACTATTTAACGACAGCTACTGAACGATAAGTTTTAGGCTATTATTATACTTAAATATTATACTTATTTAAAATAGATTTGTCTTTACAAGAGTACCTACTACCTACATTATAATATAATTAATAAAATATGTATTAAAATAATTTGAAATTTCAGATATTTGGGTTTTTTTGACAATAATTACGTAGAAACTTTAATACTGACCAAAGTCAAATTGAAATTTAAGAGACGGATGATCATTTTATTTGAAAAATTTCCATGGATTTAAATTCCTCTCAGACGAGTGAAAATAGTAATAAGTTATAACTTTTAACACTTGTAATTTTCGCCTAAGATGTAACTATTACCACTTATAATAAGTTATAATACTGCACCCTTTAGATTATGATAACTGATTTTCTTATAATTTAAAAAATATATTTCATATTGTAGAGTAACTTTATTGTTAAAACACTAATAACTTATTAGTATACCCACTAATAATATTTAATAATATATTAATATATAATAATAATTAATAATATTATAATAAGTAATTACTAATTAATATCAAATTAGTACAATTTTTTAATTTTCTGATATTACAACTACGAGATTAGATGCTTTACATGTAACACTGCTTGTCGCTTGATCATAGTTTTTTACATTTATTTGTAAAGTATTTTATAAATGTTATATTATGATTATAATTTATTTTTACACTCAATAAATTCAAATCAATATACAAGTTGTTATATATAAATGATATGCATATAATTATTTAACTATTTTTTTATTTCAAAATTCAATTAATTTTTATCAGTTATAAAAATCTTCCCGTACTCCATCATACTGGTAAACATACGTATAGGTGTACAAAAACAGAGTTCTTTATAAAATATTTATTCTGGTAAATGACATTTTTAAAACGACTTATATATCGTGAATCTGCACGATTGACATTTCACTTTTGCATTATCGGGATTTTTACAGTTGTGTGTTTTTTCTTTATATACTATTGTAATTGATGTTTTTCACACTTATTCGGGTTTTCTGAGTGAAATTACTAAAAGCTTTTCTGTGCAAATTGACGGGACAAGTGAACATCATCAATATATATTATATTTATTCGCCGTAAGCTGCAGACAAATGTTAGTTAAAGTTTGAGTATCTATTTTGTATTTATATAATACATACCTACTATATTTGAACGCGTACCTGCTCAGGAAAATAATTTTGTTTAATGTCAATACGTGGTTGATTTTCTAGAATATTTCAATAACATATAATATACTGTTATGCTATAATGTGCGAATAATATATAAGAGAATAGTTTTTATACGATTTTATAATACATAATATTTTATATATGAATACAGACTCATTTATACGATATCATCACAACTATTTGATACATATATATATATATTATGTAATAACCGTAGGTACGTGTGACATGTGATTGGAAACGAAAGTTTATCTCATTATTAAAATAGTGGCCCTTATAATATGTTTTATCATTATAATTATTTTTTACTCTTATTATTGTTATCAAAATTATCATAAAAATTCATTCTATGTAATACCGAAATTATAATATTATTATAATCAATTGTATTGTATCATTGGTTAATTTTGTAATAATTGGACTATAATGAAAGTCGTTTCTTCAATAAATTTATAAAAAAAAATATGTTTTTATAAAATGTACGACATATTATTATTTTTTACGGACAATTTCATTTTATTAGGAAAAACCGTTAATTATAATATGATATCAGCTGACATGTATTCCTAACTTATTATCATTATTATACATTAAAGTTCGTTTGTTTGTGTAAGTATAAAAAACTGTGTAATGGAAAAAATATAAAGTATCAAGGGCCATGGCGTTCATAAAGATATAGCCATATAGGTAAGTAATTTAGTTTTTCTCTTGTTAACTTTTCTTTAAATACGTACCATGTACGTCCCTGTAAAACAATATAATTTCTCCTAACTGTTTATTTACGTTAAAATAGTTTTTATTAAGTTTATTTATAAACTAATATGTTTTTTACTATATTTTATTGTATGTTTTGTTTGAAAACTAAACGAGTAAAAATAAAGCAATCGAACTCTATGATTATACATATACTAATATTGTTTTATTTTATGTAAAACTAATGTAAGTGATTTCTATATACATTGCTTCACCGAACTCTATTACGAAATTATATTCGCACGTTTGATTCCAATAATTGGATTTTAATGATTTTATATTACTAAACATTAAGTGTCAATTATAGTTCTATATTACACCTACTGAACTCATTGTCCGATAAAAAGATTAACATTGGCACAGGGGCAAAGTAATCCGGTATAGTATACCTATAATAATGCATTAATGTATCTAATGTACAATAATACAAAAATAAATAATGTATTTAGAAAAATGATTTATTATTAGTGTAATATCCTCGAATTATCATAGTGTTATGAAAAACATCTATTTGACATAGTATTTATTAACAAAGATATTATTATTAATTAATAACTTTTTTAATATTAGTATTATTATATCATAGTATAGTTATAATACAATATAATAATATTGTTATTTGTTATTAACAACCTATAAGCCAATACTAACGTACAGTAACTATTTGAACTAGTGTCATATTATATTCGTAATATAAATAGTTTTAATCGGCCTAAATATTTATTAAAAAATAATTATTTATGCATTCCAGTCAATTGATGATTAATATTTTTCGAATTAAAACATAATAAGTAATAACTATAACAACGTGATTTTTCGTTAATTATTAAATTAGAACTGATCAATGATCAGTACCTACTATTCTGAGATTACTATTACATCGTATCAATTTGTATGTCTTCTTTAAACATATAATATATTATAGGTTTATAAGCATTTATTTAATAAAGTGGTTTCTTAAAGCTCGCTTACCTACTTTTTTAAATGTTTAAATTATACATTTATTTAGTATAATAATAATACAGGTGTGTACAAAAAAAAAAAGATAAATAGCACATAATATACGATATAGGTAAAACTGAAATAAAGTCTAAATATTGCCAATAATAGACATCGAAGCGTAACTGTCTTTGCTTATTATTAAAAGGGACCTGTGAGGCTGTGAATAGTAAATATAGAATATGTAAGTAATGATAGTGACGTGATGTGCATTTTGCATTGAATGACCGCTTGCGGCTTGTGCCTAATACCTACTACTTATTATATTATTAAAATCACGTACGTTGCACTAGCTTTGTCCAGATTTCCAAAGATAGCAAAATGTCTATTCGGGTAATAGCTGGTTCAACAGTAAAAAAGAAAAATTAGATTTTGTGAATTAAATAATTTTGCGCAAATTCATGTTAATCAGGTACTTAATATTTGTGCGAAAAAGGAGGGTTTCCATATATTATGGAAGGTCGGGCTGATGAAACGTAATTACTATGTTATGATATAATCCTCTCGGGAAACAACCACGCGTCCCAACGGACCGGAAATAATCAAAATATGTACGTCATAAAGTATAATATAATGTTAACACTTTTTTTGTATTTATCATCTTGATACGTCAGATGCGGCAGAATAGGCGGCTTTACCGTTATTCATAAAACATTTAATTCTAATACGACTACTATAAAATTATAACTAATACAATATGTAGCTTACCTATATTAATAATGATGATAATTAATATTTAGTTATTGTGTTAGACAGGAATATCATTATATAACTTTAAATTAAATATTTTTATGTTTTTTATTTTTTTTCTTCTAAAAATGTATATAATAAAATCCGAGACCTAGACATGGCAATTAGATATTCATCAGGTTGCAATCATGATCAACGGAAATTGAACATTATGTTTTGACGTTTGATGAAAATAAAATGATTGCAACATAAATTTCACACGTTTATGTGATCATACGTTAGATGAGACATTTCAATTCAAGTCGTTTAGCTTAATTTTGCAGAAAGCAGAACAAATGAGTAACGAGCTGTAAATCGGTATTTTATATAGATGATACAAGCTAGCACAATATAGTAGTGAATTTATATTTATATTCCCCTCTTTCCACAAAATAAAATACTAAAATTAAAACCATGCTTTATAGCCTATACCTAATGATAAATTTTAATGGAAACGATTTGCCAAAAATTCGCAGTAGATTTTTTATATGGATCGATACGACTCAGTTTAGTGAGAATCGTAACACTACAAAATGTAAGAATAAATAATAGATACGGATACTTTCATCAAAAAGATTAAATAAGACCAACATGCAAGAGTTTCTCACTTACTCTTGGACGATTATTATTGTTCTAGCTAACCATTACCTTTGAAATATGATATGAAATTATGACGTTTGAATTGTATTAAAATATGGACAATTTCTTATTGCCATCAGTTTATAATTTACCACGGTTTAATAATTATTAGTCTACGATTTTTCTTAATCTAAACAAAAAACTTACATTTTTTTTTTTTGAACAATAATCATGATTCATGATGATAGAAAAAATATTATATTTGATAGATTATTAATAAAAATTACTAAATTGTGATATTTTTGATACAGCATTAGATTGTCAAGCTTATTTACTTTTACCATAACATCGTTATGTTTTTCATCTTTTTTTTTGTAATCTTTTTTTGTGCCCCACTTAATTTAATATTCGATATTATTAGTGAACAATTATTTTTAATGAGAATTTAACACATACCTACCTAACTAGTCAATACTTTAAGAGACTACAGAGCAATGAGCATGAGCATAATAGGTGTTGAAAATATTATAAAAACATAATAATAGTACCTATCGCGTTGAATAAAATGTACAGTTTTATCACTATTTAAATAATTATGATATTATAATGATTATAGATACTACGAAAACCTGTTTTTATATGTGCGATTCACAATATATATCACATCACACACCATGGTTTATCGACCGTCGCGCCGTATAGCTACCCTGCACAATCAAATCATATTCATATACCTACATATTATATTATATTATAGAATAAATTCTATTTTTATAATTGTATGTTCAACTATTATATAAATTCTAATAAATGGTAAATTAAATTCACAGAAAACAATTATATCTAAAAAAAAGGATCAAGAGTTTTGCCGGCTGCGGCGCCACTATAGCTTATAGCCTAGGTACTTTAGATCTAAAGCTGGTCCTGTGTCGACATGATCATCGAAAGTTGCGAATATATTTGAGCGCTATTGCACTAGTGACTAGGACTAGCATCTGTCTCGGAGTTGAATCATACGCACCGTACGGTACCTATAATAATAATAATATGTATAATAGTACCGTTTGCCCGCGTGCGAATATTACGCACCGAGGACTACGAGATTCGCGAAGGTCGATATACCACGGTTCCGGCGGCTTAGAGCAGAAATACTGCCAACAGTATCGTGGAAAATTTGCGCGTATATTCTTTCAGTGTTTTGCATATAATGCTTGTGCAGTAACAGCTTTTTGTATCACTCGATCAGTGGAATAATTTGGTCTAGTTTGTGATAAGGGGATGCAAATTTTGTAAATTTTACATAATACTCACCCCCTACCCCATAAATTGATATTGGAGAAATTTTGTTGGGGTATCTAACTGATTATTTTATTGGAATATGTATAAAATGAAATTTATTTCCAATAACAGTTTTTCTAGACAAAACGCTCCAAAACAATAATTATATGTGTTGTTTGATATTAATCTTATTTCAATAAAAATTATATAAGTTAATTGCTCTTTTAAGAAAAAATCTATCACTACACGCCATTATCGTTAGTAAAAACGAAGAATAATATGATTAATAATCGTGGTTTTGTGATATACTTAGATATAAATATAAAATATAGGTACATTTATATGGCATTAAATAAATAAATACGTTTCATTTAATGACTTAATATGCTATATTCGATAAAATCATATGGCTAATTATTATAACAATTAGTGTTATATTAAATCACTGTATGCAGGTATAACAATTTATGTGCAGTGATGGTCGTGATATGGCAATTAACACGAACCGACCATGTATATGTTATATACATTTACTCGATTGTTGCATTTATGATATATATATATAATAGGGTTAAGATTTCGATGCACTTCGCATTGTTTTTTAAAGTTAGCTACGCGATACTCGCTTTTTAACAAATACATTTAATGTACCTTCTTTAAATTAGAATAAGAAGTTTGCAATGTGTAATTTTTGAAAATTTTTAATTTTATGGTCATTTTTTCATTATTTAAAGGATTTTAGGATTTTAGGTTATTAACATTAAAAATTTAAGATTTTTTAAAAAAAATAAATGTACTGTGTTAATAAAGTTTTTTTATTAAATCAAAAATAATTAATCGTAATTTTTCGGTCGAATGGTATTATACCAATATAGGTTATTACTAGGGCTAGGGACTTCTAGGAGTTTGCATGTTTTTCAATAATCATTAAAAACATAGCTAAGTAATATAAAAATTTATTTCATGGTAATACGAGTTCATATTTAAAATTTATAGTTGCATATTTTGCATATTTGACCATTTTTTAATTATAAGTGCATATTTGAGCATTTTTAATATGAAAATGGTAGTTTTATAATTAAATAAATATTTTATACAAACAATTTTAAATTTAGATCGATTTCCTAGACCAGAAATATTAATTTTATGGTTTTATATATATATATATATATAAAATTAGTATTGTTGTTTTTCTCGCCGAACGCTCCCATTGTTATTTATGGACTATGGCCTTAATGGTATACTTCACAAGTGATTCCGATAGGCGATAGCCGATAATATTACCAAAATAACATTCTATGAAATTATGACATATATTTATAATCCCGTAGACAGGACGTTCTGTGATATTTTTATTTTATTAAAAATATTTAATCTATTTATTTTAATTTTAATTTTTTTATTTTATTTTATGACAATTATTTATTATGACAAGTTTTTTTACTATAAATTAAAATTTTATTAATTATGTATTCATATTAAAATAAAAAGGTTTTTATTAAATACTGTTATTTATTTTTTTTAGTGCATATTTTAATAGCATATTTGGTAATTTTTAAAGGCATAAATGCATACATATTTTAAGGTTTTTTAGGGAATGAAGTCCCTAGCCCTAGTTATTACTATTATATTAATATAACATATAATGTACTATAATACATACGCGGACCGCGATGCGGGTAATACTTACTGCGTATATCCGGCGCAAGCGCGGTGTACCTACCTATATGGTTTTTAAATTCATATACCTCCGTATGTTTTTTTTTTTTTTTAGTAATTCGTATGATATTATTAACAATGCGTTCGCTTTTCGGCCATTGCCGTCGGTATACTCAGATATTATAATGTTTGAAGATTATATTGTTATTATTATGGCGGACACGAATATTACGAGAACGACAGACCCGCAGCAGCGGCAGACCGGTAATTATCATCCGGCAGTGCAGAATATTATAATGTGCAGTGTGCTGTGCCGTTGTGTCGAGCGGACGCGCGGGCCTCCGAGGAAACGGCCAAGACGAAGAAACGACGACCGCCGAGGCCACCGTACCACCTGAACCGTTACGGCAATGCCCACTCGTCATCGTCTTAGTCCTATAAGTCTTGGTCGTGTATATATATACACATGTATGTACTCTATTCGCGTTTTCTTCACACACACACACATACAAATTAATTGCGAATATTAGCATTGCCTCAAAGCCTGTGCTTGTACATCGCAGAACCAGTACGTCGCCGGCGATCGCTCGTTCACCATATTATATAATATTATAGTCGCCGGTCCGCATATTTTTTTCGTACCTACAACTTTGCCGTTATCATCATGTACGTCAAGTGGCTGCGAAGTGTAAGTCTTATTATAATTATTGTGTTATATGATTTTATGTACTCAATATCTGTACGATATAATAATATTCGTGATTAATTTGTGTTATTGATTATATAGTATTATAAAATCGTGCGGAAAACTCCGATGAAAACCTGTAGATCAGGGGTCGTTAACTTGTTAATATACCGGAATAAATAGTGGTCGATCTCTTGAATACTTGATACTTAGAATGTTTATTATAGAGCTCATTTGTTGGAAAAGGTTGATGACTCCTATTGCAGATGGTTTAATTTTTTATGGGCTATCCTATCTCGAGGCTTAAGATGTGAGCAGGTTTTCTGAAAAGTTCGCGAAAGAGGATTGTCGTAAATCCTACTTACCTTGAAATGATCAAAAATTTCTAAGTATGTAGTAGAATGTTTGGTTTTTGTATTTTTTGATCCTTTTTGTTTAAAAAAAAAAAATAGTTCACCTACTTTGTTGGTGGTTATCAACTTTAGGGTGCTTTCTCGTCCATTGAGATATTCCACTCCTTTTATTACACTTCTCTACCACTAATTACCTTTATAATTATTCTCCTCTACACCTTTTAATACGTTTGGACAATGTGGCTCTGGATTTGATTAACTTTAATCCTTGTTAATTTAAGGTGTTTTATGATATTTTAAGATATTTGTATTTTTTTTTTTTGAGGAATGGGAGATGAAGCTCTCTTAAGCCCAGTACTGATCAATTACCTAACCCTAACCTAACCAATTAATCTCTTTATTTGGTTGCAGAAAATATCATTTTCGTGTACATTATAATTGTAAAAGAAATGGCAAAACTATGAGTATCTACGCAAATAGGAACTATTATTACGTGTGGTCAATCTAACGCGAATCATCTTCCTTTATAATAATGTTTTCAACGACGTGTTTTTTGTATTAAAACTGAAAAACATTATAAGTTATAAGTGATAAAATTAAATGTATACATTATTATTTAAATAAATATTTAAATAAAACTGGAAAGGTGGCTAAATCATGGATAACAGCGGACAAGTGCAATCATTAATATACTACATATACCTATAGTCGACTGAATCTTTCACGATTTTTATTAAAACTGGCTACGAAATTCAGTATTATATTATTACAGTTTTAGGAATGTTTATTTGAAATTTTGTTTTAAAATGTTAGATTAGATTCGAGATAGTAAGTATAGGAATTGGACATTAAATAAATACATATGTATGTATATGTATAAATATGGAACGCTATCTTTTCTTTCGAGTTCAGTATTCGGGTAACTAGTTACGTACTAAGTACAAAAATAGTCGTTGAAATCTGTGTCATCCGAAACGAACATTGGAGTTCTGCTGAGGGTATATTGTATACACACAAGTAATAAGCCGTGGTCGGATTTGAAGTTTCCCTTGGTCAAACTTATAATGCGTTTTGTATTTGTTTTGTTTTTACAATGAGACTTGGAAAGATGTTACGAGTAATTTAGATTCCGATTTTCGACTTATCGAATGACATCCAGAATAATATATCCTATTCTATTATATTGTATTATGTATAATTAAGTACCTACCTACCTAGGCTATATAGTATAAACATAGACGTTAATAGAGATTGGTTACTAAATATTTTCATCACGCAATAGTATTATAAAATATAATTAATCAAACATTCGCCGCTATATTTTCTTCAATAGTAATGAATTTCTACAAACCTTGATTTTGGTTATTTTATAGGTATACATAAATAACCTATCTATTATCATTTTTATATTTACATTTAAAGGGTGTCTTGTAGTGATAAAAGCTTGATTTTTCAAACGACAACCAAATCTTTTTATTGTAAATTTTACACGAATTTAGTCCTAGATTGGATTTTTATATTTATATTTTTTTAATATATAAAATGTATATATTAATAGCTTCTTAAAAAATTCTAACCGTCTCAAATTTTTTTTAATTTTAAATAAGACTAATAAAATATACATAATATGTAGCAAATTATAGTTTCAATTATTATTAGTATATAAGCTGTAAATTAAAGCGTGGGTGTCAGGGAAATATATTTACCTTATTTTAATTTCTTTGTAATGTAAGATGATAAGTTAAAGACGAAGTCTTTTTTCTTTAAAATCTACATATTGATAATATTATGCATTGAAAAAGAAACTTTCAATTATATAATATAAATATCTTGCATTCTAACATTCTAAGAATCTATGTATGTTATCGTCAAAAAGTGAATAAATGAACGTTGTCATATACAATGTAAAATTTCAATGGACAATATGGAAAATTATACACTTTTCCCGGATATTGTAGAATAACCAAAACATAGTGGGACATTGTGATGTATAAGATATAAAACAGTTTTTGTTTTAATAATATTAAAGGAAAAATCTATATGATTTTAATTAAAATAAAATAAACAAAATAACTTGGTGATAAATAAATTAGTACACAAATTTGTTTTCATAGTCTTTATAATCCTATTACACAGTTATTCTATATTGTTTATTTTTGCGTATACATTAAACAATGAAAGTGGTGTTTATTGTAACTGTTTGTGTACTTGTTTCGATTGTAACTTATCAGGGCAGCAAATATCAGACAAGATTGTGGTGAAAATATATCAAGTCGTTTTCATACACCATACTTTAAGTTCTGAGTAGGCTGATAAGATGTATTGGCTTAAAAATAATTGTTTTTTGCGTCTAAATTCACTTGAAAATTATATTTTATTCATCAACTTCAAGATTGATTTTAGGTAGAAAATTGCATTTATTTGGTATCTATGTAAAGGTAAAATAAAATGCAAATTACGTAAAATTAGTTTTTTCGAAATAGGATTTTTTTTTTTTATTGTAATTCAAAAACAAATAACTGTGAAAAATAATTAGTTATCTTAAAATTGCTTGAAGATAATACTACTTTTTAAAAAAAATATTTCGACATTTTTGTGTTATTTGTAGGAATTTTAAATTTTCGATTTATTCTCAATTAACATGTGATTTAATTAAATTAATAATATTGTTCATCTAATTTTTTACCAAAACTTATAATTTTGTAATTACGAGTATATTAATTACAGATATATCATTAGTGAAAATGCCTAGCCATATTAAACCTCGAAAGTGGTTTAACCTCAACCAACCATTAATTATGATAATAATATAATTCAATAATTTTCTCAGTCATAATCCATTAAGAAAATTAAAAATTGTTGTCGTAATTTTTTAGTGATTTAAATTCATTTCATTAGATATAAGAATTGTTTTTGTTATATATAATATATTTATTTTTATTTGTATAATTGGGTGGTTATTTTGTGGGTGCCAATTTTTTAAACATGGCCTTGACATGTGATTGCTAATATTATTATAGATTTTATTAGCTACTATATAATAATATATTATCATGAGATATTTTTGTGGCAAAAATAATTTAACCAACAGTATTATACCAGTAGAAAAATCAATAACAAATGTTGTAATATAAATATTAAATAAAATATCCTTAAAAATATAGGTTGACAAAACGTTTCCGTTCAAAATTTTCGCATTTAATGATTGATAATTATATGTTAAATTAACATATCTATTACAATGATCTACTGTACAATGATACATACAAGTATACAGTAAAGCGACTGTCCCTGATTTTTTTTAATATACAAATACTGCGTCTTACAGTTATTGTTAATTCAGATTTAAATTTATGTTATGTGATGTTTCTAAGTGTAGATTTAGTTTGTGGTTATATTTTATGCAAGCGAAGGATGCTAAATCCAATGCTATACTTGTAGGGTGAATTGTATTGAAAAAAAAAATGTTTTCGTTGTTTTTTTTTTTTCATTAAAACGGTTGAATAAATATATAGGTTTATGTAGAGACAGATTAATAACGTTCTTTTTAAAATATTATTGCATTTTTGATTTGAATACACGTTATTATTAAAATAAAAAAATCCGCATTTTTTTATAAATTAAACAGTTGTTCTCGACTGCATGTATAATATTGAGGAGTGTTTTATTTTATTTTATGCATAGGACCTTTATACTCTATCATTGAAACGTATTAAAGTTTTTTTTCATCGATTAAGTACCTAGTATAGATATAGATAATATTGTTCAATATCAGGAAAAAAATGTTATTCCTCGAAGGCGAAATTGGATTGGTCGCCAATATTATACATTCTATTAATTTTTGTACTGTATTAGGTTTCTAATATAAGTTAATGGTACCTAATGATTAATACTATTGTGGATTATATCAATAAATAAGAGCCTTAAAGTTTTGTCCCCAATTTAAATATTTTTATTGTTACAAATATTAGCTCCCTAGTCTGTTTAGTCCGTACCACATAATTTAATTTATAATAAAAAGTCTTGTGGTATTTTTTTTTTGTAATAAGTGTAGAATTAGAGAAAATACGGTTTTAATTTCTATGAATTCATACCATTGATTTAATATTTTATTTTTTTCTTAAAATGTATGACAAATTTCATCACTTCAAAGATAACAAAATCAATTTAAAAATATTTTCTTTAATTTAAGAATAAAAATATATGTACAATCAAATTTTAGCAAATCCATTGATGTCATTATTCAATTTTCTTTAAAATAAAGAAAAAAATATTTTATTTTATTTTCAACTGACTTAGAAGTAACAAAAGATAATATCTTCATTTTTACGCATAATTATGATGTTGAATTAATGAAAAATAGTACTTAATTTTATAACAAAATGATTTAAAATCAATAGCTTATTACAATAAATTGAATAAATGCATTGCAATCAATCTTTACATCATTGCTACTATTTCCATAGTCAATGTTATTGGATATCATTAGTTTCCTAAAAATAAATATTATTCGTTTTAAGGAAAACATCTTAAATGTTAACGAAGTATTATCAATATTTTGTTATTTATCAATTTAACAACTGTAAATTGGTGTTGAATTAATAGCATTTGTCGTTATGTTGACAAAGACGTGACAGTCTAACATAAACTAAATTGGTTTAGTAAATCTATTTATTTTATATTCTTTTAGGATTGAAACAAATGGAAAGCAGATAATATTTAAATATTGCGTACTATTTTAGAAAGAGTAAACTTTTGATACTTTAACCCCCCCTCCCCCCCCCAAAAAAAAAAAAATAATAATTATCAAACTATAGTGTTTATACGGTGCTATAATGTGTATTTATTGAAATCATATAGATCAAGTATGAGTATTAATATTTTAATCTTTAAATAAATTTGGTGTATTAGAATATTGTATATTGTATATTCTGTATTTTTCTATGCTAAGGGTAATATATATATATATATATATATATTACACAAAAAGCATGACAATATAAACAGATATTGTAGATAAATACATTGAAAAAACAATTAATAAGAATATCCAAGTTTCATTACACACAAATTATACAAATCGCATAACTAAACAATGTTTAACGCAAAATTGTTAACCTTAAGATCCTAACCAGGCTTTTAAATTTGTTTCAATTTCATTAACTAACATCCATTTAATTAATAAAAAATAGGCTAAATTTATCACATAAAGTGTAAGATAGATTTTACCAACAGTAATATGACGTAATACATTCACGCTAGTCTTATTAGATATAAATTA
Organism: Rhopalosiphum padi; assembly: GCF_020882245.1. NCBI lineage: Eukaryota > Metazoa > Arthropoda > Insecta > Hemiptera > Aphididae > Rhopalosiphum > Rhopalosiphum padi. Next base: position 20,096,197 of record NC_083600.1, on the reverse strand, counting down.
TAATATACTATTTCTTTATAAATATATTAATTGCAAATACTTAAAAAATAAACTGTTTAAAAAAAATGTACAATATAAACACGAACGTTTTGTCGTTTTTGGATGCCAATTCCATCAGTTGACCTTTATAATTATAACATACGCACGCTACAATTTATATTATATTATATAAGGTACGCAACACAGGTTTCAGACTTAGTATGCTCGCATAAAACAGCTACAGCAAAAACAATAATCAAGAACGTTCCAAGTTTAAACTAAAACTATTCATTCTCATAATCTCATCAACTCCGTTGCTCTATAAGGAAAGCTTTTAACGCCATAATACATAACATACAGTAGAACAATATATTTTAATAATTTCAACTTTGTGCCAACACAGACACCGTATATTGAGTAGTCAATATGCGATATAAGGCATATACTTCTTTATTTATTTAATAGAGGGAAAAATTCCATTTAGAAAATATAATTTGAAAAAAACTTCTGCATTTTAACGTTAATAGTAATATACTGATAATATATTGCAATCAATATTTGATTTGGAAAAGAAACATATATATATATATATTACAATAATTAGTCATTAGTAATGACTAATGACCATTACGTAGTGTTTTAAATATAAGACGTATAAACATTGATTTTTATTGCAGAAGATATAAATATTTTGACAATCCTGGAATTATTAACAGGTAATAAATTCATAATTATTTATCACCCATCCTATGACTATCAACTTCCCACATTACACATTTATACATTATTACTGTGAAATTATCGACCTGTGTCCTATACCTAATTTCAGCGTCTTTCTGGCAATGTATTAATATATTTACATATATTAAATACTTTCGTGTATTACTCAATTACTCTATGGTGTCTGTGACCTGTGTGACTGTGTGTACAGGATTGTTATTACGATTGCAATAGAAATTATTATCAATTTTGAAAACTGCAACAATAATGCTGGATTTTTGTTGTAATATTGAAAACATTGTAATTTGTATTTGTTTCAACAACTATATTGCTCTTATACTTGAGTAATATATTAAACAAATCGTAGATCGTTGTCTCTTATGCCTAAATGCTTTTAGGCATAATCATAATCATTATTGCTGATGAATAAAATCAAACAAAAAAATGCGTCATGTGCAGCGCACGGATTGCGCTAGGCCGCGTCATTAATCCTTAAATAAAACAAAACTCAAATCAGTTGCGATTTACGAACCACTCCAAGGACGAAAGCATTGTCTTTTTGTAAATTTTCTAAAAAAGATAAACAAATAGGAAGGAAATTGCCCAACAATTAGAGACGAAACAAAGAGGTGAAATATTCGACCAGTAATCTTTGAACCAGATCGGGTCATTGTCGCGTACGGACGAAATTATATTATTATACTATGCATGTGGCGTGTGTGTTGTATATTAATATGTCACGAACCTTGTGATGGTTAACTGTAACGACGTGGGTAATATTATATTATTACTATAATCGTGATTACCTAGTCATGTACCATTGCCACGGTGTATAGTCGATTATTACTAATTTATTTTGCCGTACGCAATATTGCAATAGTATATACCAGAGGTACCTGTCGGTATTAATCGTAATGATGTTAATATTATTATGTTACGTGCTGAAATTATGGCGATGACAATGCTAATAATAATCGATTGTGGAGATCTGCGCACTCAAGTAGCGTTGATTAGCGCTCGAATTGCAGGCCACTGAATAGAATAATCCGTTGTCTTTGCTTTTGCGAAATGCTCGTTTTGGATCTCAACAAAGATGAACTACAATTTCATTTTTATCTTATAAACGTGCAATTATAATTTGCAACATTGCAACCACCGCGAATTGATTCGTTATAAATATTCAACGGTGGCAGTGTGAAGAGATTGTTTCAATTGAATGGTTGTCTGAGATAATATTATAAACTAATCAGTATGCATAGTCAATTTTTTGAGAGAGCGTCACTTTATTATAATAAATACGTTATTAAGTTAGCTTTTGACTCTGTGTTTGTGTTAGTCGCGTGAAATTACGCTTTAACGGTAATTTCCTTTTTACGAATACATTAAGTCTGACGCTGTGGATTTAATGAATTTGGAAAATAACCGACGGAAATGTGTAAGCAGTAGCTATAATATATTACTCTCTGGGAAATACTATTACTATTATTATTTTTAAATAATAAACGAAAGCAGACGTTTTAAAAATCCTGTAGCTTATTAATGCCGCCAACGAATAAATTGGGCCAATAACGCTGCATTTATATAGTACATTATATCGCATAATCAATGGCATCCATATGTTGAAATTCGGTAACAAACCAAATTGGTTATCAAAATAAAACGGTTTGGTAAGAACAACTTCGTATTATTATATTTTTGATTCCACTTGTGTTTAAAATACATTATTATTATTTTAATGACGTACTGTTATAATAATATGTAGTTTAGGTATTTAAATAAATTGAATGCAAATTTCATTATATATGTACCTATTTGTCTTTGCCATACCTGATGTGTTAGCCATGTACTCGTATAGTTAAGTTTTTGTGTTAAAATTATTATGTCTAATATATTTTCCCGCTTTTGCTAATAATCATCATACTGTTCAAATCAACTGTGATGTTTGCCCTTATTGTAATATCGATGGTTCTAAGATGATATTTTTCTAGGTTTAAGGGGAATAAGAACAAATTTTTTATTATATCAATTTCGAACTCTAATCATTTTTGAGATTTTTTAATAGATTTTTGTAGTTTTCACGTGTGATTAAGTAATTTTTAATTAGTTTAATCATTATCAAAATGTCAATACTAAGAAAAATTTTTATGAAATAATTTGAATTTTCAGTGTTTATATCCCATTTTTTTAAATCATATATTTTTATCACTGTTAGTTATTTCTTATTTGGTCAAGTACCTACCATCATTAAAAAAATGAATTTCATTACAAATTAAGTTACTTTTTATTTTAAAAACATTATTGGAGCTTAATAATTATTTGGTTAATGCATTAACTAAATAATGATAATCAACAATATACATTTATATAAATTATTTATTGAAGCACTAAAGATGACAACAATTGTTTAGGAAATTATTCTATGTTTTAAAATTTATTTTAAATAACGATCCATTTTTTTAATTACTAATTAAAAATTAAACTGTTTTGTTAAATAGTTATTACAAAAAGGTTAGGTACGGTCAGAAAATTGTATTATATAACAAATGTATATATTATATTACCAATTTATTGATTTTTTTATTAAAAAAACTAAGTATAACGAGTAATTTAGTAATTTTTCTACAAAAAGGAACTTAAATTGCGTATAAATAATTATTTACAATAAAATATAAAATATTACAATAACTTGTAATTAAATTTGAGCTACACCCCAAAACTGGTGGTACGGGCTTAGATATTTTCCATTTTGATCTACGAATTAAAGCATAACGTATGCAAATAATATTAATGTGTCACTCTAAATTAAATGACGATTGCCTAACTTTTTTACGTAGATAAGAATAATTAGTTATTTTTATGTAATGGGCATTATTCATTAACAATAAATTATTTTGTTATATCTGTGTGTTATTATGTTCTTGTTTATATAATTGTTGGCGGAAAAGAATAAATGTCTTTTTGCGAACGCTGAAAATTCTTTAATAAATGTGTGATAATTTATATTATAATTATTCATTAGATATCGTATAAAAGTTAAAAAAAAAACTATATAATTGGTTGAGTAGTTTGTTGTACGGACGGAAATTAAAAATGTTTAGTACTAGTGCTATATAATAATAAATATTTTCTTGTAATACAAATATACAATGTTGCAACCCAAGGGCATGGATATGGCTTTGTGAAAATATTGTTAGTATACCTATGCCGTGTTGGATATTATTTAAAAGTTATTTTCTTCAAAGAGTATAATATTATAATCTGATAGAAAACTGCGTAGGTACTATGCATTTAAAATTAAATAAACAATTACTTACGTAACTTATATTTACATTTTTATGAAACAAAATTAATGATAAAAGATGATACCAGAAATATAATATTTATGTCGTTATAGAATTAAAAAATAAACAGGTTGGTATAATTACAAATCATAGAAAACAATGTACATTATAATTTATTGAACGTAATAAGAATAAATGAGAATTTGCTTGAAAGTATTTTTTATAATATATAATATTTTATTTGAAATTTTAATATTTGAAATCCATTCTAAAATTAAAATGTGTATTTGATAATATTAACGAACAAAATGACTAAAATAATACGAATTTAATTTAATTATAATTGAGTTATACAATTTAATAAGCCTATATGGATTGGTTAAGCTCACAATGTTTGATACTTATAATTTTAAAACTAAAAATACCTAATGTAGTTCAAAATATTCAGTTTTTTTTTAAATAATTGTATCATATACAATATACATATTATGAATCTTAAAATGACGAAATAGATGAATCGTTTAAAATAATTTAGACAGCTTTTTGTGTCACTTAATGTTTTTTTCTTTATAAAGATAATGATTCATTTATCTTGACGATGACATTAGATACTTAAATTATACTATTAAATACTTCACAGTTCACGTGTTTTTTATGATATACTGCTGCAAAGTTATAGTTCCGGGTTTTCCATAAGACTGCAGCGAACATCTTAATCGAACCAATTTGTTCTACCATTAGGTTATTTATATGATAAAAAGTTTTTAAAAAAGTAAGAAGGAAACATTATGTCTATATAGTATATATTTTAATGGTAATATGATTATATATTCATAACATTATATTAATAATTTGTTTTAGAATATGGATTAAAATATCAAGTCATTGATTTTTTAGTGTTTTTTTGTTAACAGTTAAAAGTAACATAATTTTGTTTTTATATTTTTATAATATATATTATATTATGGTTTATTATATTGACCATATGGTTGATCATTATTTAAAAATATATATTTAATTATAATGAGACATTAAAATTTATATTTTTTTAAAAAAAAAACTTAATGGTTTCTATTGATTAATAACTGGTTTATATAGATTTTGAAAAAAAAAGAAATTTAATACTAGTATAAAAAAAATTAAATAAATGTACAGAATGTGTACCAAATAACAAAAAAAAAAAAATAAAATTATGAATTAATAGAGCGTTAGTTTAAAACATTTAAATAATATGAACGTTATAGAGATAAATAATAATAATAATAAAAAATGAATGGTTAAAATAATGTAAATATGAGATGTTATGTACGGTTATAAGGTGCACAGTAAATTCGTAGTTTGGAGATATGAGAAACGCTTAAATTACCTTAAGATTTTTTAAATATTAAACATATTAAAATGATTCAATATTACTTTGAATAATGAATATCGTAGGTACATTATTAAATAAAACCATTTATAATATATGTCATCAATTCCTCTTTAGAGTTCGAGTATTCTACATTTGTTAACATAATCTTAAGCATACCTACTTGTATTTTACGTACTTTCAAATTAAATGTATCTGAAATTAATTTTATATTAAGTATACCTAGATACTTATATAGTTAAGTGTAATTTCTAATATATTTTTTAGTGACTAACCAATGTAATTCTATTTAAATATTCTAATTTTTAGTATACGATAATAACAGTAATTTCTATTTTGGTATATATTGATCATTAAAAACTCGTAAAATAAGTTGACATTAATAAATTAAATTAATAATCGTTGAACAATAATGATATTTTTCAGAGCTCGTGCTATGTGGTCAATTGTGTGTTGTTGCTGCAACTTATATATAAAACGACTGGGGCTGGATGTTCGGTGGATCATGGCAGCGGGATGAATTATCCTACGACCACTGCCAGCGGAACATGGACAACCCGCGGTGGGATATCTTCTTACGGTTGGGACAGCCGACAACCTATAGATCCTTGTAGCCGTTGTACGAATGTCCCACCACCATTGCCCGGATCTCAGTATGCGACACAATCCCATGACAGTGGGATGTACAATGTAAACGATCGTATTAGTGTCAGTGGTTACATGTCAGACAATCGAGTATCTGTAAGCGGTTACATGACGGATAATCGGGGTAGTGCGGGTATGCATGGCTCAGATAATAGATACGCCGGTTATGGTTCCGATAACCGAGGTAATGGTTATGGAAATGACAATCGCGGCCATACGAATAGTCAGCCCAATGGTTATAACTCGGTCGGTCATGTTACTGGCAACGGTTATATGTCAAGTTCAAATTACGCTGGTAATAGTCACATTTCTGATAATCACGTTCAAATTTACAATGCCCATAACGTAGACAGTCAAATAAAAAATCCCAATTACCGAGGTAATGGTTACGATAATTTAAGTCCCGAATGGGAACGAAGACACAACAACAAAAAAGTTAGTGTCGTTAGTGGCAGCAGTGGGTATGGAAGTGGTATTGGTAGTGGTAGTGGTGGTGGATATGGAGGTGTAATAGGAGGGGGCGGTAACTATGGAGACGGTATCAGCGGAGGTGGTAGCTACGGACATAGTATTAGTGGTTCGAGTAATGGTGGTAGTGGATATTATCAAGGAATGTCGTATCCTGTTTCCAATATTCCCGACAGACACGGAACACACATGCAAAATAATTACCATAGGCCGTCCAACGATCGGTGGAGTATCAAAGGAGCATATCCAGTGAAAGTAGAATCAGGATATTGGCAAAGCCAACCACCTAAAGACATCGGCTGGGACGAGGCCAGCAAAAAGGTGGGAGTAATAGCCGGATGGATTGGTGGCCCGAAAAAATATGAGTCAGGCAAACCTCCCACGGCATACGGTTCGCATCAGGCAAATGATAAAGATGACAACGATTACTACAACAAGGGAACCGGTTACGAAAATAATTTGGACAGAAAGAAACCTTATATGGGTTGGGGAGGTTCCGGATCGTACGAGGTGGTAAAAATGAATAACGGGTACAAATACATTGACAGGAATAGCAACAATGATTATGGTACTTCATATGGAAATGGTTATGGTTACGGGGGACAGAATTATAATAACAAACCAAGTCAAGATTACGGATTGAAACCGATGAATGTCGACCATGGCAGGCCTTATGGTACTTTGCATGGCTATGATAAACCAATACATGATTACGGTAAACCCACACACGATTACGGTACTACCAATGCGCAAGACTACGGATCCCCAACCACTCACGATTACGGTTCTAGTCCACATATCGATGTACAGAGTACATCACGTCCAATTGGATTTGAAGTTACAACCCCCAGACCTCCAGCGTGGGATTCTCAGAAACCTGGATACCCAGTGATTGCTTCTAGACCCACTCAGCATTGGGGTGAAAATTCGTTTAGTGAACAATTAAGCGGTGTAGTTGGTGGTTCAGTGAGTTATGACAGGCCTGGCGGAAACGGTTTTGCAAGACCAGTCGATTATGGTAATTCAAGACCAGACAGTTATGGAACTCAGCGACCGGTTGATTATGGTTCTCCAAGACCAGATAGTTATGGAACCCAAAAACCGGTTGATTATGGTTCTTCGAGACCAGACAGTTACGGAACTCATAGACCGGTTGATTATGGTTCTTCGAGACCAGAGAGTTATGGAACTCAAATATCAGAAGGTTATGGATCTCAGAGACCGGAAGGTTATGGATATCCCAGACCTGAAAATTATGGATCTTCTCGTCCAGGTGGATATGTAAATTCTCGTCCAGATGGGTATGGATCTTCTAGACCCGGTAGTGGAGGAGACACATCAGACTATGGATCTTTCAGACCGTACGCGGGATCCATAAATAATATGGCATCTGAGTATGCTTCACAAAAACAGGAGTTTGATAAATTCAGTGGTTATTCAGATAACGATGGTGGTAGACCGCATATGAACAACAGACCGGGATATAACAACGAAAGACCATTTATGAACGGAAACGAAGTCTATGGTTCACAACAGCAGACGGGTTATGGAAAAGGATACGCGTCAAATTGGGACTATTATTCTAATTCCATGAGGTAATAATATATATATTATATTATAATATATTGGATATGCGTGTGGCCACCACTTTTTTCCAACATTTAAACATGTTTTTGTTACAACACAACATATTGAGTACTTAACGTGAGACTGTATCTGCTATTTTGCAGGTATAGCTCACTAGATGAGTGTAGACATTTTTACTTAGCATTACCTTATGTCACTGTAAGACAAACACTTGATATTGTGTATTGTAATCTATATGAACATCGAATTTGTAATTATTGCATTACTTCAAACGTGTTTGTTTTTTTTATCGATATTTTTGTGATTTTGGTATTTGTTATGGTAAATAATAAACACGGTGGTTACGAATAGATGTCAGAAACGATAACCTACGTTAGATAATATTATTACGTTGAATGTTATTCAAATAATATACTCGTATACTATTTCCCCTTGACTCGATTCCGGTATGTGTATTCACTGTGCAAGGTTTCTGGTATACTCGAAACTATAATAATATATGTTTTCACTATTATTATTGTTCTTTTTTTTTTTTTTTATCAAATACGAGATTCTTTGCCTAACACAAACAATAAAGGTTGAACAACCAACGAACGTCGGTCGCCAACCCGAAAGGTCAATTCATAACACGTGTGTATCATCGGCCCAGCGGACCGTTAAATTTATACGAGACAGCAGGAATATTGTTATTACACTTGTAATCGTGATGGTACCTTCCTATATATATATATATTATTCATTCGAATCCAGAACCTTGAGATTATTATGAATTGTTCGGATGAGTTGTTTTTTGGAATCATTCGTAATGAAAACGCGTGATATAATTTTGAAGGAACTATAAAGCGCTGCGATGAAGTTGTATCGGATCTAGAAGTTATGAAATGTCTGAATCGGTTCATGTATTGTTATTTTTTGTAAATAATGTACGAATTGGTCCAAGCGATTTGATTTTTTTTCAACGTGTTTTTCCAATATTCAGATGTCGAGTTATTAGTTATGGAAATGGATAATTCGGATGTAACCATAAATTCGATGTTGGCATATTAAAATTATTTTTTTTACACATACCGACGTACTAAACTTAATAAAAGTCCTAAACACGGTACTGTGCGAAATGCTGATCATAGTGTTTTGTTCGCGTTATAGGGGACAGTCCAGCAATGGATGGAACGACCAGCCGCGGGACTACTTACAGAGGAGACCGGACGGCGATGTGTTGCAGTCCGGATCGAGTTTCAGGCCCTCCGAGTCCACTCCTCTACATTACAACGGGCACAGTGGGATCGGTGCATCGACCGACAATGGTTTTTTGTACAGGAGTCCATCGACAATAACGGGCTCGTCTACCACTCCTATGCCGACCACTAATAATTCATAATCGCTTTCATATTAATCATAATTTAATTAATATGGTTTTTAATTGTCTTTTTGTTCACCGTGTATATTGCTATCTAAACCGTGCAATACCTTCCTAGCATTAATGGGATGATTAATATTATAATTATACACTATTCGGAATAAGAACAGGCTTCGGCAACCAACTTGTGCGCATTGGAGTGGCTTTACTACACAGCGGGCGTACAGATAGTTGTATCGGTTGAGTTGATTAAAGGGTGTTGTCTGACCGCCGCCCGACGTAAACTAGTCCCAGCCGAAGCCTGTTTTTATTTCGAATTGACTTATAGTTATATTATTTTAGTATCGATTAAATTTAAAAAAAAAATGTTTTCAACATCTTTTTTTTTAAATTTCTTAAGGTGGCATAATATAATGTGATTAGTGACAATTATAACCATCATCTAACGTAACGTATATAAACCGATAACTATTTAAACAATTATTTTAAACTAATTATACATATATACTATAAACATAATAAAAAATGTATGTTAATTGATTTAAAATAAATATCATATCCATATTATCATATTATAAATATACAAAATAGAATAAATTATAGTATAATACGAAAGTTATTTGAATTAGAAAAACCTAAAATAATATCCATTTTTTTATGTTTTTACAGTCTTTTAGGGGTAGTTTAGGGTAAACTTTTGAAATTTTGGCGATAGAAATACATTAACTAAAGCAATTTAAAATTTTAATGGGCCTAGTGAAGTAGAAAAAAGGCACACAGTAAAATATAAGTTCACGTATCTGTTCATTTAAATTTAAAATATGACTAATGAGAATTTCCTACTAGTTAAAAATTTGATTTTTATACGACAAATTCCACATAATATGCTGTAGAATGTAAAACTAAAAATGTATGTTATAAAGCAAAGTAAAAGCTTAAAAAAAATTAACAATTAAAAGCCGTAAATTATATTACATTTTTTCAAGTTGATAAATAATATGTTATTATGTTATATTTTAAATAAATTGTTATCTAACTACTCAAAATAATGTAAAATTAAATATTTAAAAAAATTATATTTATATTACTTAAAAAATAGCTGTAACATAAATTTTGAATCACCTGGTATATATATTATAATATTTTAAATATACTTAATATTTAAGTTATTCAAATTATATATAGGTTGATTAAAGATTTAACCATGCCATAAGATCGGTTTATGTTTACGTTGTATTACGATTACCTTAAGAGCTAATATTAATGATTCTCATTTACAATTTGTGTTAGTAATAATTCTATTAAATACAATATTATGTTTATAATTGTAAGTATATGATATTATTATAAATCGTATTGAATATATTTTAATATAGTTCAGTTTTAATATAAAAAGGATATTACTGGTGTTTTCAGTATCAAAAATAAAATAAAATAAAAATTTAAAATAAATAATTTCAGACTGGTTCATGATACATCACTTATTTTATACTTACTGAAATAAGGTACAATCAATGATTGATAATCTATCAAATATATACTCAATAATACTAACAACTGTCGTTACTGAATTAACTTATTCTTTAAGTAAAAATTAAATGTAGTATAAATATATATAATAGATATTTATAAATAGGAATTTATCAATACCTAGGATATAATAATATATTAATTGCTAATTTTTTAATGCTATTCATTAGTATGATTTATATTGGATTTGAAAATATATGTTGATATAAAAGTCTGTAAACATTTTAATAGCTTTATTATATTATGTTTTAAAAATATTTATTATTATATTAAAATGTATTTTAATGATCATAATAATAAAAAAAATTATATTTTATTATGTACATATAACATTATGAAGTGAACAGTTTCTAAATATAATTAAAATTAATTTCATAAGTATATGTGTAGTTTTTCACTTTAAGTTAAATTGCTATATTTTATTATCTATAAGATATTTAACAATGTACCTATATGTTATATGTTATAAAATTATGGCAATAAAAGTAAATATTTCATTAGTTTAATATTAATAACTACTAAATTTGATTTCATAATATTGTTCGTTCAGCTGTCTTATATAGCAACATAAAAATTAACTCCACTGGGACAATTCTAAATTGTATATCATGTATTTTTTAATACGTCATTATATTATTTAATTTTTATCCATAATCGTCCCAAGGGGTGTTCGCCTAATCGCCTGTAATAGGTTTGTAAATTGCAATACACATACATACCTACATGAATATTGCATAGTAGCATGTGCATGTATTAACAATTATTATTGTTTTGGATATTTAATTTCAAATTGTAAAACGCAATATCTTTGAGCAATATGATTGTTACAGGTAGAATACTCGTACAATTGCATGAGTTCGGTATGTAAAATTAATTACATTTTTTATCATGTTACCTGATAGTTGATTGTATACATTTCAAAATTTTATAGAATCTATAATATAGATAAAAAATAATAGAAATTTAAATAAATTTAAAAAACAAAAAATGGTGTAATAATATTTTAAAAAAATGCACAGCAGCCAATTACCAATTGTTTATCATGCTAACCCAAAAACACGTTATTTATTTTTACTATAGGTTGAAACCCATTTAAACATCTAATAATTAATAACAAATAACAATAAAGTTAGTAATTTATTTTACAAATTACAATAATGTTTATTGATAAATATAGATAATAGGTTATGTATGACACTAATTAAATTTAAACATTTTAAAAAAAATAGTGGGTTTTGTTTTCAAGACATATACAATAGGTAATACAAAAGAAATGTAATGAGTTAAAAATATTATAAATACGGTGAATAGAGTGAATAATTAATTATTTCCATAAAGTGATACACAAAATTATACTTTAGAATTATATATATATTTATAAGAAATCTGATTTAATACCATATACTTGTTTTAATATTTTTAAACTCATTACATCTGTTGAGTTATTTGAATTTACAATTTAGTGGGGAGTGACTACTAGAGTTTTTATCTTAATATGTAGTTAATATTAAATTAAATAATTTATGATATTTGCTAATAAATATACGTATCTACCCTTTTGTAAAACTCGTAATTTATACCGGTTTTTATACAATCTCTCTTGATAGGAGTAGATCAGATTATTTAATTGAACATCAAAGCTGTATATCATTGTACTATATAGATTCAATATTGATGTAGTATAGAGTTTACAAACTGATAAATACTAGTTTTAGTAAAATAAATTAAGTTTTTCATTAAAAATAATTTATATTGAAAATATTAATTTGTAAATAATGAGGAAACTACAGGGCAATTATTTTTCATAATTAATTTTAAAAGAGGAAATTATTAACAGATTAGATTTGTACTGTAATATTTAATATATACCCAAGCTTTTTTGATAAACTTTAATGTATATACAATTCCGTAAAATGTGAGTTGATAAAAGTGATCAGAAATAGGTAGGTACTAATATTTTTATCAAAAACTATATATTTTTTTGCCCGTTAAATATTATATTTTTATCCTCTCTTCATATGTGCATAATACTCTAATCTATGGAACCGACGTTACTTTACCCTTTAAGTTTGAAATTTAGTTAGGATAAAATTTTAAAGTTATAAGCTGCCAGGAAATAGTGAATAATAATAATTATTATCATTAATAGCATGACTCCATAGAAAAACTATTGACCCAATAAATCTTAACTTTACATAGTAGCCTAACTATTAATAGTGTTATTATTATTATTTTTCATAATACTAGTTTGATGATAAAAAGTTTTCATCAATGTCGTTAAAATTTAATATTGTCGATTTGAAACTAATTGAAAACTCGAAAAACTTTTATGAAAATCAATAATAGTTATATTTACTAAGCAAAGGTACCTACGCAATACATCTAAAAATAAAAATATATATTTATTTCCTGTTTGGTTTAATAACTTTTAGATATGAAATAGGTAATAAAACATTGTATTTTAAATATTACAAAAGTTTTAAAGTAACGAATATAATGAGTAAAGATATTGAATATGCAGTAACTTGGTGCATAATCAAAATAATGCATTATATATAAATGTATATATATATGTATACAAACATTTATAAATGCAGGAAATGATCTAGAAATGAAAAAAGGGCGAGAATTAATACATAATATAGTCCTATATAAGTCATATATAATACAAATTAAATACCAGAAGTTTAAAAAAAAGGATAAATTGTTATAATAACATATTATATAATATTATATAGATAATTTAATTGAGAACTAAATGAACACTATTTTTTGTAAAAGAACAAACTATAATAAATTACTACCTAAAAGAGAGTTTTATTTAATAATTTAAAAATAATAATGATATATTGTTACACAGTTAAATGTTATTTATTTAGAATTAATCAATGAAAGTACTTAAAATACATACTTGGTACAATGTTCTTGTAAATACTATCTATTGAATATTGATATACATAATATTATTATGTTTGATGATGACAAAATATGTATAATATAATGACTAATGAAGAATTACATAATATAGTTTCAGTTCATGTATACCATTATGAAAAAATTGAATTTTTTTTAGATGTTTGGTAATTAAATTCTTTAATATCCACAGCTTGACAGAACTTTTTTTTAACCATTTTCAGTATATTTATACTCCACAGCTTTATTCGCATATAAAAGATTAGCAACTCAATTTAAATTTTCAATTAAATCACTGTATATATATAGTAATAGACAATAGTTAGCTTAAAGGAAGTGTATATGAAATTACATTAATTGTGATTAGATAGCAAAATGGGTATACAATTAAATATTTATTATTTGATAATGTTTTGCATAATTGTAAGTCCTTTGACAACGTTTCTATAATATCATTCACTAAAGGATTTGAGACAGGTTTATACCAATCGAAAAATCCCAAATAACTATTGATTTATCAGTTCACGCATATTGGCGAGGTTAAAATAATCAGTAATCATTATAATTTAGAAGAAGTTGCAGTAACAAAATATGAAAGTACCATCAAGAATATAAATCGTGTATTGGACTTCAAATCATTGTTCGAATTAATTGTTAACAAAAATTGTCAAGCTATTTTAAAAAACGAAAAATAAATTAAAGATACGTAATAATTGAAAAAATGTTTTGTATCGATAGCTTTAGAGTCAATATATTATTATCACGTGTATAAAATTTCGATAAAAACATTTTAAGGAGTTTCAAGTGTTTAATGCTTTTTTTTTAGTAACAATAAAATAATAAAATTGATTTTCGAAAATTGGTTTTGCGTAAAAATTTCCGTTTTTTCCTTAATTTTTTGTTTGTTTTGCCGGACTATTTTCAAAATGCTAGAAATTTTGGTATTTTAAGACTTTAAGAGTACAAACTAAATCTTATTTGCTATCATTCAAAGTCGTATATTTTGATCAACCACTTATCTTATTAAAAAAAATCAATCATCATCGTAAAATCAATGTAACATTTAACGTTCTGCTTACAATCTAATAGCATGAAACAATGATATTCCGGTACGAAATTATGAAAAACTTTATATTTTGAAACACAATAACGATAATTTTATATTTACGAAGAAAAAATACTTAACTTCGGTGAGATTACATAAGGATCCATTAAAGTATAAGATATTCTAAACGATCTACTACTAGGTTTGAAAATTGTAAAAACTTAAAAATAAAAGCATTCTTTAGTGTATACTTTACTTATTTTATACTAACTGATGTATGTTAATATTTTATTTTAAAATAACAATAATAACAATGATAGCATATATTATATACTTTTGCTTTAAAAGGCCCTAAAATTTTTTGAAATAAGATAAAAAAAATTACATTACATTACGTATGTAATGAATAGATATATGTTTTCAACATACTCGTACTAAAATTATACAATTCATGAGGGTTTTAAACATAAAATAATATTTATACCATAATATGCTTATAAAATACACGGATTCATTATAATAATTCCTACAGTCTTATAATCATATATGATTTATATATATATATATATATATATATATATATATACATAAAAAGTTTCGTGTATTATTAAATTGAAATAGTACACGATATCATCTGTTGATATTATTAAGCCAAATAAAGGTAATGTTTGTATTAAATAAATTGAAAACATTTTATAAACTAATCGATTTGCAAAACAAATGGCTAAATATTATTTTGACAATCTATAATATTTTAAATGTTGTCATTGCCTAATGATATCTTAAATCAGAAACATCTGGTTCGATAAAAAACAACATTCTATCGCCGTATACAACGAAATAGAAAAAAAAACTACGATTTGTGAGTATCAGATTTCATATTGATAGAAAAAAAGTGCTGGAGTACTCTATCAATATGTATAATTTATATTAACTAATCCTTGGCTTATACTTGAACCGGCAGTTTATACTTTTATAGATTTAAGACATTATTATGTCACTATTATAATGAACCTTTAAAATATCTTTTTAATCGTTTGCTATATATGAATTGAATCATTGTTTCAATATTTTCGATTGTTTAAACAAACATTTTATTTCAATGATTTAAATTTTAAAAATCATATAAAAATATGAAGTCATGCACTATTTTAATTTTTAAATTAAAACAAGTTTCACTTATTTGGTTTAATAATGTCATCTGATGAGGTCATATAATATTTTTATTTTATCGAATAACGTTGTTTGTTTTACTTATATTCTTTGCATTTATTATGAATACTTATTATTGTAAGTAATAAAGAATGGATTTTTTTCTATTCTGTTACTACCGACTACCGACTGACTGCTGTTTTTTTTCTAAAAAACCGTGTGTGATGTTTGATTAGAGTTATATTGTTAGGCGATGACATCGTTTAAAGTCATAAATATTTGATCATTTGCTCAGCGACATGTTGATCTATTTCTTCATGTCGATATCTTTATTTTTAATAGCTACATGGCTTAATCAAAAAACATAATACGAAATCCACTTAGAATTGTTTTTCGTATACATTGATATAAAAATTATTGAACATTGAATTCAAAATTAATACACCTATAATAGTGACCTACTTAATATCAAATATACAAATGAGCCACTTACCTACCTACCATCTTTAAAGTCTGATTTTTAGACAAATGTTGATGTTTTAAGTCAAATAGTTTGTATTTTTAAATGTAAAACATTTTTTTGAACCAATACACACATAAAATAAAAAAATAAAAAATTGGCTTTTTAAAGATATTTTGAAAAATACATCTTAAATTATTCATTATTCATAATTATTTTTATAGTTAAACTAATATTATTTATGGATCATCTAAAATTCAGTATTTATACATTTATTAAACTATTTTGTGTATCCATGTTTTCTTAGAATTTTCAAAGTTAATTTGTATAGTAAAGAATTTATTTGGTAATGATAATTTTTTAATTTATTATTTTAAATTTTTCTCTAAATCGATTTTCTCATTTGGAGGTTATAAAAAAAACAAAATAAATAATAATAGATACTTTATTATCATCAAATATTTGTATTTTAGTATATTTTATACATGGCATAAGATTCAAAATTTTATGACGCGATTACAAATTAATTTGTCTTTCAACTGTAATTTACTGACTACTGTGGAATTCACTTACTATTTTCCTAGTATTGTAATTATTATCAATGTAGGTAATCTAATTAATGTATTATTTAATTGTAATTCATACTTTAATGCTTATTTTGAACTACCATATCCAGGGTCGGCCTAAGTACCCGAGGACCCAGGCAGAAATTATTTTCTGGGGCCCAATAATTGTATACTGTATTTTTGGGTAACACAGTACAAGGGCCCAGGAACTATAATACGGCAATGGCCCAGGCAGGAATTCCGGCCTTCCGGCCCTGGCCAGGTCGACTCTGACCATACCGCATGTAGTTGAAAATGCGGGAATTGAATATGACCTCATATTTGACACTATTTTAAAAATTTGAATCATTAAAAAAAATGTTTGTTAAAATTAATGAAAATATTGCATATTAAAAACAGTATTTCCTACCTATTAGACTTTATACGAATTTTAATAATGCGATAAAAGTGATTTTGGGCTGCAATCTACGCCAGTTGTCATTTTCGCATCACTATTATTAGATTTGACCTTTTTTATAAGAAAGTTGCGCATCGTTTGTTCTTTAGGTTATACATCGGCTAAAGAGTCTTTTACTCATGAAAATCGAATATTTTTTTATATTTATTATGTTTACCTACGCACATTGCAGGTGTGTGCACAGGAGGCGGGTGGTTCGTGGCTCCCCTGCGGCCTCTGGCTTTACTTAAGCTCTGGCTAGTAAAAGAATCTTTGATTTGTATCTTTTTAAAGGCATGAAACATTTTACTATAATAAAATAAAAATTTGCTCTATTAGCCACCATTTCACATAGTCACATTTAGTTTAAAACTATAAAAACATAATCAAACATAATTAGCCATAGAAGATATTTAATTCAAGTTACTACTCGTTCACAAAAATTGTGCATCACAATTTACCAAACTACCATTATTACTTATTAGTACTATTTGACATGAAATAGTGAAAATTATTTAAACCACCAATTTTCTCTTCTGTGTGCCTAGTTTATGTAACTCTCTAAGAACTGCTATCATAGTTATTTTCATATGCAAAAACATTCTGGCTAGTATTAGTCTGAATGATAAGCTTGCTGATAATAATATAAAAGTTGTTAACCTAATTGTCTCTATATACCTATAAAGTTATACAAATTCTAAAAACGATTTAACCAATTATAACAAATAAATAGAAAAGTTTTTGTATAGTTTTTAAGTGTAGGAAAGTGGGAAACTTCAAAATACTTCATATTATCTTCTTTAAAATATTTTACTTTTCAAGAAAACTATGTAGTTCTAAATTCTAAAAACAAAGTCCGAAATATTTTCAAGATCAAAACCGATCTTGTACACGAAAATAATTATTTTATATAATCTGAATAATAAATTATTTTAATATTGACCATAGTAAGGTACCTATTATATCAAGATTTTTAATTCAATATTTGTAGTTTTTGCTTTGTTTATTTAATGAATTATTATCAATTTACTAGTTATTGATGAATAAAATTTCAAATTTTTTAACTTTTAATGATTTTAGTACATTTTTTTAACAGCTACCATATTACTAATAAGTACTAAAACAACACTATATCCATTACTTTCAGCCACGTTTAACCTATTTCAATATTCGTGCAGTTGTCATTTTAATTATTTTTTTCATTAAAACCAATATTATGAAAATTCTCCCGAGTGCAATTAATACAGAAATAATTTTTATTGAAATTAAAACGCGATAAAAATACCGGGAATAAAATAATAATATTGACAATATTGTCCTTCCACATAAATTAATAATTGCTTTAACTTCCGTGAATTTTGACCTAGAAAAATAGTTGTGTTAAATTGACATTTTTATGAACATAATATCTAGTAGTGTCTTATAAGTACTTTGGTCAATGTTTATGTTTCAAAGTTAAGTACCAATAGTCAATACATTAAATAAAACTATTTGGTTATAAAAATCATGAAGCTTACTAAACACAGTTGGTTTCTTGAGTATTGTGAAAAAACTACATCACCCTGTATGAATTATTTTTCAACAAAGCATAGATCACTTATAGAAAAGTTAGTTGAATACTTTTATTATTCGTTTAGCGTGTTTATTATTTTAAATTGTGATATTATTGATACCTAATAAGTAATAACAAATCAAAATTATATTATTTGTTCATTAGTACCCATGTATAATTCAATATACTTACCAATTCAAAATATATATTGAAATGTATTTTATAAAAATAAACTGAAACCATTTCATTTATTTAAAAGACTAGTGGATATTATTTAAAAAAATAAAAGATAAATAATAAGTTATTTATAATAATATAGAATACATTTCAAATATCATGAGAATATTGTAATGATATTAAATGATAGTAACAACTGCTTGTTATATTATTTACTTGAAAATTACGAAAAAAATTACGTGAATGAAGATTAAGAATTTTTTTAAAAAATTACATCAGAAAATAACAGAGAAGTCATTCAGCAATTAAAAAGCTTTTGGAAAAGTATTACGTGAGTATTATTGGCAAGACCGCACGGTAATGGGGATGTGTTATGATGTAATTCAAAAATAAAATGATTCTAGCCTTCTAGGCAGAGAGTATGTAAGCCTCTACTTCTAACAATATTTATAATTTATATATATTACTAAAAGTAATTTATTTTTTGGTTTTTCACAGTTTTTTTTTTTTTATTCTACTAGAAAACTTATGTAAAACTAGTAAAAGTTTAAAATTTTTAAAAAACATAAAATTAAATAAATAAAAACAATGTACTTTTTAACTATTAAATTATTTACACATCATCGTAGTTTTGACGAATTTTGTAAAAATTAAAATTTTAAACGCTTAAATAAATTGTGACTGTTTTAAGAACAACTAAGTTAAAAAGCTAAACAATTTCAAAAATATCTCATGTTTAAAATAACTTAAAAAGAGCCAAAATATTTTGAAAATATTATAATATCATATCTAGAAAATGCTAATATAATTATTTCATGAATATACTATTTATAATATTACATTCTGTAGTAATTTATTTTTGTATAAGATATTGTCAAAACTGGTGTTACGGTTTTCCGTAACTTTTTTTTTTAAAATTATTCCCATGTTTTTTTAAAAGTGTTGGATATACTTAACTTTTGACTTCTAAAATACTAACTATAATGCGGCTAATTTAAGACGTTGATCAGTTTAGCGTAACAAACTAGTTTTGTACCACATTAACGGGTCGTTGTTTTAATTTCGTTACACGTAAAAATACAAATTATTATAAAACCAATACGTTCATTGCTATGATCAAAATCTAAGACGAATAATAAACAAAATAGTTACTTTTTTTACTAACTAAAAATATAAAATAAAGTATGTAATTACTAGTTTTACCTATATACGCAATGAATTATATACTATTTAATGTTACAACGATCCTGGTCAAAATCTAACCGATAATACTTCTGTACCAAAGCAATGGATCATTTACTGTATACTTGGCCAATTACAAATCGACTTATTTCTAAATAAATACTTATCAACGTTAAGCATTCATCATGACATTAATTGATCTACAATGTATTTGATAAATGTATTATTTACATAATATTTACTTAGTTATATACAAGTGTTTATAATCTATGGTATAGTAAACCACATTAAAATAATAATCTTCTATATAATTATAGGTAGATATGTAAAAAATTAGCTGTGTTTAATTTGTACCTAAAAATCTCACTAAATCTTAAATATGTTTTAGATCGTTTTGGATTCTTATATTTGTTCTGATGATATCAATAACACTTAAAGCACTGAGCGTTTTGGCGAGTGTTTGGATTAATAACCCAACAGTAATGTTTATTGAAAATACAGAATCGCCAATTCGAGAAATACCCTTCCCGTCAATCATGATTTGCCCGTCAAGTCAACTTCGAAAATCCGTTTGGGAAAAATATATGGACACGAACAGTTCTTATTGGTAGGTTATAAATAAAATACAAGTTATTATTTTCCATGTGTACAATTAATATAATACAGTTTAAAAAAGAAAAATCTTTGTACCAGTTCAGCATAGGCACAACTATGGGGGGGGGGGGGGCTTAGCCCACCCAGTTTTTTGTCTGTAGCCCATCCAGTTTTTTTATGTTAGTGTTAATAATCAATATTAGTGGTGTAGGGTCACTGATATCAATTTAGCCTACCTAGAAATAGAGCTATAATTGCGCATATGCAGTTCAGACTTTTTGTGCATTATAAAAATGTTATATTGCACAATGGTTTCTTGTTGACTTCTGCATGAGTGGGAGGGGGGGGTTCGATGAGTCTTTCTTTTTTACGGTCTTTCCACATTCACTTGCTTAGATAGAAACCACTCGTGTTCTGGGTTAAACCAGTGACCGTGCCCACCTGCTATTTTATTCTTCTCAGACACCCTATAAATTGACAACAATCTCTTCATGTTTAAGGAACATGAATGCGGGACGGAGAGATATCATCAGATTGCATCCCAAAGTTAACTTTTTTCTTTTTTAAAATCCCAATTCCTCCCCTACAATGGAGGTCACTGTTTTCAGTGATTTTTTAAACTAAACAAATATTTCATAATATTCATGTCAAATTAAATTCATTATTTTATAGGTACTTCAAATCCAAGTAAATTCAAACTCTTAGACATTTTAAAACAATGTCAAGTTTGTCTAACCATTAAGACATTTAATACACAGGGTGATTCTTTTATCATTAAACACTAATTATTTCGTCAAGAATTGACTTTTTAAATTTTTTTTCAAATATTTTTTTTCATGTTTTTTTTTTAAATTCTATGAAATTTTTAATTTTTTCGCCTTTTTATTTAATAGTTAAACCACTATCAACTTTTGATTTTCAAATGGCAACTGATATTTGAATTGTAGTTAATTAATATGACCATTTTATTTTATGATTTTTATCGTTCAAATTATTATTTTTCATTAATTTTTTTTATCGAGATATAGCTTTTCGAAGTTTGAAGAAGGTTGCCTAAATTGGCTAAATTTATAATTTATTCAGATCACAATCGGGTTAAAGATACAAATTTAAGATACTAACTCAACACGTCATATTAACATATAGCATTATTGCTATTTATAAATTGTTTACTTACATCACGCTAAATTTTTAAAAATTATTATTATTATCCTAATTTTAAATAATATTTTTTTTATTAAAAAATATAATATTATGTATATTATATATATAATTTTTTTATATTTCCTATTCATTAATAAATAAAAATATACATATAGATTCATCGAGTTTGAAATTTTATTTGTAATGGACAAATGGACATGACGGGGAACAAAAAAATCAAATATTGTTTTTTAATACACTTATGTATGACCCATATTTTCTAACTTTGATATTGAACAAAGTAAATAAAAAACCAAAATTTAAAAATTCATTAATAATCAACATTTTCTTTTCAGGGATAATCTTAAAATATATAGGGATAAGATATGTTCTGTCAGTTTTTATTCTCATGGATTGGAACAAAGTTTAAGGGAATATATTGACTACAATGTAATAAAGAATTGTTTGCACGTGAGTTAAGTTTTTAGTTATATTATAAGATTCAATTTTCCTTCTAAACAGACGTTTACACAGCCACCAATGATTTTCAAACCTATCTCCAGTTCATTTTCTCACGTTACATCAATGACCAAACCAACGATTTATTTAATTAGGTTCTAAGCTCATATTAAAATAGACGGATCCTTTTTATCATTAACGGAAATTATCTCAACTTAACAATGACTTAAAACCAAATACTAAAATAATGCTAGCTAAACCTTGCACATGTTATATTTTTAGTTTACAAGTATATTTGTCACTGGGTGATTTATTTCAATTTTTAATACGATTTGTCATTATCTTTATTAATACCATATATATATATATATGTGTGTGTGTATCCTAATACTTAAAAATGCAACATTTAGTTGTCTCATAATTTCTAATTTTAATAATAGGATTGTGGGATTAGTTGTTCAGAAGTATTTCAGTCTGATGGTAAATGGCAGAATACAACGTTGAGAAATGTTTGCGAATATATTCAACCAATAATAGGCATATTTGGATTATGTTTTACAATTAACATGATGCCATTAAACCAAATTTTTAAAGATGAATATTATCAAAGGTAAAGTTAATAAATACATATTTTAATAAAGATTTAGATTAAAAACGTCGTTGTATAATACATTTGAAGTTTTAATCCTCATTTATTATACTCATAATACTACAATGGACATAATATTAAATTTGAATTTAATGATAAATCATAATGACACACGACAAATTATATGTCAACTACCTCTATTTTATAGAAAATTGTATAATTTATAAAAATCATTTAAGTAAATTACTTTTCTATAAGTTATATATTACGATGAACTACTGGTAGCCAAAAATATCGTATTGTTTATAAAATAATTATTATAGCAATATAGGTGTATTATGTATAAATAAATGTTATTCTTATTAACATATCTTTGAAATGTATAAAAAAGATCGCTGAAAAAAATGTAAGTATAAATATTTAAAAAAATTAATTGTATAATAATATAGAAATAACAGCGTCTATGATTAATATTTTTTTAAATATAACAAAATTACTAAAATGTATTATACTCTATTTTTCATTTAATTATCAATTTTGTCAAAATCTAAAGTTCATATGATGTGAAAAAAAAACATCTAATAAGTATTTTTCCTATACTTAAATTGACATAGGTACACAAATGTTAAAAAAATGTGAGATATCATTTTCAAGACTTAGGTATTATATTCAACAACTGTATAGATGTAACTAAAAAAAATTAAACCGTTTTTGAAATCATATCTATTCTAGAAAATAATAATATAAATTTCAAGTATACACGATTATTTATTTTTAGATTACATTAAAAAATAAAATCAATTAGATCAAAAACAGGTACTGTAAAAATATACTCATTTTTCCTTAATTAATTTTTAGTTATTTACCATTGTTTTTAATTATTTGGAAAATTTTACTTTTGACATCAAAATACTAACCAATGATATCCAATTTTATAACAGAAATTAGTCTATCAAACACAAAAATATTAAGACCTTTTTTTGTTGATCTGCTCTGCAAAATCTAAAACAACAAAGTTAGTACCTACCTATAACTATTATTTAGTTTTTAATGTGATATAATATAATTTATAACATTGTTATACATTTATGTTATTGTTAAAGATATTTTGAGTACCTCGTGAATAATAAACATGAATATAATGATTATATTACATTGTGAACATTTATAAAGCAGAAATAAATACTAATGTTTTAAATATTATTACGGTTAATGAATTATATTTAACAACTACTGCGTGATCATTTTTACAGTATAAAATTATTATATCTTAGGTATCCTAAGATTATTCGTGTTTAAAATGTGTCCCTCACAGCGGTACATTAATACAATTCAATGTTTTGTAATTTCAGGTATTCTGATTTTTTTTCAAAAAACATTACGTATGTTAATGCCGGTAAATCAAATTGGAATTTAGATGATGGATACTCATTTTATTCGAAACAACATACTATCGTTGACGTGACTCCTGCTCGAACGAGTGGCGTTAGTTATAATCATCGTTTAAGATTGATGCTACACACTTCGGATGACGATTTCTTGAGTTGTGCTAATCTGGGCATTGAAAAAGGTAGATTTGTGGTACGTATCACGGAAAACATAAATATTAGAGTGATAAATAAGAAATATTGATGTTTTGTATATAAATTCAAAACAAAAACAAAAAATATGGTACGAATATTGTATTGAATCATATATAAGAATGATATTATTTAAAGACTGAAAACAGACAAATGATTATATATTGATATGATTTTAGTACACTTTTCTACACAATATTATATGCAGATACCACCTCATTATTGTGAGGTGTCAACTACAAAACCTTTATGTACCCTTTATTTAAAAGTAGAATTATTTCTTATAGTAACTTATTTCATAAAAAAAAAAATTAATCACGGAAATATGCAAAAATAGTATTGACATTGCATTGTCTTTTGATAAGATTGACGATTCAAAATGAACTGTTAATGGTTAATTTTATAAGAAATAAATAATAGAAGAAAATTGATATTTTTAGTGTTCATATTCATTTTTCTAACTATTGAAAACATGTTGGCTCTTTACAAGTTTACATATGTAATATATCGGCTAAAAATATGAAGCCGAAAACTTTTTTCTTCTATATAATATTTTGTAGTATTTATTGTATCATAAAAATTGTATGACACTGTGTAGTTTTAAATATATTACAGCTATAAGTAATTAATCTGTAGCTGATAAAGACTTCTTAACTTTATTAAGCTTGATGTCTCCTGAAACTTCCTTAAATATTCCCCCTTTTCTTATGTTTCCAAATTTCACTCCAAATTATGTTTTGAATATAAAGAGCATAGCTAGAGCTAGATTTCATATTGAAAAAATGATGGTTAGACTTTAAACTCCTCAGTGGCTTACAATTTTTATGCTACAGAATACAACAAATTGCTTGTGTGGGAAAAAAAAGAGTTTAGCCTCATTATATATTTGATCGGTATATTATATTTAAACTTATGAAAAATATGTATTTAATATTTAGCATTTAAAAAAAAAACAATTTTTTTTCGCCTATGTAATTATTGTGGAATGAACCGTAATCACAGTTTATTTTGAACAGTCAGTTTTACCAATTAACAACATGACATCATACTTATTAATTGTTCTTATGACGCTTAAAAACATTAATTTTACGTCCTGTTTTACTGTTCTTTTATCTAGGTCATTGATTTATTAGTTTTTTAAAAACTTTTTAAGTATACTATTATTATATATTAAACTTAAAGAGTTATCGTTTTATTTCAACCTAAACTTATTTAAACAGATCTAAATACAACATTAAACAGTATAAAAACACTATTTGTCTTAATGGTCAGATTACTCATGCCTATAATAGTTAGTTACAACAGCAAACTTCTGTTTGCTTATGAAAATCGTTACTTAAAGTAGTCACAATATAAAAAAAAAATATATTACGCATAGATGCAATTTCAATAAAAAAACTGAGTGTGCTTATGCTCTTCATTTTCCGGGCATAGCGTTGAATAGCCACTGATTGTGAAATTATAAAAAAAGTATTTTAGGGTGCTACTTTTAAAATTGAGGGTGCTAATACCCCCTAAGCGTCCCCCTATTTGTGCCTATGATATTACGTAAAATATTTATCACATCACATAGAATATTATGTTATTATTTCCAATATTACATTGCTAATTCTATTGATCTTATTTAGATAACGTTTTCTAATCCAGCTGAATATTATTCATTAACTCCTAGAAAATTTATTACACCAGACACATATACAAAAATACAAATCACTCCGTTCGTGAAAAAAATTAATTCGGACTTAATGTGGCGTTCACTGGAAATTAGACAATGTTATTTGCAAGACGAAAGACAGCTATCCATTTTTAAACAATACACCGAATTAAATTGTAACCATGAATGTGAAATAAACAAAACTATTTCCATGTGTGGCTGTATAATGTTCCAAGGAGCATGTAATTATTATTTTATTTAATTAATATTATTATGATGTTTCCTTAATAAAAATTCTAAACGAAGTAGAAAATACATTTGTTTAACAACAGGGTGGTTTTTTAAAAGTAAGTTTTGTAAGCCAGTAATTTTGTGTAGTCTATTTCCTAATGTAAACAGTGCTCAAAAATGTCGATGAACTTTTTGTCTGTAATGACAATGTATTTGTTTGTTATCACTCTCCATACCACCTTACAAAATTCATCGCTTACAATATTTCCCTACCGATTATTAATTTGAAAAATGTGTTAAACTAATTTCTTCCAGATTTTGTCATGATATATTTAAAGTACGCCTGGTACGTTTAATGCATTATATGAGAGGAGATTAATATATATTTTTCATAATATTGAATGTATCATGTATTCATGTATATAAAGATTTAATTTTAGTCAACTTAAGTGGAAAAAATACAAACAATATAAAATTGTTTAGATATAAGAAAATATTTGTAACATTTTATAATTTCTACATTTTAGCTACTTATAATCAACTGTTTCAATTTTGACTAATTAGCTAATTATAGCTGGTGTTTGAAAATTTGATGAAATATAAAATTGTGAAATATTAAAATGCACAAAATATTTCAATATATTTTAATAAAATTAGTTTTTTTTAATAATCTTTGTTTTTGCATACATTGTCTAATGACAATTCACTAATGTAAATGTTTTCTTTAATATTATAATAGTTTTAAATATATTGACAAAATCATTTAAATTATATACTTTTAATATCATACAAAAATACAGAATAATTATATTGTAATAGCATTATTTACTTGTTTACTTAAATATATACTACCTAATAAATCGATCACGTCACTCAATATACTATTATCATCAAAGTTTGTGTTAAAAAAAATCAATATTTCACGTTTTTGCTCAAATTTATAAAATACGATATTTCTGACTTAAAACACTAATAATTAAAACCTGTAAATGTAAAATAGTACATTTGATAATAACCGATTTTGTATTATAAACATTATAATAGTTAAAATGATATATTAGGAAATCTTATCTTTTCCCCTTCATTGGGGGAAAAATGTTCAGCTACAATTTTTCCAACAATAACATCTCATAATAATTAATAGAAAATTCTTATAATCCCGATGTCTGAGATATGATTATAATTCTATATTAAATCGATTGTTTATGAGTGTTTATTTATGTACGATTAATTAATAGCTAGTTATGAAATATAATTATTACCTTTGTGTGGGTGTGGTACAGTTAATATTTTTAACAAAAACGGTAATCTACTAGTGAAGTGTTTGCTAAGAAAAGTAATAAATGTACCTATTATTGATTTATCATATTATTAGATGTACGCTTATCCTATGGTAATATCTGAGAATCAAACAACGACTTAATACACGTTATTGTATGCACTTATTCCTAGGTATGGTCCGGTTTTTAATATTATTATTTATTATTATCAGTTTTAGGAGCAAATGACATAAAAATATGTGGTCCAGCCAAAGTCAATTGCGTACTGGATGCTATACGTAATTATATAAAATATGCAATATATTTTTATTTTTTATATATGTTATACCCCTAGTATAATAATGCACTTTAATATTATATAATTACGTATATTTCAATAAACTGTTGTTTTTAATTCAATATATAAATATTAAAATAATTTATTCCAAATTTTTAATAAAATGTGTTATTTTAGTTTTAAGTACCTTTTTTAAATATTAATATAATCTATTCAATTCATATATGATATTACATTTTGATTAAAGAAAAAAATTTGTTATTAATCTTTTACAATTTTATAAACCTACTATTACTTCAAATTCAGATTTAGAAATCCATAAAATTGTACATTATTTTAAAATTAATTGTACGTATACAAAAAATACAAGAAGCTGAACATTTACGAAAATATTATAACCATTATCATAAATTATTACTCGTCATGTATAAGTTAGGTTAAGTATAAAAATATCAAAAATAAATTGACACAATTTTTTTTAGAGTATTTGAAATAATGACTGTGAAATTCTCAAAATATTTAAACTATATTTAAAAAATTATGAATTACTACTTTAGTTGTTAACAAGACCAATATTTTTTTCTCTCGTGAAATCTTATTGTCTATACTATTTTTAATTATCTTCATAATTGCATTTACTTAAAGCCATAATTATAATATATTAGTTTTATTTAGAATTTTAGATACTAAATTCATTATACCAATATTCCATAGTAATTAATTCACATATAAAAACTTTATATTCAATTATCCAACAACTATGTGTTAAATTGTAAAATTTATCTATTATATTAAATAATCATTTAATCATAAAACTAGGTCAAACATATATTTCTTATTTGAATGCCGACAATATAAACATATTAAGAAAAACTTTCAAACGCAAAATAGGTACCAGAGATTCTACAAGTAATCCTCGGCCCATGCACAAAAGTAGTTAATAAACTAAGACATAACATTAATTTAATAGTACTCTATCAGCTAATTCAATAATGTAACTTTTTAAAATACTCTGATTTCTTTAAGTATAAAAAATTAGTTATTGTGTACTTAAAATTATTATAACTTGAAGCAGTATATAATTAAAGTGTTTTGAAAGATTGCAGAATCTAGAATATGTACGATTAACTTTAGACATGTATTAAAAATTGTTTAATTCTTTTATTTGAGTAAACGCCTAAAACAAAGGTTACTAATTGATGAAGGAATCGTTTCACGTTTACTACGATAAATTATTTAATAAATTATAATATTATCTATATAGTTCTATGCAATTAGTTATAACTGCGTATCATGTATCTTTCATAATTAGATGCCCATAGTTTTAAAAAAATAAATATATGTCTTCGTATTTTTTTTTATTTAAAGACAATTGTTCACAATATTCTAAAATATTATAGATGCAACCAAGTTTCCGGAAAATCAAATGGAGTGTAATTGTTTGCCAACATGTTCTATGATCGAATATGAAGTAATAGATACATCTCATTTCGACGATTGGAATTACATGAAATTAACAAATTTAGTTAAAAATAAGTATGTTATATTCTATAGTTGACAAATAGTAAAGTTTTTTCTATATACAATATAATCCAATTAAACAATATACATATATATATTATATATATATTATGTAATATTATAAATTAATACTATTGTAAATTACATAATATACTAATATAATATATATACACGTATAACTTTTATACTACGTGTATACAATAAGTAATGATTAATATTAAAAATTGTTTGGTTGCAGTTCTAGAGGTGCCACGATCGAGTTTGTTTTCAAAAAACCTTATTTTACGGCATACACATCCGCATCGATATTAAACCTGAAATCACTAATTAGTAAGTGATACGTTACAACTTATGAGTTACGATAATCGATTTTTTTCAGATGAATGACAGCAGAACATTACAGCATTGATTATACTGTAGAAACTCGTACATTAATACCATTAGTCTAAACATACATTGTATTAATAACAAATTAAAATGTCCTCTATACAAACTATAATATTCAGTACAATACATTAGACAGTGGCGTAGCCAGGATATCTAAAAGGGGGGGGGGCAACAAAAAAATATCATATAAAAGTTACTGCTGATCGCCTAGACAAAACAATTGGTAACGTTTGTAATCGAACTAGGTACCATAGCTTTAGATAACAAATAACATTTCTACTCTTTTTATACTCTATGGACGTACTGATATAAAAACAATAATAAATACACAGCCTGTGCGAGAGCCATGGCCCCTCTGCCCAGGGGGGTTGCGCCACTGACATTAGATATGACACGTAGTCATGATAATACAATATAAATAAATGTTGTCAAAAAAAATCTTATCATTTTTACATGAAAACTAAAAATAATATGAAATTATATTATATAATTATTTTTATCATATTAATTAAAAGCTCGTTTGGAAATATTTTATTATTCTCGACATTTTGTTATTTTTATTTTGCAAAATTCAATTTTGGTTACAATGATGATTAGCAAATGTAATAGGTTAGTTTCAAATATGTAGCTGTTGTAAATTATGATTTTTTGCTTATAATATTTTTTTATTGTGATAATACAGTTTTTCATTAGTTTAATTAAGATTGATATTGTTTTAAAGCTTAGTTAAAACTAGGTTTTACTCAATAATAGAGAAAATTCTAGATTGCATGTGATTTTGCGTGAAATCTATTTGTATTAGACATTTGGCATTATTTTGTGGCAGATTACCTATGATCGAAATTATATCGTAGTTATTACTTATGTGCAATTATTGTTATAGCAAGTAAAATACTGTATAAGTATAATTGATTTTTTCTATTATTAATAGTAAAAACTAGCGTATTAAATTCGAGCTTAGTGCTTAAATGACTGTACATTAATTATAACATCATAATCTGTAATATTTAGTTGATTTTATTTTAGAACGTATGTTTACTCTACATGTTTCATTAATATTATTGTAATATTGATTCACAATATTAAAATTATAATATTCTGATATTAATATAAATGTAATATTATATTTTCTTATAGGTAACGTTGGAGGATTATTAAGTTTGTTTTTGGGAATAAATTTAATCAATATTCTTGAAATACTATATGTGTTAATTAAAATATTCGATAATTATATTATTAGTTTGTTTTTTACTGAATCAAATATATAGAATTCTGTTTATTATGATTTCTTATATTGTATTGTAATATTACAATTAATAAAATTACATATCTGTATGTTGTAAATAGAAGTTAGGATATTGAAATGTAATTTATTAATTTAGTAAAATTATAACATTAATAGTGTAAAATTTCAAAATACAATAGAAAATAAAATTACTTTAGGTTCATATTTTTTAATTTAACAAATTAACTACTAATCGTTTTATGTAGAGCATGACTTACTATGAAACTTGACGTTAATATATTATAAATACAACTATAATATCAGTATTGCGTATTACTCATTTTTCAGTAATATTAAAATTATTGAACATAAATAAATCAATTTTAAATCGGTTTCTTCTTCAACTTATTATATCTTATCTGGTTTCTATGTATATAGCTAATTATTAGAACAATAATAAAACTTACATAACTTATACCATTTTTTTATAAAATAAATAAGAAGGTAATTATTAGGAAACGGATTTCATTGTAATAAAAATATCAATATAATATTATGTATCAATTTTTATTGAAATATGGAATAAAAAATCCAAAATATGTAAATATTGAAAAAATGTATTAGTATTGAAGATTGCAAAAAAAAATATTTTATAAATATAAGTATTAAATAAAAGTAATTCAAATGATGTAAATATACAAAATTATTAATATTATTCTGGAATAAAACAATGAGAAACAACATAATATTGTTCTAGGTTTGCAAATAAAACATTACGACGGTTTGGTCGGAGAATACTTTTGTATTGGATAAATGACCGTTTTACATCAACAGATTTATACATAAATATGTAACAAAATAGTGTCAAATTATGAGGTCATCCATTATATTTAAATTGTATAATGTTCAAAATATGCCACTGCCTTCCTTGTAGATAATTCTTTTTCTACCATTATGAAACCTGATATAATATAAGGTGATTATTTTATCATTGTACACTCATTATTTCAAAAGTATTCATGTTTTTGAAAAAATTATTTTACACACTTCCAAGTTGTTAAAAAACAACGTTTTTATTAAAAATTTATATTATTAAATATTATTTATTAAAAGTCACTGACTTTTAAAATAATACTTGGTTGTTTGCTTTGAAAAACGTTAAATTTATATAATATTATTAATTGCTTTAAAACATGCATTACTTTTATTTGGTACTAGTATGGTACCAGTATGTATACTAGTAGGTACTATAGTATTTATAGTATCGTGCACTATTTCAATTTTATAATACTCGGAATATGTCATTTCTAAATTAGTGTTATTTCTTTTTTTCTATTTCGTTGCATACCGCGATAGAATGTTGTTTTATATCAAACCGGATGTTTCTGATTTAAGATATCATTAGGCGATGACAACATTTAAAATTATAGATTATCAAAATAATATTTAGCCGTTTTCTTTGCAAATCGATTAGTTTATAAAATGTTTTCAATTGATTTAATACAAATATTACCTTTATTTGACTTAATAATATCAACAGATGATATCATATACTATTTCAATTTAATTATACACAAAATATGTCATCGCTAAATTACTAATTCGTGCTATTTGTAATCATGAGCATACAGATTTAAAAATAAAAACAGAGTTTAATGTTTAATATAATGAAATGATAAATTAAATAACATTTTTCACACATAAAATATATTCTTTTGCTACATTTATTTAACAAATTGTTTTTATTTTTTATTTAATAATGACTGTTTGTTAGATATAACTCAAAAGAGAATAATCCCAAATAGGTACTTGAAATTTTCTAAAATTGTTTACATTAAAATTTCCTATACGCCATACGATAATTTTTTGAAATAATTTGACTGTTTTTTAGTTATTCATAAACTTAAAGTTTATCTTTTGTCAACATTTGTAAATTTGTTAAAAATATTCTAATTAACTTATAGAATAAATAGACTAGACGATTATCAACTAAGTATTAATTAGAGAAATAACAAACGATGACGATTTAAGATGGTAATGATTAATAAAATCTTAATTTTGATAATTTTTTTTGTATTAAATACCCCCAAAAACTTCTGTGGGTGTAGAAAGATCCTTTTCTATAAATAAAAATATTTTAAGACCAAACCGAAAAAATCAACCAAGTATTAAGTATTAAATAAATCTATAATATCTAGTAACCATGTGTTTATATGAATATACAAATATACAATAATGTGTATTTAAAAGTCATTTAGGTTTTGAGCTTAAGTGCTAAAGTGTATAATGTATACACTTTATATACATATATCAATGGACATGAAAATTTCGAAATTTTTAACTTAATACAGTAAAACCTTGATAAGACGGAACTTTGGTAAAACGAAAACCCTGGTAATACGGAAAATTTCTTTGGTGCTTTTTTTTTTAAAATTTCAATTTTTTGAATCCCGTCAAAACGGAAACCCTGTTAACACGGAAAATTGCATGGTCCCAAGCGATTCCGTCTTATCGAGTTTTTACTGTATGTCTATGAAATAATCGCAGCTGCAACAGGCGAAGTCGACATACAACAAACTATAGTCAGATAATGTAGTTTGTTTATTATTGATACGTCATACAGATATTTTTACGTTATTATTTAGTTAAATAGTTTACTCAGTTGCCTATGATAACAAAATACACATTGATTTGTCATTGGAAAATAACTATTTAAGTATCTTTATTGAACAATATTTTTGATTATTCTAATTGTTTCCAATTAACTTATTTTTATTATTTATCATTATATTAAACTTTGTATCTATCCGCAAAAATGGTAAAAAATATTAATATGTTAGGTATATTTTTTACGATTAATTTAATTGGATATACCTATGCTGCGTGTGAGTATATTATTTTTTGACATAAAATAAATCACAAATTAATAATAATTTTATAGTTAGTAAACACATTATTTATGATATATTAAATTCATAGATTGATTATTATTATGATGAAACATTGATCAACATTTATCATTCAATTGAATAAAATAAAATTCAAAAATACATATTTAACAAAACAAAACTTTTGAAACATTAAGATGCATGATATTAAAGTTATGATTAAATAATATAAATATTATTTAAATTATTTCAATATATGAATTTATTTAGAGTTTATATTAATTGTAAATAAAAATTTCTTATTTAATCATAAAATAATCTAAA
Organism: Rhopalosiphum padi; assembly: GCF_020882245.1. Classification (NCBI taxonomy): domain Eukaryota; kingdom Metazoa; phylum Arthropoda; class Insecta; order Hemiptera; family Aphididae; genus Rhopalosiphum; species Rhopalosiphum padi. The sequence goes on along the minus strand of NC_083600.1, from coordinate 20,061,626 downwards.
AAATAGTTACCAAAACTTATGCTTGCAATAGGTATTCTCTCTTTAAATAAAATGATACCTTCAAACAAATTGCTATTGTTTTTGTTTTACAGTTGATGGTAAGAATTTTTGAATAAGTTTTATTTTTATTAATAACGTTAAAATATATGCATTCTGTATAGTGTAATTTGTTATATTGGTGCTCTATTTATATATTTTATATTTTTGTAATAAATATTTATTGTTAAGTGTTGTTGAATAACATACATATATATATATATATATATACATAAATATAATCAATAAATAAAAGAATGCAATAATTACCTATAATAATATGTCTGTGTTACGAAATATAAATATCAAATTTGTATTCAACATATCCAATTTAGTGTATAAAATGTGAAAATCTGTATTTATATTTCAATTGAACGGTTGCTCTGCTTAAAATGTTATATAATATTTACATCTAGGATTGATGTGATATCCATTAAAAATTACATCAAATTAATACAATGATATATTTATTGCTAACAATTTAATATTTTAGAAGGACGATTAGCCATTTGTAACGGTAAGTGATTTTACTTTACAATGCAATTATTACTTAATGATTTAATACCTAGAATTAGGTTTATTGTGAAGACATTTCTCTGTATAATAATTGTTTTCATAAAATATATATAGTCAGTTAAAGTTAAATTCTAAAGTACATATCGTCATTTCTTATTTAGTCGGAGCATATTAGATACACTTATTATTGCAATATTATTTTAATAATTTATGATTTTCAAGATCTATTCTGTATTTTCATTCCTTCATTAAAATTGTAATTCTCAATACCGATTGACGCATTTAAAAATTATATTTTCTTATCTATTAAAAATTTAAAAAGTTAATATTATACATTGGTGAAAATTCTGATACGGTACACTGGTATTCGGGGACCTATCTTTAAGAATAATTTATAATGCCAATTTATGATATTACGTATCTTTATTTCCAAAAGTCTAAATTAATGAACATTTGTGTGGAGAGTAACTTTTAATCCGGGCCGTGACGGGTGGTATCGGACCTATAGAGGTGCGACTATAATACAATTCTTTAGGGGCACTTATTATTATACAATTATTTACAATAATCAGGATGAGTCCGCAATACCTTTCCGCGGTATCGTGTAAGTCACGGCGAGGTGAAGCGGCTCAGAGCGAACGTCTGAATAGGCGCGCCGGGAGGGCATTTGTTAATAGTCCTGAAAAGGATTTTTTTATGGTCAATCGCAATGGTAGATCGGTTGGTTGAGGGAATGGGGTCGCTGCCGCAACCACGAGTGACACTGCGTGACCGAAGACTAGAGTGGTGACACCGCGTGTAAAGCTGCTGGTAATCGACCGTTCTGCCGGAGGTGCGGTAGTTGTCGTATTCTATCAACTACGGCGTTGTCATCGATCGTAGCCTCCGTCCAGGCCTTGACTTCGCCGCAACGTCCTTCGGTACGTTTACCGCCGTTTTCGCCGCTGGAATGATCGTTCTCTGGTAAGATCGCCGCTTCGTATTCACGAGTATCTACTGAGTCTTGAGTCTTCACTTCTTCAGTTTCCGATCGTTGATTGTTTAATGATGTTCAGGTTGAAGAGTGAGTTTGTCTGTCCGAATACACCCATATATATATATATATATTGGCTACCGTACCGAAACGTAAACATCCTATCCGGGCGGCTGATTTGCTGCCTGTACGGTTTCTTGTGTTCTTCAGCCGGTATTTGTCCTACAAAGGTCGAATTCTATTTCTATGACGGGGATGATCTCCTCTATCCATAAATGTCTTTCATTTATTTGTTGTTTAAATAGGTGACCGGTAATCGCCTTTTAAAGTGGTGCCTGTCTCTGATTGGTCGACGCGATGTTTTGATACATGTTGCCTATCTACACGTAATACGCAAATGTTGTTCTATGCTATGTGTTGGGAAGGGCTGTTTTCGTGGATCCATATTCCGTTAAAATTCAGATACGCAGAAGTAGGATTATCAAGTGTTAGCTTTTTATATGGTTAATTACTATGCTTTTTAATGAAAAATAACGAAGTGACAGAATGCCTAACAAGTAAAAAAATATAACAACTTAAAAATAGTAAAATGTAACTGAAAGCTTAAAAGGAAACAATTAAAACTATTATTCTCAATGCTTCATTACAATATTGATATTTTGATTTTTGAAAAGTTTATAAACCTCCGCCAATAACTTTCAAAAGTGTATGACAATTGTATTAATTATTAAAATAAATACTGACGTATGAACAATTAGCACGATTTATAAATAAATAGAATGTGTTTTTCAAATTTCTCACATTTCTTCACATCAAGCTTTTTTACACATTACACTTATATAAAAAAATATTTACTGTTATTTATGTTTAAATATGTTTAATCCTATTACAGATCAAATGATATATAATAAATTAATGAGTGAGTACTGATCAATAACTTTTGAAAACCTTTAAAATCACACTTATGAATATAGCTACGACTTAAATTGTATCTAAATTGTGAGTTTAGCTTATAAATAACAGCTAAAAGTAAGAACTGATAATGTACGGCATAGGATTCTCGTTCAATTTGCGTAGATAGCAAAAACGGAGTACTATACTTATAGTACGCACTGGCTACTGGAATACAAATGTATGCGTGAATGACAAGGATCTAGTTGACTAACTTAAGGTTTTTTGGGGAATTGTACTGTATGTCATGGGAGTGTGCAAGGATGTGCAGAGTACAATCTATATTCATCATAAAAACTAGATAAAAATATTTTGTTCATTATTATATTATTTTATTTATTTCGATGACGCCAACGCCATATAAGCTAACTTTTCTACCAATAAGATTCTATATATTTCATTATTTTGAAATTCCGTCATCAATGAACTTACAAGTTTTTCTTTTTCGAATATTCCTCGAAACCTAACTAAGTATAATTATAATTACATACTTTTACATATATATCAAATTCTACTTAATTTAAGACATCGAATAATTTAAATTTAATAGGATATGGATAGTAAAACATGATATTCCGCGTTTGGAATGGAAAATTTCACAAATATAAATTGCATGTACACAGCAATTAATTCAGCAAACCCCTTTATCCCTTTTAATTTGAACTTTTTTTTACGTGCTATTCGTTAGTATCCATACAAACTATTTCGATGTCTAATGTCTGTTAACTTCCATCCCAGATTGGTATTCATGCATTATTCACAGTGATTCGAGTGACTAAACGTAAATTATTATGGCGTAGGATTACTGGGTGCCTTTTGAATTTCGATCACTCTATAGTCTGTTCAAAATAAGATTGTGACTAGGCGGTCAACTTGGGCGCATGACCGAGGCTTTATTACACAGCAGGCGTACAGATAGTTAACTCGTTGGGGTTGACAAACTGGTGTTGTCTGAACGCCGCTCGACGAATACTGGTCGCCGCCGATTCAATATCTCATTTAGAACAGGGTGTAGATATCTTCAGGAAATATCATTTTTAACGATCCCCAATATTAGGGCTGTAATTTTGACAACAAACATGGTAATACGTTGCTTTGAATTTACATTATTTAACCAAGTTTGTTGACGGTTATGTGAATTGTATGCATTAATAATTTAAAAGATTAAATTGATGATTTTAATTATTAAATATAGATGTTACGCGATTGTCTATAATTTATTAGGTGAAAGTACAAAAATGTTAATAAATTCAATACTATTTTAAAACTAATGTTCATTTTTATTCAAGATGATTCAAATAATTACGTGAGCAATTTTGAGTATTTAGTTGTTCCGTATTTCCCAGGTAATTAATTATTAGTTGTTTATTTAATCATGTATTTAAATCGATTGACGTTGTCTTTTTTTTTAATAAATTTAGATTTATTAAAATTGCCAAGTAAGTTATCACAAACAATGTTTATTAACCGGTATTATTCAGAATATTGCGTATTGATCAATTAAATGTATAATATATAAATCGTTTATAATTGTCGTATGCCCATAACCGTATAAATTATAAATATATTATTAATAGATTAAGTAACAATGATTTGAATTACTCGAAACTAATTCAAATACTTTCAGATCCAATATTTTCTTATGTAAAGCAATGGCAAAGTGGAGGCTATGGTAATTATTAATCTGGTTACAATACATAGTTCTGACAACTACCTATTATACTTAAAACCAATTTTATATAAATTAACTAAAACTCTGAATCGGCACTATAGTTGTATTCAATCAAAAATAAATCAAATTGTTTTTTCTTAGCTAGACAATATAAAATAAACCCAAGAGATTATTGTCGTGGCTACGCGAATGCAGATAATGATATGCATTTAGGTGAGAAATAACTAATACCATAAAACAATTAGAGATCACATTACTAATTTGATTTTTTTTTTATTATTCTACAGAGAATCGTAGGTGGTTTTAATTTTGATAATTATTTACATAATGTTTTTAAAATATATATAAGTGTGGTTTCAATGGTGTCCAAACCTGATTGATATTTTAATTGTATATTCAGTTATAATTTAAAACTTACAACTCTGTGTATAATACAACGGTTGGTCTACTGATTATGTAATACGCTATTTACTTTTAGGATTGATGTGATATCCTATAAAAATTATCTCAAATTAATACTATAATATAATAATTATTGAAAATTAAATATTTTAGCTGAACTATTAAGGGAATGTTACGGTAAATGATTTTATTTTACAATGCATTTAGTGCTTAGCGATTCAATACATGGAATTAGGTTTATTGTGAAGACATTTTAAATTTTAAAAAATTATCTTTTCGTAAAAGTTATATTATTAACAGTTAAAATTAAAGTTTAGAGTACACCTATTTATTTCTTATTTAGTCGGAGTATATTAGATACACTTTTTATTGCAATATTATTTTATAATTTATGAGTTTCAAGATCTATTTTGTATTTTCATTTTCTTATTAAAAGTTTAATTATCGATACCGATTGAAATTCAAACATTACATTTATAATAAATTAAGTATATAAACCTCCTAAAATAACTTTCAGAGATGTAAAAAAATATGTTTAATTATTTAAATACATACTGACGTGTAAACAACCTCCACAATTTGAAAATAAATACAATGTTTTATCAAATTTCTCACGATTGACTTTAGGTATTCACATCCCACTTTTTTTTACACAATACACTAATATAAAATATATTTACTGTTATTTAAATTTAATTATGTTTAATAATCTGTTACAGAACAAATGGATTTATATGGACTAACGGGTATGAGCATTTGCATTCTGCAAACTTCTAAAAACACACTATTGAATATAGCTATGACTTAAGTGTTATTAAACTGTAACTTGTAAGTTTAGCTTATAAGCAAAGTTGGGCATTTACTAGTTAAAAAGTTCAAAAATCAAAAATCGTTAGTTACAATTTGTGTTTATAAGGATTTAAAGTTCAAATGTTTACGAAATATGTATAAATCACGAAAATTTAAAAGAAATTTTGAAGTTGAAAATTCATAAAAAATTTTTAATTTATATCTAAGGTTAAAAAACCCAATACAAGGTTCTCCATAATTTTTTCTTTGAATAACTGTAAAAAAAACTCTAGTGTAAGTATAGAAAAATTTTATGAGCGTATGTTTAATTTTTTACGAAATCCCGTAAAATAACAATATATTCTAAATCGATTTAAAATATTTGTTGTTATTCAAAAAGTATAATTCGTAGAAACTTGAAACTTTCACCAGTAGTTGAGAAAAATAATTTATAATTTAAATATAGGTAATAATATAATGTATCCTTTAAACATCTCCATTCAGAATCATTTTCGTATACAATGATACCTGTCATTGCATTCAAATTTAATACATCTAATATAGTGACCTACCCTCTACCTCTACTAAACAGCAGGGCTATAATCACTTGACCACCCTTTTGTTTTTGTATGCAATTCGGATGCATCCATAAACAAATTTCTATTACTAATACTCTAATGTCTGTTAACTTCTGCCCCAGATTGATATTCATGCATTATTAGCAGTGATTGAAATGACTAAATATATTTAATTAGTTGCGGCATGGATTTGCTTGATGCTTTTTGAATTTTGATCACTCTAGATATCTTTAGAAAATATCACTTACAATGAGCCTCGGTATTGGGGCTGTAATTTTGACAACAGACATGGTAATAGGTTGCTTTGTATTTAAACAATTTTACCAAATTTATAGACGGTTATGTGAATTGTTTGCATTAATAATTTAAAAGCTTAAATTGATGATATTAATTATTAAATATGGATGATACACAACTATCTGTAGTTGATTATGTTAATTTATAAAAATGTTAATAAATTAAATTATTTTTTAAAACCTATGTTTATTTTTATTTAAGCTTATGATCATATTCACGTGGATGCTTATAAAACGCGTATTACTGAATTCAAAGGTAATTAACTATTAATTATTGTTATTTTTATATGGTATTCAAATAGATTATCCATGTCGTGTTTTTTTTTAATAAATTTAGATTTAACAATCTTGACAAGTAAGTTATTTCTAGAAATGTTTATTAACTGGTATTATTTAGAATATTGCGTATTAATCAATTAACATTTAATTATATATATTATATATAAAGCGTTTATAATACTTGTATGTTTATATCCGTATACATAAAAATATATCGTTAATAGATTATGTAACATTTATTTAAAATTATCGAAACTAACTCAATAATTTTCAGATCCAATATTTTCTTTTGTAAAACAATGGCAAAATGAAGGCTATGGTAATTATTAATCTGGTTACAGTTTATAGTTCTGATTCATAAAATAATTAGAACCCATTTTATATAAATCGAATTTTCTGTTTTAGCCAAGACAAAACAAACAACCCCAAAAAGTTATTGTAATGAATACACGAGTCCAGATATTGATGTGTGTTTAGGTAAGCAAAAACTTATATCACAAAAAATGTAGAGATCACATGACTAATTTGATTTTTTTTTATTATTCTATAGAGGATGGTAGGTATAGTTTTAAATTAGTTAATTATTTACATAATATTTATTTTTTTAAATTGTTTAAGATACATTTAAATATAAATTCATAAGTACATAAGTATAAAAATATAAAACAACATTAGAATAATTAGAATATTTAGACTAATATGTGGATGACACACCCACACTTGATATCCTGGTCTTACAAACGTAAATACGATATCAAATGTATCTTCGGCCCCGTGGATGGGGTCCAGCATCTTGAGGAGGACGAGTTTAGCTGTGTTGTATATTTGTCCAAACACATACTAATTGATATTTTAATTTTATAGTCAATTATAATTAAAGCTTACAACTCTGTATACAATACAACCGTTGCTCTGCTGAATATGTTATACCTACGCTATTTACTTTTAGGATTGATGTGATATTCTTTAAAAATTATCTCCAATTAATACAATGATATATTTATTATTAAAAATTAAATATTTTAGCTGGAAAATATAAGCTTTGTATCGGTAAGTGATTTTACTTTACAATACAATTATTGTTTAACGATTTAACACACGGAATTAGGATTATTGTGAAGACATTTTCTCTGTATAATTATTTTTTTCATAAAAGTTAAATTGTTAGTTAAAACTAAATTTTAAAATACACATCTTCATTTCTTATTTAGCCGGAGCATATTAGATACATTAATATTGCAATATTATTTTTATAATTTATGAGTTTCAAGATCTATTCTGTATTTTCACTCTTTTATTAAAGTTTAATTCTCGACACCAATTGACGCATTTAAAAATTATACTTTATATCTATTAAACAATTAATATTATACACCGGTGAAAATCCAGATATGCAGAAGTAGGAATATCAAGTGTTAGCTTTTTATATGGTTAATTACCTTGATTTTTAAAGAAAAATAACGAAGTAAGAGAATGTTTAACAAGTAAAAAAATATTACAACTTAAAATAGAAAAATGTAATTGAAAGCAAAAAGAAAACAATCAAAAATATTATACTCAATGATTCGTTAGGCAATGATAATAATTTGATACTTGAAAAGTTCATAAACTTCCACCAAAAAATCTCAAAAGTGTATAACAATTTTATTAATTATTAAAATAAATACTGACGTGCGAACAACTGGCATGATTTGAAAAGAAATACAAAGTTTTATTAAATTTCTCACAGTTGAATAAAGGTATTCACATTCCGATTTTTTTTACACAATACAATAATATAAAAATATTTACTACTATTTTTTTATGTTTTATCCTACTACAGATCAAATGATAAGGCAACAATTTATGGGTATGAGCGTTAATTGATTACTTTTTCAAACTTCTAAAAACACACTAATGTATATAGCTACGACTAAAATCGTTATTAAACATTTAAACTGTAAGTGTAGCTTATAAGTAACAGCTAATACTAATAATACCAACCGATTACTAGCCATGGTCATGAAGCCACGAACTGATATAATTATTAGTACGCACTGGCTACTGGAAACAAATGTGTGGGCGGATAACGAGTATTTGGTTTGGTAACTTAAGATTTTGAGAGGATTGTATTTTATGGCATGGGAGTGTGCAAGGATGTGCCGAGTACAATTTATATTTATCATAAAAACTAGATAAAAAATATCACTTCATTATTATATAATTTTATTTATTTTGATATTTTTCTTTTTCGATTATTTCTCGAAGTCTAATATACCTATGTATAATTGTAACTACATATTATTACATATAAATCACATTATACTTGATTTTAAAAATCGATTAATTTAAATATAATAGGATATGGATAATAAAACATGATATTCCGCGTTTGGAATGGAAAAATTCACAAACATAAATTGTGTGTACACAGCAATTAATTCAGCAAACCCCTTTATCCCTTTTAATTTGAACTTTTTTTTTACGTGCAATTCTGTTTCACCCATACAAAACAAATCGATATCTAATGTCTGTTAACTTCCATCCCAGATTGATATTCATGCATAATTCACAGTGATTTGAGTGACTATATGTAAATTATTATGGAGTAGGATTACTGGATGCCTTTTAAATTTCGATCACTCTAGATAGCTTCAGAAAATATCACTTACAAGTAACCCCGATAATATTAGAGCTGTGATTTTGACGACGGACGTCGTGATAGGTTGCTTTGCAATATACTATGTAATGGCTGACTATGAATTGTTTTTATTAATAATTTAAAAACTTTAATTGATGATAATAATTATTAAATATATTTGATACACAATTATCTGTAGTTGATTAGGTTAATGTACAAAAATGTTAATTTTTATTCAAGATTCTAAAACTAGTAACGCGATTGGTTTTCCAACTCTTATTGAAAATGATCAACACGAAGGTAAGTAAATATTTATTGTCATTTTTATATGCTATTAAAATAGATTATCCATGTCGTGTTTTTTTTTTAATAAATTTAGATTTAACAGCCTTGACAAGTAAGTTATTACTAGCAATATTGATTAACCAGTATTATTCAAAATATTGCGTATTGATCAATTAAATGTATAGTATATAAAGCTTTTAAAATTATTGTATGTCCATAACTGAATAAGTAAAAAATATATCTGTAATATATTTCTCAACAATGATTTGAGTTATTTAAAATTAATCTAAAAACTTTTAGATCCTATATATTCTTTTATAAAGCAATGGAAAAATGGAGGCTTTGGTAATTATTAATATGGTTTCTAAAAGTTCTATATTCAACTAAAAATAAATGGAATTTTTTTTTCTTAGCCAGATCAAAAGATTATCACCCAAGACAATATTGTTTGGACTACGCGATTCCAGATATGGATTTGGAATTAGGTGAGAAAAAACTTTAATCACAATAACTTTAGAGATCACATGACTAATTTGTTTTTTTATTATTATTATTCTACAGAGAATGGTAGGTGGTTTTAATTTAGTTATTTATTTACATAATAACTGTTTTAAAATTGTATAAGATACATTTAAATATAAAATTCATCATACTACTAATAAAAAAAATATAAAACAACATTAGAATAATTATAATATGTAGACTTATATGCGGATGTCACACCCACATATGATATCCTTGTCTTCGGTACAACGGAAATGGTTTTACTGATTTGATAGCTATAGTCGACTCTTTATTAAGCTATAATTCGAGTTTGAAAACTAATATATTTATTACCAATTATTAATTTATTTAGATGGTCTTGATGAATACGGCATCAGTAAGTTATTTTACTTTACTTTACACCGCTATACCTACCCATTACATAATATGTAAATGCAGTGTTATCCGTACACTAATGAAACTTTTAGGCAATACGATTAAAAAATATTATGATCTCACTTATTAATACCCAATATGCATACAATGACAATAGACACTAGCTTATTACACGATAACAAATTTAGAGATCACATAACTGATTTTATTTTATTTATTATAGACTCTTCTTCATCATTCAAATATTATGGTAAGTTATTTTAATTTACTTTGCAGAACTTTACCTACTCATTACATAATATCTAAATGTAGTGAATTAGATAAAACGATTATAAAAAAGTATGATCTCGCTTATTAATATCCAGTGTCCATAAAACTGTAATTTATACCAGCATTTAGTTTTTTTTTTTTTTAAGTATTTAAAATGAGTATTTTTATTGTTATTCTAATGTTTCTTATATTTTAAAATCATACACTGACAGTCATTCTACTGAAACAATAATCAAAACACATTTTCCAATATAATAAGACATCCTATATAATTACATCATTAATAGTCTATGCTTTTCGTATCTATAGACATGCTAAATATTATATTGCTTTTTTTTAGATTAAAGTTTTCATCGGCAGGTATGATTTGGTCTATATAACAACATTAAAAATATTCATATCTAAATGTATTCATTTTTGAAACTGGTTACAATATATACATCTATTACGTAATATTATAGTACCTAATAAATGTATGTGCAATAAATATTCAGCAATAATCGGTACTATAATAGACGTATTCAACACATAATAAAAATTGTATTTAAATCAAATTGTTGCTGTTTTTTATTTTAGATGAAATAACAACTCAGCTGCATATTGTACTTATTCAGTGTACATTGCATTATTTTTAAACTATACAGCGATGAAGAATTAATTTTATTTTATATTATGCACCTTTAATTATATGAAATTTCAATGTTAAAAAAAATTGTACTTTATATAAACAAAACGATATTAATAATATATGATTCTATTTAATTTTAAATATCGTTGTGTTATTTATTAAATTACAATTTTTTTATATTAAACTTGTTTAAAGACTATTTTAAATATACTTATACTAAATATTGTTTATCAATTGCACATAATACGTATATGTAATGAAGATTTTTTTTATTCAATTGTTCTACTTTAAATTTCACAATAAACTATAATAGAAATTATATCAGTTGTATATATCATTGCCTAATGCCTAGGAAAAAGCCTTAGTACAAACGACGAATAAGACCTAAGTATGTTATCGCAACCCTAGTTAAAAAATAAAATAAAATAATGATCATCGTTATAGTTTATTTTTTAAATAAGTGATTTAGTCAAAATTCTAACTTAAAATAAGTACATAAAAATAATTATTCCTAGATATTATGTATTTTTACTATTTTTATACAGGTACAATAGGTACATACAAGAAAAACTTTTGTATTTTTATGAATTTATCAGGTTAGTCATTTTGTAGTTATCGACATTTATAGAAAAATCTGAAAAAAAAAAATTAAAAGTTGTTAAATTTTTTTTGATTTGAATTTCACAATTATCGGTTATAGATATTATATATTAGTCGTGTAGAGGCTGTAGACACATTTTTTTTATCGTTATGAAATCCAATAATAATAAATTACTGTTTTTTTTTACGTTTAAGAAACAACTTATTGTAATATATTGTACAATAAATGTAACGAACATTTTTTTCTTCAATTGTCTTACCTTAAATTAAACACAATAAGCTATTTAAAATACCAAGGCTAGATTAGGTAACTATCTGAATAATATAAAAATCAACAGTGAACAACACAGCGAACTTTTCCACAATAATTAATTAAACGATGCTGCACGTTCTTGGTTGAGCTTGAGGTGGTGATGAGAAGGTAGGTTGTTAATAATAACGAACATATCGTATAATAATCGTATTTAAACTTTAAACTTAAAAGTATAATACTTTTTATTATAATAAAACTAATTAATATTGCTTACTGATATTACAAAAAAAAAAAAATGGTGTGTGTGTTTCTAGTACTCGCATATGAAGTGAAACTTCTTTCTGAGTCGTGGAATCAAGATACACGGTCATGGGGAGGGGTTATATGGTTTTATGACGGTAATGTATAAGAAACTTTCATAAGGTTATATTTTATAGAAATAATTTTAAAAGCCTCTACATTGCAAGGAATTTTTAAGTTGAATATTCTTACATTTTTGTAATTTATACCTAAGGTTAAAAACTCAACAAACTAACTTTTCCTTCAAATAACTGTAAAAAAAAAAATTATAGTGTCAGTATTGAAAATAATTATATATTTATATCCAAATTAATTGCAACTCCATTGTAGTCTCAATTAAATACTCGTATAGTCTTTTCTGCAAATATTTTGTTGTCTTTAAATTATAATTTTGGTTTTTTTTTTTTTTTTTATTTTAGACCACTGTAAAAGATAAGCTATTATATGACAAAAAACTACACAACAATATTTGTATTATTTTTCGAATTATAGCTACTGACTTCCCAATTAATTTATATACTATATAATATGAGCCTATTTTAATCTATATTGTAACTTAAAAGTAATATATTTCATTTCGATTTTTTATGAAAAATCCTGGAGGGCCAATAAGACTTCACGAAATGGTTAAAAAATTCAGGGACAATTTATTATTGGATACCTGATATTTAAAAACATGAATAATTAAAATATCCACATGAAAAATGGATCAAAATATCACTATGTAAATGACTAAATATTTTATTACAATATTCCATAACTTAAAATTTTATTGTCTTTATAATAATGCTTCAAATCAGAAACATCACTTGGTTCGGTAAAAATTAACATACATTGGGGAACAACAAAATAAAAAAATTCTTTGATATATTATTATTGCATGTTATAATAGTAGAAAAAAAAATCTACAAGGAAAGCAGTGTCATATTTCGAATATAATAAAATAAAAATAGTACATGATTTCATAATCTTTTATTATTTTTAAAATTTAAATCACTAAAATAAAATGTTTGTTAAATAATTGAACATATTAAAATAATGAAAATTTAATCAATTCATATAACAAATTATCAAAAAATAATTTGACGATCCATAACTTAAATGTTGTCATAACCTATTAGGTTAGGTCTAAGTCTAATAATGTCTCAAATCTATAGAATATTGGAGCAGTATAAGACGAGGGCTGTAATAAATAAATTATAATTAAAAAAGTACTCCAGTATTTTTTTTCTATCGTTATAAAATCTAATAAAAATAAATTGCGGTTTTTTTTTTGTTGTGTATTTTGTTATTATACCAAATGACTGAACCGGATATTTATGATTTAAAATATTGTAAAATGAGGACAAAATTTGAAATAACAGATCGCCCATATAATATTTTGTCGTTTGCTTTGCAATTTGATTAGTTTATACAAGTTTTTAAATTGTATTAAAATAAATATAACCTACTTTTATTTAATATAATATCATGATATGATTTACTATTTTAATTGTATAATGCTCAAATATGTCATTGCTAAATTAGTGTTATTTGTAATCATGGGCATACAGAATTAAAGATAAATACAGAGTTTATTCTTTAATATAATGATCTCACAAACTAAATAACTTTACCTATTTTTTCAATTTTTTAATTATTTTTTACACTTGTACTACATTAATCTAACAAATTGTTTTTTTGTATATATATACTGAAATTAACTACAGCTTACAATCAGAACGACTAATATGTATTAACTGATAATGTCATACACTATTTTAGTTTTAGAATTAAAACAGCCATTGTCTATAATTCGTATAAGTATAATAAAATAAACAGATGATATCATGCACTATTTCAATTTCATAATACTCAAAATATGTCATTGCTAAATTTGTACAATTATAATCATGAGCATATATATTTAAACATAAATAAAGAGTTTAATATAATAAAATTACAAATAATATACGATTTTTGAATTTTTTTATCACACATAAGTTATATACTTATATTACATTTATATTACAAATTGTTTTTGTTTTTTATTTGATACTGACTATATGATAGATCTAACTCAAAAAAGAATAATTCCAAATAGTTCTATGAAATTTTCTAAAATTGTTTACACTATATAATTTCCTTTACGCCATACTTTGAAACAATTTGACTGTCTTTCAATTATTCATAAACATTTAAAGTTTATCTTTTGTTAACATATGTAAATTTGTTAAAAATATTCTAGCTAACTTAAAATATGGCCTAGATGAATTCTAGTTTATGACTATTATCATTCCCATTTTGAGACCCATTAGAAGGTTTTGAATAAGTGTTTTTTTTTTTATATATATTTATACATTCTGAGGCCCAAAGAGAGAAAGTTAACCATTTTTCAACTACACCGAGTTAAATTATAATGACGAGTGTTAAATAAACAAATATCCATGAGTAGTTGCATAGTAGTCACTAGTCGGGGAACTAATAATTTTTGTTATTTTAGTTTATATGAGTAAACAATATATGGTATCTCGTAATTTATACGTTTACAGTTTTTATGGTATACCTTATATCAAATTAATTTCAAAAGACCGGTGTACCGAAAGTACCATAATTTATATTTAAATGTATTATAAAATTATACCACAATATGGGTAATACATTTTAATAATAAATTATAGGTATATACTAACATTTCTATATTCTACATTTATATAAATATCTTATAAGACCCCTAAGAATGAACTGCTTATCAAACAGATTGATTTTGATAGGAAAATCTTTTAAAACTACAGGTAAATAAAATTAAGTTTTGTCTTGTCTATATTGAACTTTTTTTGTAACTGGTTGAATAAGTAAATAGTTACAAAAAATATATTTTGATTTCATAGAAGAAGTACATTGAACACACTTTCTAATTTTCTATATTCTTCTAATGTACTTTTATTTAAGTTTATTTATTTATTATAGTATAAAATAGTAGGATCCTTGTCCAAATCTAAAAAATAATCTATTTGGATAAGAGAATAAGATAATAAGTTAAGGTGTTCAGTTATTTATATAGATACCTACAATTTATTATTAAAGTATAATAACTACATTGTTTTTTGACGGTATCTAAATACAATATAATATAAGTGTTATGTTTATATATTATATCATAGTAGGTACTACGATTATTATTGTTATAATATGTTTATTTAAACAAATTATTATATATTTTGTATTCAATATTTTGATATTTTGACACAACAATATTAATTAAGATTGTTTGTTTTAATAAAGTGATTGATAATATTTTGTTTATATTTTTAACATAATTGTTTTTAACTAATAAAATACATTTTTTTATTTTCATTATATTAGTTTTAGTTGTTTGATAATATTTAAATCGGCACGTAATTTAGTTTATTTTAATTCAAAAAGCGTAAGAACATAATATTATGTAAACGTAATTTATACTCAGTATATTAATTTTATAAATATTTTTTAGGTGATAAACAAAAAAGTTTAACGTACAAAATGCTTATATAATAACTTAATAATTTAATCTTGCCTTTACTACCAAATATGAATTTTGAAATTTAATTTGATCTAGAAAATACACTCAATATTCCATACCCTATCTTTTTTTCCAATTCTACTAGTATTCAAATGACTTTATAAAGCTTTGTGGGAGGTTATTGAGAAGTGTTGAAAAAATATAACATTATAGCTAGGTGCAAAAACCTTACCTCCTCATCCACCATAAAAATCAAAAATCGAAAGTCATTCTAACATAAAAAAATAAAAATTTTTGATTGTGTCGCAAATAATTGTTTAACGTTTGAAAATCACATACTTATGTAAAAAAAAAACAATTTTCTTATCAACATGGGTTCGGGCTTCCAAAATACATAGAATGGATTTAAAGTACCTCCTGGATCACTATTATATCTTTAGTGTTGATGTGTAAGTCCATTTTCTAATCTCAAATCTGTCAAAAATTTTTTTTTTTTTTTTCCAAAAATCACGCAAACTTAAAAAGGTAAAACTTTTTTCTAATCCATTAGGATTTGAGTTTTTCTGGTAAACCAAATGTTTTAAAACTATATACTGTAGAGGTAAAAATTATTATATGGACTGTTATCATATGATACTCATGAGTCATGACAAAATATTTTTTTTATTACAAAAGGGAATAGCTAGGAGCACAATTCACCCTTAACTTTGAAAGTTGTATATCTCGGGAAGGGATTGAGCACAAAAGATGGGATTAACAGCACGAATCTACATAAACGAAGCCCAAACGAATTGCAAAGTATGGATTTAAGAGTCTGTTGTGAGTGGGCTAAGCATATCTACAGCCCCCACTTTGAAAGTTGTATATCTCAGGAAAGGAATAAGCACAAACGACGAATTTTAAAAGCATAAACGAATGGAGTAAATTTGTTTCGAAATTCTAAAGTGGAGGGGGGCAGTGGACATGAAGCTAATTTTCTATACGCCATACTATAACTTTTTTAAATAATTTGACTGTTTTTCATTTATTCATAAACATTGAATGCTCAATATTTTGTCAACATTTGTCAATTTTTTAAAAATATTCTAGCTAACTTAAAATATAGACTAGACGAAATTTACTTTCTTCGTCTAATTAATGTTTTGAATAAATATTTTTATCTATTTATACCTACATACATTTATTATAACCATGACATTTTGATTTACCCAGGTAAATCATTTCAAGTCAATGATTTTCAATATAATACTTGGAAGTTCGCTTTGCAAATCGATAAATCTATACAATATTTTTAATTCTTTTAGAACATGCATTACCTTTATTTGGATTAATAATATCAATAGATGATATCATCGTTAACTATAAATACTAGTAGGTACTATAGTATTTATAATCAATGATATAATGCACTATTTCAATTTTATAATACTCGGAATATGTCATTGGTAAATTAGTGCTATTTGTAATCATAAACGTACGATTTAAAAATAAATTCAGAGTTTAATGTTTAATACTCGTATAATGAAATGACAAATTAAATAACATATTTCAATTTTTTTCACACATAAGTTATATTCTTGTGCTACATTTATTTAACAATTTTTTTTAATTTTTTTAAATTAAAACTGTCTGTTTCTTAGATATAACTCGAAAGAGAATAATCCTAAATAGGTACTTGAAATTTTCTACAATTGTTTATACTAGAATTTTTTGAAATAATTTGGGTGTTTTCATTTGTTTATGAACATTTAAAGTCCATCGTTTGACAATAATTGTCAATTTGTTGAAAATATTTTTACTAACTTAAAAGATAGATTGACTAGACGAAGTCTATCTCTGAGTCCGATTGTTTCCTATAATCATACCATTCTGAGGACCATTATATAGAAAGTTTCAAACAAGTGTTTTATCGGTGTGGTCAGGGTGTTAGACCGTCGCTCAACCAATAAACTAGAGGTCTGTCCACACCAATTATATAATTATATAATTATTAATGCAAGTCAGCGAAGAGGGCATAGCTCGTTTTGCCCAAAAAGGACCCTACCCGTTTCGCCTAGGTATCTGTTTTTCCCAAATTTCAATATTATATGATTTCCGTTTCGCCCAGATTATAGTTTAGATCAATTTAAAATTAAGTCGGCAATGGTTCAGTTAAAATCGTTGTATATTATTTGTATAATATTTTAAGTTCCTTGTTTTAAGTTTTACAATTTTCAACATCATTTGGTAGGTATGATGTGCCCTACAGACATCTAAAAAAGATAAGATAGAATATCTGAATATCGTTTGTGTAAATTGTATACTAATTTATTACGGCAAATAACGCATAAGAAATCCAATCACTATTGTCATATTATTATAACCTCGTACCGAGCGTAAGCTGTGTGTTAATCAACTCGTTGCAACTTATTAACATAGCTTATCTAAACCAAAAATTACAGTTATTGAAATATAAAATAAATAACATACTTATACGTTGTAATTTATAAAATAACAAACGACAAAGATTAGTTTTGATCATGGTCAGTACGTACGCGGCTATTAACATATACCTATCACATTTTATTTAAATGGGTGTGCTTTTTAAAAATTACCTATATAAGAGACAAAGGGTATGTTAATATTTAATAATTATAAACACAATTTTGGCTCAAATAATGTAATTACATGTGAGATTCGTTGGCGTTGTGTAAAACGTTCGTATTCTGCTACGTTATTATTGGTAACTATACTTTTTATTCTTAAGTGATAGATGAAGAAATTAATTTAAATTCTGATCAACATCATCACAATCATATTACACCATACGACGATTCAGATATAACCCGCCTAATTTTTGTGAATACATCTTGTAAGCGGAAAGCTTCAGAAAAACTTTTTGACTGAATCATTGCCAACTTAATTTTAAATTAATATAAACTATAGTCTGGGCCAACCTGGTAGGGTCATTTTTGTTCGAAACAGGTCACGTGCAGCGGGGATACTCAGTAGCCACTACTCCAATGATGGGCCCTCAGGAATTGCCTCCCATGAATTTTTTTTTTTTTTAAAACGTAACTCGAATTGCCCCTCGATTTTCAAAACAACATTCACTTGAATTGTCTCCTATTTTAAGTATAGTGTTCCTCTTATACTGGAATCACCTCCGATAGGTATAATTAATCGATTTAGGTTTAACCTTACTTCGTATTATAAGAAATATTTATAAAAATTAAATTAACCGAACAAATATATGTTAATAAATAATAAGAAAATAAGAAAATAATGTTTTTATAAAATTATAAATATCTTAAAATATATCTTAATATCTTTTTTAGTAAATAGGCTGACTATAAGCTGTAATAATGAATAATAATACAAATAATAAATAGTCAATACATAAAATAATTTAGACAAAATGTAAAAATGTCTGAATAAAAATTTAAAAAAATAAAATGTATTTTAGCAAAGTTTTCAAGGTTTAAATTAATTTGTCAATGCTTATAAAATATAAGTATTGAAATTTTGAAACTCCATTTGTGTTTAAATTATCAATTAAGATATTAATATAATGTATTTTATTTTTCGTCGTTGTCCTAATTTTTTTTTATTTCCATTTTGGATGATCTAATTAACCTAATTTTTGAATATTACGGAAATTGATATAATAGTAGACAGCAAACGTACAACTATCGATGATCTAAGTATGATATGGGAGGAAATTCGAGTAGACCTTTATTTTACTAAAAATGACTTTAAAATATAACATAATTTACTTCATTTATTTTATCATTACACACCATTAATTATACTTATTATTACTACAGTATTTTTTTTCTATCAATATGAAATCTGATAATCACAAATCGCAGTTTTTTTTAATATTTTGTCGGTATACCAACTGAATAATGCGTTAATCGAGCCAGATGTTTCTAATTTAAGATATTATTAGGCGATGACAACATTTCAAGTCACTGACTTTTAAAATAATATTTGGTCGTTCACTTTGAAAATCGATAAGTATATACAATATTTTTGATTGTTTTAAAACATGCATTACTTTTATTTGGATTAATAATATCAAGTATCAACAGATGATATCATCATTGACTTTAAATACTAGTAGGTACTATAGTATTTATAATCAATGATATCATGCACTATTTCAATTTTATAATACTCGGAATATGTCATTTCTAAATTAGTGCTATTTGTAATCATAAGCGTACCGATTTAAAAATTAATTCAGAGTTTAATGTTTAATACAACGAAATGACAAATTAAATAACATTTTTGAACTTTTTTTCATACATAAGTTATATTCTTGTGCTACATTTATTTAATACTGACTGTTTCTTAGATACAACTCAAAAGAAAATAATCCTAAATAGGTTACTTGAAATTTTCTAAAATTGTTTACACTAGAATTTCCTATACGCCATACTATAATTTTTTGAAATTTTTTGAATGTTTTTCACTTCATAAGCATTTAAAGTTCATAGTCCAGTCGTTTCCTATGATCATCCCATTCTGAGGCCCATTAGACATTTTCGATTAAGTGTTTTTTTACGGGATCAGGGTGTTTTACCATCGCTCAACCACTAAACTAGAGGACCAGTCTATACCAATTAATCCTAGTCAGTGGAGATTACTGAAATATATCAAATGGCATATTGGGTGACAATAATGACAATTTCCGTTTAACAAGCCCAATAATAATTATTGTTACAACAAAATTATTTTTGTTAGTGAATCATCATATCGTTTTCTAATTCGACTAAATATTGTTTGATCAGTCCTAGAACATTTATTATACCCCTGACTCATATACAAAAATAAAAATCACTCTGTTCATGAAAAATATTAATTCTGATTTTTTATTACGTTTACTGGAAATCAGACAATGTTATTTGCACAAAGAGAGAAAGCTAAACATTTTTCAACAATACACCGAGTTCAATTGTAATCACAAATGTTAAATAAACAAATCTATATCCATGTGTAGTTGCATAGTGATTAGGAAACTTATAATGTTTGTTATTTTAATTTATAAAATTGGTATCTAATTATCATTCAAGTTTTGACCTATAAACAGTATGAGCAGAGCCACTATTCCAGCAGCCCTATCACCCTATCGTACCAAAAATTATACCAGCCCATAAAAATCCAGGGTGGAGCAATAACCCCCGCCTGCCCCTCCGAAATAACGCCACTAATAAACACTGTGATAGTTATTGTTAATTAGTCCATAATAATAATATTATGTTTAATTTAACAATATCAATGTTCACCAGGAAAAAGGCACATTCATAAGTTTATTACTTTCCACAGTGGGTCAACGGACGGAATAAAACTAAATAGTATAGTATTATTGAATTGAAAAATTTTGTATAGTTTTTAGGTATAACTATTGACATGATAAAGTCGATATTTTTTACAAAATATATATATATTACTATAATCGTAGCCTGCAATGCGGTGAATTCGGCATTTAACAAACAATAGTCGGATAACGTCGTTTGTTTATTTTTTATACGTCTTACGGATATTTTTATGTTCTTATATTTACTTAATAGTTTACCCAGTTGCTCATGAAAACAGAATACACATTTATTTGTCATTACACAATAACCCTTTAAATATCGATGATAACCTATGTTTTATATTATTCTTATTTTCTCATTTACTTTTGTTATTATCTGCTATTAATTTAAAGTTTGTAACTATCCACAAAAATGGTCAAAAATATTAGTATGTTAGCTATTATTTTTATGGTTAGTTATATTGGATATACCTATGCTATGTGTGAGTATATTTTTTTATGACACAAAATAAATCACAAATTAATATTAATCTTAGTTATTAAGCACTTCATTTATTATATATTTAATTAATAGAGTGGTACAAAACAAAACTTTCGAATCATTAACCATGCACAATATTAAAGTTATGATAAAATAATATAAATATTATTTTAAATTATTTCAAAGTATGTGTTTATTTAGAGTTTATATTAATTGTAAATAAAAATTTCTAATTTAATCATAAAATAATCTAAAAAATAGTTGCCAAAACGTATGCTTGCAATAGGTATTCTCTCTTTAAATAAAATGATACCTTCAAACAAATTGCTATTGTTTTTGTTTTACAGTTGATGGTAAGAATTTTTGAATAAGTTTTATTTTTATTATTAACGTTAAAATGTATACAGTTTTTTTAGTATAATTTATTATATTAGTACTCTATTTATATATTACATGTTTTTGTAATAAATACATAAAATATTATCGAATAACATGTATAATATAGATATATATTAATAATTCAATAAAAAAGGATATCATACCAACATGTTATATTTTTATCTTACGAAGTTTTAATATCAAACTTGCGTTCAGTATAACCAATTTAGTGTATTAAATATTAATGTGAAAATCTTTATTGATATTTTAATTGAATTGTCAGTTATAAGTTATAACCTATAATACTATGTATAATAATATACAATTTGTTCTGTTGATTTTTGTATGCTATATGGTATTTAATTTTAGAATTGATATGATATCCTTTAAAATATCATCGAATTTATTAAATAATGTATTTATTATTATCTACTATCTAATTTAGGAGAAAAGTATGAGCAATGCGTTCGTAAGTTAATTACTTTACTTTATAATACACTATCATTACCTACTTACATAAATATTTTCGAATTCCATTTATTGCTAAAATATTTTCACTGTATAATTGTAATTTTCATAAAATTTAAATATCCAATTAATACAAAAATTGAATCTACATTATTTTATTAGCCAGTTTATCATATATTTATGTTCTATTCCATTACAGAGGAAATGATAAATAAAAAATTCATGATTTATGACGGTATGTTATTACTTTTATAAACTTATTAAAACACTAATGTGTACTTATGAATAGAATTATTACTGAACTGAAAGTTTAACTTGTTAATAAGAGCTATAAAGTAATACCTGATAATGTACAATTCGCGGTGCATACTACTTGAGTCCTAGATTATTATTATTAGGTGAGTTGCGTCCCATCAAAAAAGGTTCAAAAAGGGTCATAGCTTATTTGCGTCCAACAGTATCTTTTTACACAACCTAGTTGCGTCCCAGTTTTTAATAGCATAAATTAAATTTTACAGACTATTATAAATCAGAATATTATATTGATTACATTTACATATGATTCTATTTATATAGTAACTTATATATTCCACTAATATAGGTACATTTGATTATATCGCATTACATTATCACATCACGTTTAAATAGATAAAATTATACAAAATGATGTAAATAAACATATTAAAAAATTATGCATAATTAAAAAATATAAAAATAATAGTTATTAATTTATATTAATAAAATAGTCAAAATTAACAACAAAATAAAAAGAATTAACTAAAACATGTATTGTATATAAAGCTCAAAAATATTAAATACACGAATACAAAAATAATTGAAATATAGAAAATATTTTTTTAATAGCATAAATTCAGTATTATAGACTATAATAAAATAAAATATATTAATTACATATATGATTCCACTATGTACATTTGATTATATTGCATTACGTTACCATATTACATTTAAATAAATACGATTATACAAATTATTTACATATTATGTAAATAAACATATTAAAAAATTATACATAATTAAAAATATAAAAATAATAATATAGGTAGGTATATAATTAATTTTTATTAATAAAATCGTCAAAATTAACTGCAAAATAAAAAGAGTTAACTAAAAAATGTAGTACGAAAATTATTGAAATATAAAAATCATTTATTACTTAATTAAAATAATGTCGGCTGTAATTTTAGTGAAACGTTTTTTAAATATATAAAAGCGGAATTTGTTTTTTCTCTGAATTTTTTGATTTCTTTATTTAAATAGTCAATTTTTTGGTATTTTTTTGTTCTATAGTCTTTTTTGGGTGTATTTATGCTATTCATTAACACATAAGTATTAATTTGAAATGATTTTAAAACATTTATAAATTGATGTATATTTGGGTGGCTTGAGTAAAAAGATGAATTGAATTTGGAATGAAATGCTTCACATGTGTTCGTTGTTCGTTGTACACTAGACGAACATTGTGCCCACATACTTGAAGGAAATTGAGCATTTTCAGATATATAATTGTCTAATATGTAGTCAGTAAATTCTAAACATTCTTCCGGGATGATTGGAATTATTTCATAGGCAAATACGTTACTTACCATTTCTGGAGGTAAAAATGGCAGTCCAAAACAAATTCTAAGAAATAAACCTATTTCTGATTTATTCTTATATTCATTGGCCAATCCAATATTTTGTATTTTTCGCCACCTACAACGTATTATTGTTTTAAAATTAAACCGTTAATTATACCAAATATTTATAGGGATGTTAATTTATACATACCACGATTGTCCCAAATGGAAACGACAACCTTTTATTTCCGCTTCTGTCCACTCGGTTACGACTTTTATAGCAGGTAGGAAGAATAATATAGCCGAGTTGCGTCCACAAAACGGGACGCAAGTTACCTGTTGAATTTACTACCTAAAAAATATACCTTTTTTTGGGACGCAAGTAGTATGCAGCCACAATTCGTGCGGCGTAGAAGGCCAAAGGCCGAGTACTAACCACGAAGGTATGGAGGATAAGGTTAATGACAGTATTTTACTGTAAATGGAGGAGTATTCGCAAGTATTTGCACTATCATTTTGACAACAGGCATGGTGATAGGTTACATCGTATTTCCACTATTTTACCAAATTTGTACAGTTAAATGAATTGTTTGAATTAATAATTTAAATTGATAATTATTGAATATAGGTACACAACTATCTGAAGATGATTAGATTAAAATATGAAAATAGTAATAAACTGAATTGTTGCAAATTTTTTTTTTATTTTTTATATTAGGTGGGGATTATGATAATACCACTATATGGAGACAAAGAGCTTATAACACAAGTAAGTATAATTTTATATTAATTGATATTTATAATGTTGTGCTAACAACATAGTTAAACATTAGTTTATAATATAAACATGGTAGTTGGCCTGGTAAATATGATTCATGAATTAGAATAAAGAGTATTTGATATTTTTATTTTACGTACCTAGTTGATATATTTTTTTAATTAGACATTTTACAGTTGTATTTATGTATTATATCTGTGTTGTTATTTTTAAATAAATTTAGAGTGGATCCAAGATCGGAGTAAGTTATTGTTGTCAATATTCAATAATCGTAATTTCTCATAATATCGCTTATCGAACAATTAAATATTTATATAGTAAAACGATCTTAATTATTGTGTATTTATGACTGTGTAAATAAAAAATATTTAGTTAATAAATTACATACCAATGATTTGAATGACTCGAAATTAATTCAAACAATTTCAGGTCTAATAACTGCAAGTTTTGCACATGATTGGAAACATTGTGGATATGGTAATTATTAAAAGTTACAATATACAAATCTGACATGTAATATAGAACCAATTTTAAATAAATGAACTAAAACTCTGAATCAATAGTACCTATAGTTACATTCAACTAAATAAAACCCAACTTTTAATTTTTAGCTTATAAAAACTACAAATCGCCAATCGAATATTGTAAAATGTATGCAGAATATGAACCCAATATTGAACAAGGTGAGGAAAATTATACAGTTTCACACATTTAAAAAACACGTTACTTATTTATTTCTCATCTTTATTGTTTTACAGTAAATGGTAAGTATTTTTAATTAGTTAATTGTTTATATAATAATTATCGTTAAAATGTATACGATATATTTAAAATATATAATTTTTAATAAACTAATAATTACACTTGATTATTTAGTGGATGCCACACTCTCATATTATGATATTATCTTGCAAACGTAAATACGATATCAAATTTGTTTTCAGCATAACAAAATTGGTTATACTGATTTGGTAGCTATAATCGACTCATTATTAAGCTATAATTAAGGATAATAGTATAATGAGTAAGATACCTGATGGCTAAAATGAATACCTAATCTAACATATATGTTAATAACATAAAATGTATTCTGCTGAATATAAATTTGGTATGCTGTACACTTGCAATTTAATAAGCTGGTGTGACGTCCACATAATAGTTAAACACCTTGTCCAATTCGAGTTTGAACACTAATATATTTATAACTAATTGTTAATTAATTTAGATACTCCAATAATATACGACTTTATAACTGGTATGTTATTTTACTTTACTTTACACTGCTTTATCTACTCATTAGATAAAATGTAAATGTAGCGAAATAGGTAAAACGATTACAAATATGATCTTAGTTATTAATATTCAGTTGTGCATTAAACATTGTGTATTCAAAATGAGTATTATTGTTGTTTTTTTAAAGTTTCTTATATGTTACAATTTATTTTTTTTTTTACACGTATATTATACATCGATTTAAATATTTATCATTCATACACTGACTTTTATTCTAGTGAGACACATTTTCCAATATAATAAGACATCCTATATAATTACATCATTAATAGTCTATGCTTTTCGTATCTATAGACATGCTAAATATTATATTACTTTTTTTTAGATTAAAGTTTTCATCGGCAGGTATGATTTGGTCTATATAACAACATTAAAAATATTCATATCTAAATGTAATCATTTTTGAAACTGGTTACAATATATACATCTATTACGTAATATTATAGTACCTAATAAATGTATGTGCAATAAATATTCAGCAATAATCGGTACTATAATAGACGTATTCAACACATAATAAAAATTGTATTTAAATCAAATTGTTGCTGTTTTTTATTTTAGATGAAATAACAACTCAGCTGCATATTGTACTTATTCAGTGTACATTGCATTATTTTTAAACTATACAGCGATGAAGAATTAATTTTATTTTATATTATGCACCTTTAATTATATGAAATTTCAATGTTAAAAAAAATTGTACTTTATATAAACAAAACGATATTAATAATATATGATTCTATTTAATTTTAAATATCGTTGTGTTATTTATTAAATTACAATTTTTTTATATTAAACTTGTTTAAAGACTATTTTAAATATACTTATACTAAATATTGTTTATCAATTGCACATAATACGTATATGTAATGAAGATTTTTTTTCTTCAATTGTTCTACTTTAAATTTCACAATAAACTATAATAGAAATTATATCAGTTGTATATATCATTGCCTAATGCCTAGGCAAAAGCCTTAGTACAAACGACGAATAAGACCTAAGTATGTTATCGCAACCCTAGTTAAAAAATAAAATAAAATAATGATCATCGTTATAGTTTATTTTTTAAATAAGTGATTTAGTCAAAATTCTAACTTAAAATAAGTACATACAAATAATTATTCCTAGATATGTATTTTTACTATTTTTATACAGGTACAATAGGTACATACAAGAAAAACTTTTGTATTTTTATGAATTTATCAGGTTAGTCATTTTGTAGTTATCGACATTTATAGAAAAAACTGAAAAAAAAAAATTAAAAGTTGTTAAATTTTTTTTGATTTGAATTTCACAATTATCGGTTATAGATATTATATATTAGTCGTGTAGAGGCTGTAGACACATTTTTTTTATCGTTATGAAATCCAATAATAATAAATTACTGTTTTTTTTTACGTTTAAGAAACAACTTATTGTAATATATTGTACAATAAATGTAATGAACATTTTTTTCTTCAATTGTCTTACCTTAAATTAAACACAATAAGCTATTTAAAATACCAATGCTAGATTAGGTAACTATCTGAATAGTATAAAAATCAACAGTGAACAACACATTGAACTTTTCCACAATAATTAATTAAACGATGCTGCACGTTCTTGGTTGAGCTTGAGGTGGTGATGAGAAGGTAGGTTGTTAATAATAACGAACATATCGTATAATAATCGTATTTAAACTTTAAACGTAAAAGTATAATACTTTTTATTATAATAAAACTAATTAATATTGCTTAATGATATTACAAAAAAAAAAAATGGTGTGTGTGTTTCTAGTACTCGCATATGAAGTGAAACTTCTTTCTGAGTCGTGGAATCAAGATGCACGGTCATGGGGAGGGGTTATATGGTTTTATGACGGTAATGTATAAGAAACTTTCATAAGATTATCGAATGAAGAATTTAAAAAAACCTCTACATGCGCAAAATTAGTAAAAATCGATTTGAATAATGCAAAATCAAACCAATTCAATTCATTAGTCATATTATGACTCTTTCCGATACTCTTAGCATTACCCAGGATGTACAACGTGTATGTTATATATCTAGCATCTAACACATTCATAAGAATGCGTGTTAATTTTTCTAATATATTTTATCTATCATTGGAAGTAAATATATAAAGAACTGCAACATTTAATAGTGATAGGTGTGGTGTACATCCTTAAACATTATTATTTTTGTTCTAAAAAGGGCAGGATAGTTGCGCCATGGTTATGGTTGCTATAACTGTTTATGTAATTATTTGTTGTAACTATATTTGAATATTATTAGTTTATAATTTTATATAGTTACAATAAGTATGAATCAAGTTGCTTTTACTATAATAATTGTTCGACCAATTTAGTTTGGAACTTCTAAATAAAAACATTATTTGATACAACTAAAATTTTACTACACCAATTAGAAAGTATCCAACTATTTACCATAGCCAAATTTTGTTTTCCATGAATAAATTTTTTTCGAAACTTAATTTTCCACTGAAACGGTTTTATGGAAGAAATATATATATACATGTAGGTACAAAAACTATACAAATCCGTTTATTATCTCCGGAGTTATCATACAATTTGTGTTTTTGGGTATGTTCGGACGTCAAATACAGGAATTTCAGTCGGCACATGACTAAATATTTTTTGTCAAATTCTAATTAAAGAAGCTTCACTTTAAAAATACTAAGAATTGGGTTGTCTATATAAACTCGTGGCGATGTAGCTGTGACAATGTCCACGACAAGGAATAATCAGAATAACGGGTTAAATAAACACTAGCATTTTGAATACCTTCTGTCTTAAAATAATTGCATATTTTTTTAAAATTGATTTATATTACTTTTAGTTCTTTTTAGTTTTCCTGTTGTTTGTGTGGCGGTTTGGATTGCTATATGTTGGTGTTGATTTAAATTCTTTTTAATAAATCCAAAAATGTTTATATGTATCTGGATGACCCGTATTAAATAACGAATGTAATTATGATGAAAACTTTCACAAGAATTTGTTGTCCTATCAAAACTAAAAAATTAAAAACGGGGCACAATCGAGATATCCCGATACGCATCAATATTCTAAACAATAGAAGGATATAAAAAATAATTTTTGGTTGAAAATTCAAGGATTATCTTAAATCATATGGAATGAATAATAAGAATTACAAAAATATTATTTATATATATATAATATATACTTATAATATATATATATAATATAATAATATACAAACAAATTCAAAATTAATTGGTTAAATGGCTCATTACAGTAATAATAGCAATAATAGTTGCAACAAGAGCCGGTGGGTATAGTAATCGCCAATCAGAAAAATATAAGACTTTTTGTGTTCCGTACATAATCTTACTCTATTGTTCCGTTGACACGGCGACGGCGGTGGTTGCTTTTTAGTGTTCTGCGGTCGGCCGGTCACTAGTCGAAATGATGTTTAACGGCGTTAAAACAACAAAAAAACGAACAAACACCAGTTAGAGTGTATAGCACAGGCCTTTATTGAGGACACATATAACAGCACAATAAAGGTTATTTACCACGCGCGGCGGGTAGCGACACAACGGCTGCAACTTGTTTGCGCACAATCCATAATTTTTACCTGAAAAATCGGAACTCGTTTGCGCACACGGTTATATTAAATGTACAACTGGTTTGCGCACACGAAAATAATTATATTTTTGTCACGCCTGCACCGAAAGTTTGGTTTTTTACTGCAGTTGAAGCGTTGGAAAGTGACCTTTTTCCGTCCAGCGTGTGGAAAAGTGAAAAATTCTAAAAGTGCTGATCGGAAAAGTGGAAATCCCGACAAGTACTGGTCGCGTATCTCATTCACATCAGACATTTTAACCAACAATTTTACACTCCACATCCTCACATACACCAGGTAATAGACGTAATTCTTAAAATACAAACCGAAACAGAATTAAAAATAACATCAATCAACAAAAATATAAATAATTATCGCCGTAAGGAGTCAATAGAATCAGTTGAACATCGCATAAACTTATGAACAAAGTATACATCTGGCGAAATTGACCAAATTAAATACATTCACAAATAATGGGAAAACGTTATTGCAGAAAATAATAGACACGTATATATTATCCTATACGTATATTTACCAATCATATTATATTAAAATTAAAATTATCATGCATTTTTAACTTGAACAAGTATTAAATATTATTTATTACAATTATTAGAGAAGGAAAATGTATGTAAGTACTTATTAATAATAAAGAAATATTAACATGCAAGGTATTAAACTATTAAAGTCTAAAAGGTAACTGTACGCAAACCATGTGTATGATTACGGCTCGACTGTTCCCAAACGAGTGATAGTTTTGTGCCCAGACAAGTTGTCTTTTTGGTATTTGTGCGCAAACCAGTACCGCCCGACACAACGCGGAAAGTATTGTGTGTTGCTAAGATAAAAGACGAACGACAATAAACGTGTACACAGCGTACGGGTGTTCGGCGGTGTGGGTGTTTTGATTTACTCTTGGAGAGGAACAAAACAAAAAAAATATTCACAATGAAAAAATGTGGTTTCGCCTAATCTTTCGGACGAAGAGAATGGAATAAAATACAATGACCGTGTTGTCAATGTGACGGTTGAAGCAAAAGAGAACGATACAGGACGGCCGGTACTTGCCCGGGCCGCCCTATGCCTTTGCGGCGAGGTGGGAGAGTTGACTATGTCGGGCCGACTTTGCCCGTAGTTGTGGTTGATAAGCTGCAGACCGGTCGTTGTGGTGCCTGTACTTTGTACTGGCAACCGTAACGTACCGTGTCATACCACTGTTTTGTTATCAAAATATCAATTATGGTCATATTACTATTATTATTGTTAATTCAAAAATGTTCCGTTTTTCCCTATATTTCAAGACTTTTTCTGCGTATTCGTGTATTGCGCGTCGTTTTCAACCCGTACGTATACGGTTATATATTATATACGTTTTCGTTCTTTTTATTTTCGCACATAAGATCGCGGACGCCAATCGACGTATGAGATATTTATCCTATTGTTTTTGATTAAAGTTACACGTGTATATTATATTATGTTCAGCACTGATGTTTGATCCGAAGCCAATTTGTCGATGTACAATTAATGCAATTTTTGATTCAATAAATTGCATTTTATCGTATTTATATTGTTTTGTTGTTCTCGGTAGCTTAACCTTTACATATATCTTCAACCACGGGTTGTGCTGTATATGATATACAATACAGTATATTATCATAAAAGTATTTCTCGACGACGTTTGTGTCGCACAGTATTGTATTCATGTACTTGTGTGTATATTTAATAATACCTACATGTATGTGAATATGATAGGTATTTTGTAGATGAATTGACGAGTTAATAACATTTAATATTTATTACCGACATTCAAATGCACATTCGAGAAACGTACACTGTGTATTTTATACATTTTATATTAAATAAAAGAATGACCTGTACTTAATTCATGATAAAATAAATATTTAAAAAAACGCGCTCCCGCCATTAGATGACCATACGTTTTTTGTACACCAAATAATGCGAATGTTATTAAAACATTGATTCTGCTGTCAATGTTTGGATATTTTTCTATTTGCAACATTTATAACATTGTGGAAGGTGGTAAATTTAGTAATTTCAAGTATTGCATATTTCATTCATAATATTATATAATATAAACAATACGTGCAGACAAATACATTAAATAATATGTAACATTTTTCTGTGGTAAGATTTATATTATGCAAATTAATTAGGCTTCGGAATTTCGGGAGTGTAATAGAAATATCCGACACTCGACTAATAAAAATCGATGTATAAACGTTATGATGTATTTTTATTAATAATATGAAGTATTAAACAATAAAATTCATTAGTTACCATGTGTTTGTTAAATTTTTCTCAAGAGTAAATAAATTATTTAATAATTAATAATAATAATGACATTAATAATCATCAAGACATTTTAAATTATGGCCTCAATTGTTTATATATCATATTAAATATTCGAGTATAATTCTACAGGTTTAAATATGTATTGAAATTATACAGATGATATGAGCAATAATATTTAATTCTTTGAATAATTGGGTACATTCAAATACTATATAATATATTATTCATATTAGGAATAATACACATAAATCGGTAATTGTTGACATATGCATTAGAAAGACAATTTATAAGAATATTCGAGTTTCATACACACGAATTATACGAATATATGAGTGAGAGAGTGCTGGACGCAAAATTCGTCGTGGCTCAGAAACTATTTGAGTTTAAGAGATTTGGCACTGTAAATGCATATTAATTCAACTATCAAATATAATAATATGTACGATATGTTATATTCTCTAACAGGTGTTTGTATAGGAACTTCATACTATTCAAAGTTCGAATTTATACAAATGTTGGTTTCACTATTGCTACGCGCACATCATGGGAGGTTTAATTTCTTTTATATAGTTTTTCCCCTATGATATCTGACAACTTAATTTATGTTTTAATACGTAATTTTACTTTAACTTGTTCTCCTAAAAAACAGCATCAGATTTTCGACGTCAGGAGGTATAACAATCCGCTGTAGGTGGGATTGCCCAGCACAGGTGTTGCATCGGTTAAGGACTAATAGCTAGACACCCAATTACCATTTTAAGTATTTTTTTTTTTTATTCATTCAAAAAAGAAACGGATATACGATATTATAATATAATATATAATAGGAATACAATTTTATCCGTGTACCACCCACATTGTCCGCGATCCGACGCAGTCAGATTGCCCACCTGATAGGTTTAGGTGCGTATAAATTGAACTTCCCCGATGATTATGGATGACTTAATACTCAAACATTCAAACATGACAATCGACCGGAGCACGCTAGTAGTTGTCTCCCAAAATATACCAATTGCCTCCCATCCTTATCGTAAATAAAATGGTTAATCTACACTAGTTGCCTCCGATGATCAGATAGTAAAAAATTATATACGATTTGCCTCCCAAAAATTTACACACTGGTTGCCTCCCGTATAGACTTAAATAGTGGTTCATGAATTATTATAGCAACATAATATATAGATATTTAGAATTATTAAATAAATGTTTTGTTATTATTTTAAAAAAATCTTTGATAATAGGTACACAATTATATTAAAAACAATACTATAATTAATCAATAAAAAAAATATTATATAATATATTCTGTTATAACGTATAAGTAATAATTATAAACTGTTTTATATTAAATCACTTTAAATCATTACTCATTAAGTATGTAGTTACAAATATATAGTACGATTAAAAAATTGCACATAATTAATATACAATTATAAGTAGATAAATTAATACAAAAACATGTGGTACCTAGTCAATAAAAAATATATATAGGTAATATACATAAAATTATCTGTAAAATATTTGTAAAAAAAATTATTTGTTATAACATTGTTTAGGTTTATATTTATTGGCCAATATTTGTAGGTACTCAATGAAATTGATTTTGTTTCTAATTTCTAATTTATACTGTGGATTAGGCTTATTAGAACTTTGTCTTAATATTACAGTGTCGGTCTGTATTAATTTTAAAACTTCGATAAATTTAAATATATTTGGATGTGGAGACTCAAAATAGCTATTAAATTTGTTATGAAAAGATTCACATGCATTGGTTGTGCGATGAATGCTTGAACTTTTTTCAGCCCATAAACGAGGAGGAAAAATTGAATCCTCTGATGTATATGTATCTACCAAATAGTTTGTAAATTGTGTTTCGACATTAACATTTTCTCCTACAAAACAGCTTCATACTTTCGACGTCAGGAGTACAGGTAACGATTTGCATCGGTTGTGGGCTTATAACTAGATCCCCAATTACTAATTTTCAAATTTATATTTTTTTATTCATTCAAAAAAAAAAAAAACGGGCATGCGACAGGACACAATTGATTATTTATTGCGCTGGTTAATGACTGATAGCTAGAGACTCAATTACAATTTTCGGCATGTTTTTATTATTTTTGAATTCAGAAAAGAACCGGGCATGCGATGGAAAAACTTTTACACCGAATGATAACTGATAAGTTATAGAAAAACTGTTAACTCACAAATACGGTAATCGACTTTATCACATTTTTAGTGACAAATGTCTAGACACCCGATCTCCATTCCTTACCGATTTTCCGGTGAAACTATTTTCACTCAACCACCTTGAAGGCGCTGAAGGCGGCTTCTACAAACCGGAATTGAATTTCACCATCCCCTCCCTAGTATAGCGGTTCTTAACCATAGGGTCGCGACCCAATTTTGGGTCGCCAATAATCTTAAATGGGTCGGCTAAAATTTAAATAGCCATTGAACATTATTTATACAAAGGTCGTATGAAAAATTTGGTAAATATCTTGGGTCGCCACTACACAAAGGTTAAGGACCGCTGCCCTAGTATATATATATAAAACGGTAACATTTAGTAACGGGTAGTATTTAAATATGAAAATTAAAAATAAGATAATGCTATGTTAAATTAAAATGATACCTATATGGTAATAAAAACAACTTACGCGTGTTCAAGCTTGCAGACTGTAACGATTATATTGATCTAACACTAGAAAACTTACTATCCTTAGATATTTTATTTGAACGTGACACTAATAACTGATAATACGAACCGATCCGTAATCTTGACGATAACGTGATCATATAGTATAATTATATCGCGCAATTACTATAATTGGTATTCACGATATACAAAGAGGTGTTTATCCAGGCTGATGAGGTACCACCAGTTCAAATTTCTTGAAAAGAAGTGGCAAGTGTACTTGCAATACATCGTGTAAGACCAACCGGTGTAAATGTAAAAAATCTGGTCAACTTTGTTACTCAAAGTGCCACAATATAGTGGTGTATGTGGTAATAAATAAAGTAAAATAATTCTACCTCTATGTGCTTAACATTATTTTTAAGTAATAATAAATTAATTAAAATGATTATAATTTAATAGGCAACGAAAAATATTCATTTCAATCGTGTAACATGATTCATGTTAAAAAACTTTTAGATGATAATATTAACTCTTCAGTTGTATGTACCTCACTGGATACCTAATAGATTTAAAAACTAATATTTGAAGTGTCTAATGCAGGTATTTTTATGATTATTTAAGTACTATGTAAGAATTTTTATTTAATTTTTAAAACACATATTCAATACTTAACCTACACTGTCGAAATATAATTGGGCACTGTGCACAATTCCCGACTTCCTACTCTTTTTCGATTGTCCGTAATATATATATATATGTATATAATGCATATAATTCGTGTTTTATTCACAAAAATAGCATGTGTTCGAGTTATTAAATTGATAAATTTGAATAATCTGTATTATAATAACAAAAAAATTTCAAGTCCTATTCACAGCCTTCTGTATTTTTTTCTTTCTAAATGAATTTTTTATAATAAAATGAATATGAATTGAATAGATTATACTAATATTTAAGAAAAATACTTAAAACTAAAATAATACATTTTATTTAGAATTATAATAATTATGTAAGAATAAATTATTTTTATACTGCTCTAAGTCAGAAATATTTTATAAATGTGTTGTAATAAGTGGTCGACTTATTAGGTAGTATATATTTAAATAAATAAGTAAATAATGCTATTTCAATATAATTATTCTGTATTTTTGTATGATATTAAAATTATATAATTTAAATGATTTCGTCAATTTATTTAAAACTGTAATAATATTTTAAAAAAACATAGACTATGTACGCAAACACCAAGATTATTAAAAAAAACTAATTTTATTAAAATATTTCAATATTTTGTGCATTTTAATATTTCACAATTTTATATTTCATCAAATTTTCAAACACCAGTTGTAGTTATAATTAGCTGATTAGTCAATTTTGAAACAGTTGATTATACGTAGCCAAAATGTAAAAATTATTAAATATTTCAAATATTTTATTTGAAATATGTATATCTAAACAATTTTGAAGTCTTTGGATTTTATCCACCGGAATTGACTAACATTATTTCTTCAATTCTTCATACATGATACATTCAATACTATGAAAGATAATAAAGTTAAAAATATATATTAATCTCCTCTCATATAATACATTAAACATATAAGACGTACTATTTCATGACAAAAGCCGGAAGCAATTAGTTTCACACATTTTTCAAATTAATAATCGGTATAAAAATATTATACGCGATGAATTTTATAAGGTGATATGCAGAGTGATAACAAACAAAATATATTGAAATACCTACCTAGTACAGACAAAAAGCTCATTGACATTTTGGAGCACTGTTTACATTAGGAAATAGACTACACAAAATTACTGGCTTACAAAACTTACTTTTAAAAAGTCTAAACGTTAATTACTTGACACGTCTTAATTAGCTCCCGATAGCAGTATCACATGAGATTACGCCGAGCCGTAGGTAATGTATATTATATATTTATATAACTATTATATAACATAAAGTACACAAACACAAACCCGAATAGCTATAAACCGCCGCACACGGGAAATAAGCCCGTTAAAATATCTAAACATAAATATACCAACATCAAAATGAACTAGGTTGATGTTTAAATGCCATTCTTTTGACAAAATCTAGTTTTGACATTTTATTATTTTGAAATTGATTTATGTTACTTCATTACTTGTAGTTCCTATTGGTTTTCTTGTTTGTGTGGCAGTTTAGATTAATATTTTGGTGTCAATTTACATTTTTTTTTAAATTTCCAAAAATGTATATATGTATCTGGATGATCTGTATTAAATCACAAATTGTACTTATGATAAAAACTTTCACAAGCATTTATTGTCCTTTAAGAACTAAATAATTAAAAACTGGACGTACTCGGACTTTCACTATTCGATATGATTTGTCGATAAGACTGCGGACGCACTCGGGGCTATAAAAAATGTAAAAATTAAAAACAGGACGCACTCAAGATATCCCTATTTATACGTCATCAACATTCTGAACAATAGAAGGGTATAAAAAATCATTTTGGTTGAATATTCAACAATTGTCTTAAATCATAATTAATAAGGAATAAATCTATACAAGCAATTAAAAATTAATTGAATATATATGGCACATTACAGTAATATACTAACAATCGTACGTCTCGACAGGTTTTCGTTTTATTATCCACTAATCTACTATCCAGATTGATATACTAATGCGACGAAAATCGATTGGCCACTTGTAAACTTTAGTAATTAATCTTATTGTGTTATTAATTATTACTAAGTTATTTACTTTAATATATATAGTATTATACACGATATTACTATGGTACGTATATATTTTAAAACAGAAATACGTATACAATATTTTTAAATTAAATATTACGAGATTAAATTTGGTGATGTGCGAAGTTTAAGATAAAAATTAGAAAACGAGTGGTTGTAAATTCCACCCGCAAAAATAAATATTATTAAACCAAGCGCCTCGTGACTGTACTGCATATCCTTATCCATATCCTTATCGTATCAGACGACAATCATCAATCATGTCATTACTAACCATTAGTTTTTTGTTTATTAAAAGTAGAAACTCAAAATATATATTTACTATGTTTTAAATAAATCTTTGAGTTCACAAAGATCACCCCAAGATCATTAATTGGATTAACCTACATTGATAATAATTACAGTACAAGGAAAATAGTAAGTGAATTCCACAGTAATCAGAAAATTGCAGTTGAAAGACAAATTAAATTGTAATCGCTTTTGAAAGTATATATTTATCTCAATCAGTCATAAAATTTTGAATCTTATGCCATGTATAAAATATGCTAAAATATAGATATTTGATGATAATAAACCATCTGTTATTATTTATTTATTTTTTTTTTTTTATAAAAATGAGAAAATCAATTTAGATAACAATTTAAATAATAAATTAAAAAATTATTATTAACAAATAAATTCTTTACTATAGAAATTAACTTTTAAAATTCTAAGAAAACATGGATACACAAAATAGTTTAATAAATGTATAAATACTGAATTTTAGGTGATCCATAAATAATATTAGTTTAACTATAAAAATAATTATGAAGATTTTAATATGAATAATGAATAATTTAAGATGTATTTTTCAAAATATCTTTAAAAAGCCAATTTTTTATTTTTTTATTTTATGTGTGTATTGGTTCAAAAAAATGTTTTACATTTAAAAATACAAACTATTTGACTTAAAACATCAACATTTGTCTAAAAATCAGACTTTAAAGATGGTAGGTAGGTAAGTGGCTCATTTGTATATTTGATATTAAGTAGGTCACTATTATAGGTGTATTAATTTTGAATTCAATGTTCAATAATTTTTATATCAATGTATACGAAAAACAATTCTAAGTGGATTTCGTATTATGTTTTTTGATTAAGCCATGTAGCTATTAAAAATAAAGATATCGACATGAAGAAATAGATCAACATGTCGCTGAGCAAATGATCAAATATTTATGACTTTAAACGATGTCATCGCCTAACAATATAACTCTAATCAAACATCACACACGGTTTTTTAAAAAAAAAAACAGCAGTCAGTCGGTAGTCGGTAGTAACAGAATAGAAAAAAATCCATTCTTTATTACTTACAATAATAAGTATTCATAATAAATGCAAAGAATATAAGTAAAACAAACAACGTTATTCGATAAAATAAAAATATTATATGACCTCATCAGATGACATTATTAAACCAAATAAGTGAAACTTGTTTTAATTTAAAAATTAAAATAGTGCATGACTTCATATTTTTATATGATTTTTAAAATTTAAATCATTGAAATAAAATGTTTGTTTAAACAATCGAAAATATTGAAACAATGATTCAATTTATATATAGCAAACGATTAAAAAGATATTTTAAAGGTTCATAACAATACTGTAATAGCGTATAATAATGTCTCAAATCTATAAACTGCTGGTTCAAGAAAAGCCAAGGATTACTTAATATAAATTAAACTTATATAGTATTTTTTTTCTATCAATATGAAATGTAATAATCACAAATCGCAGTTTTTTTTACTATTTCGTTGGTTTACCAACTGAATACTGCATTAATCGAACCAGATGTTTCTGTTTTAAGATATCATTAGGCGATGACAACATTTAAAATTATAGATTATCAAAATAATATTTAGCCGTTTTCTTTGCAAATCGATTAGTTTATAAAATGTTTTCAATTGATTTAATACAAATATTACCTTTATTTGACTTAATAATATCAACAGATGATATCATATACTATTTCAATTTAATTATACACAAAATATGTCATCGCTAAATTACTAATTCGTGCTATTTGTAATCATGAGCATACAGATTTAAAAATAAAAACAGAGTTTAATGTTTAATATAATGAAATGATAAATTAAATAACATTTTTCACACATAAAATATATTTTTTTGCTACATTTATTTAACAAATTGTTTTTATTTTTTATTTAATAATGACTGTTGGTTAGATATAACTCAAAAGAGAATAATCCCAAATAGGTACTTGAAATTTTCTAAAATTGTTTACATTAAAATTTCCTATCAATATAATATTATGTATCAATTTTTATTGAAATATGGAATAAAAAATCCAAAATATGTAAATATTGAAAAAATGTATTAGTATTGAAGATTGCAAAAAAAAATATTTTATAAATATAAGTATTAAATAAAAGTAATTCAAATGATGTAAATATACAAAATTATTAATATTATTCTGGAATAAAACAATGAGAAACAACATAATATTGTTCTAGGTTTGCAAATAAAACATTACGACGGTTTGGTCGGAGAATACTTTTGTATTGGATAAATGACCGTTTTACATCAACAGATTTATACATAAATATGTAACAAAATAGTGTCAAATTATGAGGTCATCCATTATATTTAAATTGTATAATGTTCAAAATATGCCACTGCCTTCCTTGTAGATAATTCTTTTTCTACCATTATGAAACCTGATATAATATAAGGTGATTATTTTATCATTGTACACTCATTATTTCAAAAGTATTCATGTTTTTGAAAAAATTATTTTACACACTTCCAAGTTGTTAAAAAACAACGTTTTTATTAAAAATTTATATTATTAAATATTATTTATTAAAAGTCACTGACTTTTAAAATAATACTTGGTTGTTTGCTTTGAAAAACGTTAAATTTATATAATATTATTAATTGCTTTAAAACATGCATTACTTTTATTTGGTACTAGTATGGTACCAGTATGTATACTAGTAGGTACTATAGTATTTATAGTATCGTGCACTATTTCAATTTTATAATACTCGGAATATGTCATTTCTAAATTAGTGTTATTTCTTTTTTTCTATTTCGTTGCATACCGCGATAGAATGTTGTTTTATATCAAACCGGATGTTTCTGATTTAAGATATCATTAGGCGATGACAACATTTAAAATTATAGATTATCAAAATAATATTTAGCCGTTTTCTTTGCAAATCGATTAGTTTATAAAATGTTTTCAATTGATTTAATACAAATATTACCTTTATTTGACTTAATAATATCAACAGATGATATCATATACTATTTCAATTTAATTATACACAAAATATGTCATCGCTAAATTACTAATTCGTGCTATTTGTAATCATGAGCATACAGATTTAAAAATAAAAACAGAGTTTAATGTTTAATATAATGAAATGATAAATTAAATAACATTTTTCACACATAAAATATATTCTTTTGCTACATTTATTTAACAAATTGTTTTTATTTTTTATTTAATAATGACTGTTTGTTAGATATAACTCAAAAGAGAATAATCCCAAATAGGTACTTGAAATTTTCTAAAATTGTTTACATTAAAATTTCCTATACGCCATACGATAATTTTTTGAAATAATTTGACTGTTTTTTAGTTATTCATAAACTTAAAGTTTATCTTTTGTCAACATTTGTAAATTTGTTAAAAATATTCTAATTAACTTATAGAATAAATAGACTAGACGATTATCAACTAAGTATTAATTAGAGAAATAACAAACGATGACGATTTAAGATGGTAATGATTAATAAAATCTTAATTTTGATAATTATTTTTGTATTAAATACCCCCAAAAACTTCTGTGGGTGTAGAAAGATCCTTTTCTATAAATAAAAATATTTTAAGACCAAACCGAAAAAATCAACCAAGTATTAAGTATTAAATAAATCTATAATATCTAGTAACCATGTGTTTATATGAATATACAAATATACAATAATGTGTATTTAAAAGTCATTTAGGTTTTGAGCTTAAGTGCTAAAGTGTATAATGTATACACTTTATATACATATATCAATGGACATGAAAATTTCGAAATTTTTAACTTAATACAGTAAAACCTTGATAAGACGGAACTTTGGTAAAACGAAAACCCTGGTAATACGGAAAATTTCTTTGGTGCTTTTTTTTTTAAAATTTCAATTTTTTGAATCCCGTCAAAACGGAAACCCTGTTAACACGGAAAAATTGCATGGTCCCAAGCGATTCCGTCTTATCGAGTTTTTACTGTATGTCTATGAAATAATCGCAGCTGCAACAGGCGAAGTCGACATACAACAAACTATAGTCAGATAATGTAGTTTGTTTATTATTGATACGTCATACAGATATTTTTACGTTATTATTTAGTTAAATAGTTTACTCAGTTGCCTATGATAACAAAATACACATTGATTTGTCATTGGAAAATAACTATTTAAGTATCTTTATTGAACAATATTTTTGATTATTCTAATTGTTTCCAATTAACTTATTTTTATTATTTATCATTATATTAAACTTTGTATCTATCCGCAAAAATGGTAAAAAATATTAATATGTTAGGTATATTTTTTACGATTAATTTAATTGGATATACCTATGCTGCGTGTGAGTATATTATTTTTTGACATAAAATAAATCACAAATTAATAATAATTTTATAGTTAGTAAACACATTATTTATGATATATTAAATTCATAGATTGATTATTATTATGATGAAACATTGATCAACATTTATCATTCAATTGAATAAAATAAAATTCAAAAATACATATTTAACAAAACAAAACTTTTGAAACATTAAGATGCATGATATTAAAGTTATGATTAAATAATATAAATATTATTTAAATTATTTCAATATATGAATTTATTTAGAGTTTATATTAATTGTAAATAAAAATTTCTTATTTAATCATAAAATAATCTAAAAAATAGTTACCAAAACTTATGCTTGCAATAGGTATTCTCTCTTTAAATAAAATGATACCTTCAAACAAATTGCTATTGTTTTTGTTTTACAGTTGATGGTAAGAATTTTTGAATAAGTTTTATTTTTATTAATAACGTTAAAATATATGCATTCTGTATAGTGTAATTTGTTATATTGGTGCTCTATTTATATATTTTATATTTTTGTAATAAATATTTATTGTTAAGTGTTGTTGAATAACATACATATATATATATATATATATACATAAATATAATCAATAAATAAAAGAATGCAATAATTACCTATAATAAT
Source organism: Rhopalosiphum padi (assembly GCF_020882245.1). Classification (NCBI taxonomy): domain Eukaryota; kingdom Metazoa; phylum Arthropoda; class Insecta; order Hemiptera; family Aphididae; genus Rhopalosiphum; species Rhopalosiphum padi. Next base: position 20,018,966 of record NC_083600.1, on the reverse strand, counting down.
ATGTCTGTGTTACGAAATATAAATATCAAATTTGTATTCAACATATCCAATTTAGTGTATAAAATGTGAAAATCTGTATTTATATTTCAATTGAACGGTTGCTCTGCTTAAAATGTTATATAATATTTACATCTAGGATTGATGTGATATCCATTAAAAATTACATCAAATTAATACAATGATATATTTATTGCTAACAATTTAATATTTTAGAAGGACGATTAGCCATTTGTAACAGTAAGTGATTTTACTTTACAATGCAATTATTACTTAATGATTTAATACCTAGAATTAGGTTTATTGTGAAGACATTTCTCTGTATAATAATTGTTTTCATAAAATATATATAGTCAGTTAAAGTTAAATTCTAAAGTACATATCGTCATTTCTTATTTAGTCGGAGCATATTAGATACACTTATTATTGCAATATTATTTTAATAATTTATGATTTTCAAGATCTATTCTGTATTTTCATTCCTTCATCAAAATTTTAATTCTCAATACCGATTGACGCATTTAAAAATTATATTTTTTATCTTTTACAAATTAAATAAGTTAATAAATATATTATAATATATTATACATTGGTTAAAATTCAGATACGCAGAAGTAGGATTATCAAATGTTAGCTTTTTATATGGTAAATAATACAACTTAAAAATAGTAAAATACAACTTAAAGCTAAAAGGAAACAATCAAAACTAATACTCTCAACGCTTCATTATACAATATTGATAATTTGATTGTTGAAAAAATTATAAACCTCCAACAATAACTTTCAAAGGTGTATAAAAATTCGATTAATTATTAAAACAATTATACTGACGCGTGAACGACCGGCACGATTTGAAAATAAAAATACAATGTTTCATAAAATTTCTCACGGTTGAATTTAGGTATTCACATCCCGCTTTTTTACACAATACACTTATATTTAAAATATTTAAAGTTATTTATGTTTAATACTATTACAGATCAAATGATATTACATAAATTAATGTGTGAGTATTGATCAATAACTTTTGCAAACCTTTAAAACCACACTTATGAATATAGCTACGACTTAAATTGTTATTAAACTGTGAGTCTAGCTTATAAGTAACAGCTAAAAAATAATAACTGATAATGTACGGTACAGAATGCTTGTTCAATTGGCGTAGATGGCCAAAACAGAGTACTAGCCATGATCATGAAGCCACGAATTTATTTACTTAATACGCACTGACTACTAGAATACAAATATGTGCGCAGATGACCTAAGTCATCTAGTTCCATCATAATTAGTTGACCCACTTTTTTGGGGGGATTGTACTGTATGTCATGGAAGTATCAACCCAGATAAAAATATTTTGTCCATTATAATATTATTTTATTTATTTCGATGACGCCAACACCATATAAGCAAACTTTTTTATCAATAATATTCTCTATATATCTCATTATTTTGAAATTCCGTCATCACTGAACTTATAAGTTTTTCTTTTTCGAATATTTCTCGAAGTCTAATATATGTATTTTATTATAACTACATATTTTTACATATATCACATTCTACTTGACTTAAGACATCGAATAATTGAAATATAATAGGATTTAGATAGTACGTAAAACATACAGTTAGAAATTGAATAATTCAAAAACATTAATTTTGAGTACACAGTAATTAATTAGGCAGACTCCTTTCCCCTTTAATTTGAACCTTTTTTTACGTGCAATTTGAATGCATCCATAATAGACACTTCGATGTCTAATGTCTGTTAACATCTGTCCCTGATTGATATTTATGCATTATTGACAATTATTTAAGTGATTAAACGTAATTAGTTGAGGCATGTATTTGCTTGGTAACTTTTGAGTTTTGATCACTCTAGACATCTTTAGAAAATATTAATTACAATTAAATTTTCCCGATGTCAGGATTATAATTTTTATAATAGACATGGTGATGCAGTACATTTAAACCATTTTACCAAATTTATATAGAAGGTTATGTGAATTGTTAGCTAATAAATAATAATTATTAAATGTAGCACCAAGTTACGCAATTATCTGTAGTTGATAAGTTAAAAGTATAAAAATGTTAATAAATTAAATAATATTTTAAAATGTATGTTCATTTTTATTCAAGATAATCAATATAATAGCACGCCTAATTTTGCAATTTTAATTTATACGACTTTCCCAGGTAATTAATTATTAATTGTTGATTTAATCATGTATTTAAATCGATTGACGGTGTCATTTTATTTTTAATAAATTTAGATTTATTAAGATTGCAAAGTAAGTTATCACTAGCAATGTTTATTAACCGGTATTATTCAGAAAATTGATTATTGATCAATTCACTGTATAATATATAAAGCGTTTATAATTCTTGTATGTCCATAACCGTATAAATTATAAATATATTATTAATAGATTAAGTAACAATGATTTGAATTACTCGAAACTAATTCAAATACTTTCAGATCCAATATTTTCTTATGTAAAGCAATGGCAAATGGGAGGCTATGGTAATTATTAATCTGGTTACAATACATAGTTCTGACAACTACTGAACTACCTATTATACTTAAAACCAATTTTATATAAATTAACTAAAACTCTGAATCGGCACTATAGTTATATTCAACCAAAAATAAATCGAATTGTTATTTCTTAGCCAAAGTCAATAATTTATTCCCAAGAGATTATTGTCAAGCCTATGCGAATACAGTAAATAATATAGTCTTAGGTGAGAAAAAACTTATATCACGAATAACTTAGAGGATGTGATTTAATTTGATCTAATTTAATTTTTTTTTTTTTTTTATTCTACAGATGATAGTAGGTGGTTTTAATTTAGTTATTTATTTACATAATAACTGTTTTCAAAAATGTATAACACATATGGCTTCAACGGTGTCCAAACATGTACTGATTGAGATTTTAATTTTATAGCCAGTTATAAGTTTACAACTCTGTATATAATACAACGTTTACTCTGCTGAATATGTTATACGATATTTACTTCTAGGATTGATATGATATCCATTAAAAATTACATCAAATTAATACAATAATATATTAATTATTAACAATTAAATATTTTAGTTGAAAAATTTCGGAGATGTTGCAGTAAGTGATTTTACTTTACAATGCAGTTATTGCTTAACTATTTAATACATGGTATTATGTTTATTAATTTTGAAGACATTTGCTCTGTGTAATTATATTTTTTCACAAAAATTATACTGGCAGTTAAAAATGTAAAATTAAATTATAAAATACACATCTTCATTTCTTTTTTAAACGGAGCATATTAGATATATTTATTTGTGTAATATTATTTTTATAGCTTATGATTTTCAAGATCTATTCTGTATTTTAATTCTCTTATTATAGGTTTAATTATTGATACCAATTGACGTATTTAAAAATTACATTTATAATAAATAAAGTTTATACACTTTCACAAATAACTTTCAGAGATGTATAAAAATATGATTAATTATTAAATTAAATACTGACATGCAAACAACCTGCACGATTTGAAAAGAAATACAATATTTTATCTAACTTTTTACACAATACATAAAAAATAAAAAAATATTTACTGTTATTTATGTTTAAATATGTTTAATCCTATTACAGATCAAATGATGTATAATAAATTAATGGGTGAGTATTGATCAATAACTTTTGAAAACCTTTAAAACCACACTTATGAATATAGCTACGACTTAAATTGTTTCTAAATTGTGAGTCTAGCTTATAAATAACAGCTAAAAGTAAGAACTGATAATGTACGGCACAGGTTCCATGTTCGATTAGCGTAGATGGCCAAACCAGAGTACTAGCCATGGTCATAAAGCCACAGTTGTATGCACTTGTACGCACTGGCTACTGGAAACCAATGTGTGCGCGGATGACGAGGATCTGGATAGGCAACTTAAAGTTTTTGAGAGAATTTTATTGTATGAGCATGCCAGTGAGTAAGGATGTGCAGAGTACAATCTATATTCATCATAAAAATTAGATAAAAATGTTCAGTCCATAATATGATTTTTATTTATTTTGATGTTGCCAATGTCATATATACCAACTTTTTTACGAATAAAATTCTATATATTTCATTATTATGAAATTCCGTCATCACTGAACTTATAAGTTTGTCTTTTTCGAATATTTCTCGAGGTCTAATATAATATGTATTATATTATAACTACATATTTTTACATATATCACATTCTACTTGATTTAAGACATCGAATAATTGAAATATAATAGGATTTAGATAGTACGTAAAACATTTTTTTTTGTGTCTGTCATCTCGTTTGGGAGTAGTAATAGTGCTTTTGACTTCAGTCCCTCTGAAAAGGAAAATGAATCTAGTTGGTAATTTGGGGGGACAAAAGTAAAAATTAATTGTAAATTAAATTCTATTTTAAAATTTATGTTCTTTTTTATTCAAGATCATAAAACTGATTTCCGTCAAGATTTTATACATTATATTAATAATAATGATAGATTCAAAGGTAATTAACTATTAATTGTTGATTTAATCATGTATTTAAAAAGATTAACCGTGTCGTTTTTTCTTAATAAATTAAGATTTATCAAACTTTATAAGTAAGTGATAACTAACAATGTTTATTAACTGGTATTATTCAGAATATTGTGTATTGATCAATTAATATTTAATTATATATATTATATATAAAGCGTTTATAATACTTGTATGTTTATATCCGTATACATCAAAAATATATCGTTAATAGATCAAATAACTTTGATTTGAATTACTTGAAACTAACTCAACAACTTTCAGATCCAATATTTTCTTATGTAAAGCAATGGCAAAGTGAAAACTATGGTAATTATTAATCTGGTTACAATACATAGTTCTGATTCATAAAATAATTAGAACCCATTTTATTTAAATCGAATTTTCTGTTTTAGCCATTTCACTTAGAACAAACCCAAAACAATATTGTTATGACTACTCGAATCCATATATTAATATGTTTTTAGGTGAGAAAAAACGTATATCACAAAAAATGTAGAGATAACATGACTAATTTGATTTTTTTTTATTATTCTATAGAGGATGGTAGGTATAGTTTTAAATTAGTTAATTATTTACATAATAATTATTTTTTTAAATTTTATAAGATACATTTAAATATAAATTCATAAGTACATAAGTACAAAAATATAAAACAACATTAGAATAATTAGAATATTTAGACTAATATGTGGATGACACACCCACACTTGATATCCTGGTCTTACAAACGTAAATACGATATCAAATGTATCTTCGGCCCCGTGGATGGGGTCCAGCATCTTGAGGAGGACGAGTTTAGCTGTGTTGTATATTTGTCCAAACACATACTAATTGATATTTTAATTTTATAGTCAATTATAATTAAAGCTTACAACTCTGTATACAATACAACCGTTGCTCTGCTGAATATGTTATACCTACGCTATTTACTTTTAGGATTGATGTGATATTCTTTAAAAATTATCTCCAATTAATACAATGATATATTTATTATTAAAAATTAAATATTTTAGCTGGAAAATATACGCTTTGTATCCGTAAGTGATTTTACTTTACAATACAATTATTGTTTAACGATTTAACATATGGAATTAGGATTATTGTGAAGAAATTTTCTCTGTATAATTATTTTTTCATAAAAGTTAAATTATTAGTTAAAACTAAATTTTAAAATACACATCTTCATTTCTTATTTAGCCGGAGCATATTAGATACATTAATATTGCAATATTATTTTTATAATTTATGAGTTTCAAGATCTATTCTGTATTTACTATTTTTATTCTCTTATTAAAAGTTTTATTTTCGATACCGATTGATGAATTTAAAATTTATTTTTTTTATCTATTAATTGTTAATATTATCCATAGGTGAACATCCAGATATGCAGAAGTAGGATTTATTAGAAGTATTAGCTTTTTACATGGGTACTTCACGTGCTTTTTAATGAAAAATAACGTTGTGAAAGTATTCCATAAAAGTGATAAAATATTACAACTTAAAAATAAAAAAATGTAATTGAAAGCTAAAGGGAAACAGTTAACACTAGTATTCTCAATGAATCATTATGCATTGATGATAATTTGATACTTGAAAAACCTCCACTAATAACTTTCAAAAGTTTATAACAATTTTATTAATTATTAAAATAAATAATGACGTGCGAACAACTGGCATAATTTGAAAAATAAATACAAAGTTTTATTAAATTTCTCACAATTGAATAAAGGTATTTATTCAATACATACATTATACATTGTATACATTCCGATTTTTTTTACACAATACAATAATATAAAAATATTTACTGTTTTTTATGTTTTATTCTACTACAGAACAAATGAAAACAAATGGATTTATGGGTATGAGCATTAATTGATTACTTTTGCAAACTTCTAAAAACACACTAAAAATTTTATATATTTTATTATTTTGAAGTTCCGTCATCACTAAACTTATAAGTTTTCCGTTTTCGAATATTTCTCGAAGTCTAATATATAAATTATATTATAAATGTACTCTATTCGGAATGAAATCGTACCTCGGCGGCCAACTTGTGCGTATGGGCGTGGCTTTACTACATAGCATGCCTGCAGTTAATTAGTGGACAAACGGGTGTTGTCTGACTACCGCTCGACGAAAACTGGTTGCCGCCGAGGTACGATCTCATTCCGAATAGAGTAAACATTTATTTACATATATATTACATTTCTACTTGATCTTGGACATCGAATAATTTAACCATAATAGGATTTAGATAGTACGTAAAACAAGCAGTTTGGAATGGAATAATTCACAACATTAATTACAGGTACACAGCAATTAATTAGGCAGACCCCTTTATCCCCTTTAATTTGAATTTTTTTTTTACATGCAATTCGGAAACATTCATAAAAAAACTTCGATGTATTATGTCTATTAATTTCCATCCCAAATTGATATTTATGCATCATTGACATTGATTTAAGTAATTAATCGTAATTAGTTGATGAGCATGGATTTGCTTGGCACCTTTTTAATTTTTTATGGCTCTAGATATCTTCAGAAAATAGCACATACAAATATCTACAATATCAGGGCTGTGATTTTGACATCACGTGGTGATAGGTTACTTTACATTTAAACTATTTTACCAAAATTTTAGACGGTTATATGAATTATGCATTAATAATTTAAAACCTTAATTTAATGATATTAATTATTAAATATAGATGGTACACAATTGTCTGTGTTGATTAGGTTAAAGTATAAAAATGTTAATAAATTAAATTGCATTAAAAAACCTATTTTTATTTTTATTCAAGATCGTTATGCAAATGTCGTTACTGACTTTAAAAATTTTATTAAAAACGAAAACAGATACAACGGTAAGTAAATATTTATTGTCATTTTTATATGGTATTCAAATAGATTATCCATGTCGTGTTTTTTTTTTTATAAATTTAGATTTAACAGCCTTGACAAGTAAGTTATTACTAGCAATATTGATTAACCAGTATTATTCAAAATATTGCGTATTGATCAATTAAATGTATAGTATATAAAGCTTTTAAAATTATTGTATGTCCATAACTGAATAAGTAAAAAATATATCTGTAATATATTTCTCAACAATGATTTGAGTTATTTAAAATTAATCTAAAAACTTTTAGATCCTATATATTCTTTTATAAAGCAATGGAAAAATGGAGGCTTTGGTAATTATTAATATGGTTTCTAAAAGTTCTATATTCAACTAAAAATAAATGGAATTTTTTTTTCTTAGCCAAATCAAATAATTTACAACCAAAACAATATTGTAATGCCTACGCGATTCCAGGAATGGATTTGAAATTAGGTGAGAAAAAACTTTAATCACAATAACTTTAGAGATCACATGACTAATTTGTTTTTTATTATTATTCTACAGAGAATGGTAGGTGGTTTTAATTTAGTTATTTATTTACATAATAACTGTTTTAAAATTGTATAAGATACATTTAAATATAAAATTCATCATACTACTAATAAAAAAAATATAAAACAACATTAGAATAATTATAATATGTAGACTTATATGCGGATGTCACACCCACATATGATATCCTTGTCTTCGGTACAACGGAAATGGTTTTACTGATTTGATAGCTATAGTCGACTCTTTATTAAGCTATAATTCGAGTTTGAAAACTAATATATTTATTACCAATTATTAATTTATTTAGATGGTCTTGATGAATACGGCATCAGTAAGTTATTTTACTTTACTTTACACCGCTATACCTACCCATTACATAATATGTAAATGCAGCGTTATCCGTATACTAATGAAACTTTTAGGCAAAACGATTACAAAATATTATCACCACTTATTTACCATTAAATGTAATCATTTTTGAAACTGGTTACAATATATACATCTATTACGTAATATTATAGTACCTAATAAATGTATGTGCAAAAAATATTCTGCAATAATCGGTACTATAATAGACGTATTCAACACATAATAAAAATTGTATTTAAATCAAATTGTTGCTGTTTTTTATTTTAGATGAAATTTAAACTCAGCTGCATATTGTACTTATGCAGTGTACATTGCATTATTTTTAAACTATACAACGATGAAGAATTAATTTTATTTTATATTATGCACCTTTAATTATACGAAATTTCAATGTTAAAAAAAATTGTACTTTATATAAACAAAACGATATTAATAATATATGATTCTATTTAATTTTAAATATCGTTGTGTTATTTATTAAAATACAATTTTTTTATATTAAACTTGTTTAAAGACTATTTTAAATATACTTATACTAAATATTGTTTATCAATTGCACATAATACGTATATGTAATGAAGATTTTTTTTCTTCAATTGTTCTACTTTAAATTTCACAATAAACTATAATAGAAATTATATCAGTTGTGTATATTATTACCTAGACGTCAGGTAATTATTTGCATAGTATAAACGACGAATAAGACCTAAGTATGTTATCGAAACCCTAGTTAAAAAATAAAATAAAATAATGATCATCGTTATAGTTAATTTTTAAATAAATTATTTGGTCAAAATTCTAACTTAAAATACATATAAAATAATTATTCCTAGATATGATTTTTTAATATTTTTATACAGGTACAATAGGTATACAGGAATGTTAACTAAAATATCAGGTTTTAATTTGCCGGTGATTATAGGGGCGAAGTCACCGATCGTGCTTACCTTTGGTGTTGGCCGCTACTATATTGCGGTTAGGGTGATTTGAGGAAGTTATTGCTATACTACTAATGATATCAGTCGTTTTAGATTTAGGACAATGATTTCTGCAATTCAGATATTTTCTATTTCTCGGTGACTCGATCAGGGGCGAAGTGGCCAGTCTGGCAATGGGAATTTTCCAGATGGCCTGGACCATATTATGGCCTGGTGGCCTGGCCATTTTGTTAGATATTTTTTTTTTTAATTAACTTTAAAAAAATATTAGTAAATGCTAAATGCGTCAAAAATTTGTTTCTATTAAATTATTGTATTAGAAATATTATAAATGCAATAATAGTACATTGTAATAGCCTCGTACAATCGTTTACTCGTATGAGAATGCTTCGGATATGAAATTACAATATATTAGGGCCAATAGTTACATAAATATAGACATAAAATAAAATAAAAGCAATATATTGATATAAGCTGGTTATTTTTATAATAAAACACCTAGGTAGTGCCTATAAAAAAAATGTTGTATACCAAAAAATCTTTTATTGGCACAAATCATGTAAACGATGAACTTTAAATGTTCATAAACAAATGAAAAACAGTCAAATTATTTCAAAAAATTATCGTATGGCGTATAGGGAATTATAGTATAAGCAATTGTAGAAAACTTCAAGTACCTATTTGGGATTATTCTCTTTTGAATTATATCTAAGAAACAGTCAGTTTTAATTAAAAAAAATAAAAAAATTTGTTAATAAATGTAGCACAAGAATATAACTTATGTGTGAAAAAAACAATTGAAATATACTAATTTGAAATATTAGTATATTAATTAAAATATAAATAATTTGTCATTTTATAATATTAAACATTAAAATCTGAATTTATTTTTAAATCTGTACGCATATAATTACAAATAGCACTAATTTACCAATGACATATTTCGAGTATTATAAAATTGAAATAGTGCATGATATCATTAATTATAAATACTATAGTACCTACTAGTATTTAAAAATAATGATGATATCATTTATTATAAATACTATAGTACCTACTAGTATTTAAAAATAATAATGATATCATTTATTGATATTATTAATCCAAATATAGGTAATGCTTATTCTAAAAGAATTAAAAATATTGTATAGACTTATCGATTTGCAATGCGAACTTCCAAGTATTATATTGAAAATCATTGACTTAAAATGATTTACCTAGGTAAATCAAAATGTCATGGATATAGATTTGTTTATTTAGCACTCGTCATTACAATTTAACTCGGTGTAGTTGAAAAATGGTTAACTTTCTCTCTTTGGGCCCAAGAATGAATAAATATATAAAAAAAAAACACTTATTCGAAACCTTCTAATGGGCCTCAGAATGGGAATGATCATAGCAAATGACTGGAGTCGAAAACTAGACTTCGTCTGGTCAATATTTTAAGTTAGCTAGAATATTTTTAACTTTTTTACAAATGTTAACAAAAGATAAAATTTAAATGTTCACCAATAATTGAAAAACAGTCAAATTGTTTCAAAAAATTATAGAATGGCGTAAAGGAAATTATCTAGTGTAAACAATTTTAGAAAATTTCATGCAACTGTTTGGAATTATTCTTTTTTGAGTTAGATCTATCAAATAGTCAGTATCAAATAAAAAACAAAAACAATTTGTATTATAAATGTAATACAAGTATACAACTTATGTGGGAAGAAAAATTCAAAAATGTTATATAATTTGTCGTTTTATTATATTGAACTCTTTATTTATATTTAAACCTATATGCTCATGATTATAAATTGTACAAATTTAGCGACATTTTGAGTATTATAAAATTGAAATAATACATAATATTATAATCTGTTTATTTTATTATACCTATACTAAATATAGACAATAGTTGTTATAATTCAAATTTAAAATAGTGCATGACATTATCAGTTAATACATATTAGTTGTTCTGATTGTAGACTATAGTTACTTTCAGTATATTTATACAAAAAAACAAATTGTCATATAAATGTAGTACAAGTGTAAAAATAAATTGAAAATATAGATAATGTTATTTAGTTTGTGAGATCATTATATTAAAGTTATTATAGTAGAAGTATACACTTTATATTATCAAAATACTCATGTTGTAGTATTTTATTGTATAAAAAATTTGAAACCTGTTTTGTTCTAACGAAAAAATTTTATTAGACGGTACATATTTGAATAATTGGACAAAATATTTTCAGCAGTTATTTATTCTTCGTGGTTTTAAGAATCAAAATAATTATATACCAATAGTTTTTGTTTTGTTTCCTAATAAAAATTAATAATTTTTTATATAATAGGCATCTACGATTGAAATTCAATTACACTATATTTTCCATACGTTTCAGCACCACGGTTCTAGGTCACTTTGTACGGTCAGGTAAAAAGGTACTTTGCAGAACGCGGACACTTTGTACTATTATATACATAAAGTATATATTATAAATATAAGTTTTGTACATAAGTAGTAACTAATAATTATGTATAGTGTTAATTATTAAAATAGAAAAAATAAAAATAAAATTGTTATAAAATATTGATTGTATTTGTATAATAATAATAATAAAAATAATCTAAATAAACAAATAATCAATAATATCATTCAAACTACATGTAAAAATGTGTACAATATAAATAAGTCAAAAGGTAGTATAATATGAAAATAGTTTAGTAATAGTTTTTACTATTACAAATTTTTAGAATATTAGCTAATAAAAATAAAAATAATAACAATTTTAATAATTAATACTATACATAATTATTAGTTACTACTTATGTATAAAACTTATATTTATAATATATACTTTATGTATATAATAGTACAAAGTGTCCGCGTTCTGCAAAGTACTTTTTACCAGACCGTACAAAGTGTCCGCGTTCTGCATTTTAAACAATGGACAGTACAAAGTGACCGTTTACCCAGCACCACAGAATAACCAGAAGGCTTATTTTTCTACTATTACAATATAGGTTCTTATGAGGGATAGATTTGCTATGCCTGTCAATATCCAACAATAATTACCTATAGTTTAGTCACTTTTAAATATTTTACAAAATTTTGAAATTAATTTATAAACATTAACGTTTTTGTATACAGTGATATAATATGAATATAAAGTGAATTTTAATCAATGTTTTTTAAGAGATGTACAAATCTTATCACTTATTACCTACTTATCAAACATGTGTACAATGTAGTTACCGACCATTTTAACTATGATATATAATATTTCGAATAAGTTAATTAAATTTAATCCCAAACATAAACTTATTAATCCACCAATATTACCTGCAACAAAATAACGTAAATTAATAATACCTACCATATAGCTATCGCTAAAAGTTTCAAAATCCATTATGTTCATAATGATAATAGTTCGATGTATAGTTATAGCGGTACCTATAAAAATTTACAATTTAAACAATTATGACGATTATGTTAATCGACCATTTTTGAGAGGGATGAGAAGTGTAAACATCAATATTCGAGTGACGAGATAACTAAAAAATACAATAAATTAATTGATAAATAGGCTTAATATAAATACATAATATAATAGCCGGATCATAATCTTATCATTGGTTTATTTTGTCATCGAATCAATTATCATGATCTCAGATGTTTAATCTAACGAAAACGAAAATATTTATAAAATACTTTCAATATCAAATATAGTAGAACATATGAACAATAATTTGAAATGGATGCTGAACTATACATTTTATTTTCGCTTGTTTCTTATAACGATTTATCCGTTAACTCATATTTAAAACATTTATAATTCATTTTAGTGAACTTCATTAGATTTAGATTATTGATATAAACGTTATTAAAAATCAAATCAATAATTTATATATATATATGTTACCGGAAATGTTGACATTTAGGAAATGATGACAATTCCTAGTAAATGTTGACAATTCCTAAAATCGGAAGGAAATGATATCATCGCCTAGTATATGTTATCATTTCCTAACGATAGTAGGCAAAGATGCCAGATTTTTTAAATTTAATCTGACTTATTTAAATATTACTTTTATCAAACATAATTATTAATTAATCTAGTATCACCTTAATAAATAATCAATAAATAAACAAGAATTTTTTTAACATTTTAATTTATGTAATTTAAGCTTTTTAAAATGTTTTTATGATTTGCAACTTAGTTACTCATTTTTATTTTCACATGGCAAACTTCCATGACATTTAGAATTACAAATTCTAGATGCCGATCTGCAAGCACACCTGTTCGTCTTGCATTTTGTCTTACATTGACATCGGGTATATCCTTGTGCCCCTGAAATACTATTTACAGTAGCTGCCTCCCGAAGTGATAATGGTTTTTCTGTTTGACCTGCCGATTTTAAAACAGTACTTAGATCCAATAAATTTGCTTTGCAAGGATTTATTTCTGATCTTGTGTACATATGGTTATCGCAATCGACATAAACCCGTGTTTGATATAATTTCATGTCTCCGCATAGATATATAAAATAATTTTATAAGTTTATTTTATATACCCGTGTATCACCGTTTCTCATTTAATATGAGTTCGACAGCATTATTAGTCCGATAGTGTCTACTATATAGAGAGTGTAAAGGACTATAATATATAGTTTTATTTAATTAATTTATAATAATTATAATTTGTATCGAAACAATATTTATTAATTTTTACAGTAAAATATACATTTTTAATATCATTTTATAAAATAAATAAATAAAAAAATGTCATTTTATGCATTTTTTTAATGTATATTTTTAGATCATCAAATTTCGGGCCCTAATGATAACATTGCCTAATAAACTAAGGAAATGATGACAATTCCTAGGCGGTGATAACATTGCCTTCCGCTTTTAGAAATTGTCAATATTTACTAGGAATTGTCGTCATTTCCTAAATTGTCAACATTTCCGGTAACATATATATATATTTAATAATCATAGTATAAATTGTTTAAGTTATTAATTTACAAAATAGTTTTTTATTATTTTAATTATATATCAAAATTAAATTAACAAATCAAGATAAGTTTCAAGTACTTTCACATACTATGTGATCCGATTTACTACTTTTTTTTCCGCGGGACTCAATTTATCACTTTCAAAGTGTACACAAATTATTGCAGACCCAATACTAGACCCCATTCAATGAGACTTATGTATACTAGACCACTGCATGCTGCCTTACTACAGAACAGTTTAAGTTCTCGATTGTTTGTTTTAATAACTTACTTATTATAGAGTCCAAGTCTACAAACGATGTGGCTATATATGCTGTGAAATAAGGTTTTTTGAAAACGAATTCAATCGTAGCACCTCTAGAACTAAAAACAAATTATGTTCGTTATTAAATAGCATGCAATAAAATTACAATGTGTAGGCGTGTAGCTATCTCCTATCTATGTATAAATGTAAATTCATGTATTATGTGAAAGATAAACGATGGTTTCTTACGTACTTATTCTTTACTATATTCGTTGTTTTCATATAAGTCCAATCATCGTAGTGAGACGCATATGTTATTTCATATTCGACCACAGAGCACGTTGGCAAACATTTGCATATTATTTGCATTTCCGGCAGATAGGATGCTTCTGTATACAAATAATAACTATTTTAAATTGTATTTCTTAAAATAATTATAAAATACGAGTCATTTATCGCAAACGTATTTTTTCAAAATATAACTATATCATTTACTACTTTATTACTATTTTACTTTTCTACAATAGTAAGCTGGATGCTGGTTATCATGTAATGCATTAAAAATTGTATTTGGTATAATTGTATAAGTACTATAGATAGTGGAAATATTATTTTAGATTTAGAACTATAATGATATTATTTTTTTAAATATTTTGTATAAATGTTGAGGGTCGTTTTATTTTTCTTGTTCCTATGGATGGTAACGTAATTACTAATCATATTATGTATCAGTTGTTAGAGATAACCTTGATGTTGTAACGAGAAAATATAACGCTATATAACTCACCTGACCCAGGATTACCAAAAAGAAGTTGGAACTAGGCTAAAAACATTTATATGTTAAAATTTCCGACATAAAATTTCCACGATTAAATTTTTGAAAATTAAAAAAATTCTTTGATAAAATTGTCCAGAAAAATAAAAATGTTTAAGTATCGGTAAATGGAATAGAATAACCTGTAATATTATGTTAATTGGGCGCCCGAGAATTGGGTTGTAGTGAATCTTTTTTCATAAAAATATACAGTAAATGGGCCATCATTAAATTTTAAATATTTATAAAATAATATTTAATATAAGTTTTATTAGAAGTTCAATCAGAAGTTTTAATATTAAAATTAGTATCATGGAAACATTAAAAGCCAAGAAACGAACTTTAATTTAAAAAAATAATAATATGCTTAATTAAATTAAAAAATACGATGAAGAAAGAAAACAGATTTGAATTTGTAAACTCTGTATCATAGTATTTAAAAAAAAAAATTGTATTTTTATGTATTAAAAAAAAAATAGTTAATAAGCGTTACATATTTGTATATTTGGCAGTTTACCAATTGCGCCTAAAAGTAACATTTTATATACCAATTATTGTGCTCTAAACATTTTACACAACCTAAGGAAAATGTATTAGTTAGTTATAATTATTATATAATAAATGAAAACACTAACCGATTTTTTGTGAATATTAATGCATAATATAATATAATATAAATAAATCATTTTATTTTTAAATTAAATTGATATGTCAGAGATATCATCTATACACCAAATTATAAAACCAAAAATGGTTGTTATCCTTACGCTAAATGTTTAGCATTATTATATATATATTGTTAGCATTATAGGCATCCAAACTTAACACTGGTGCATTTTGTACGGGCGACGAAGTTCACAGAGACAGCTAGTTGCTAGTAATATGTTATAAATTGGTAAGTAAAATATAATATAGACTATCGTATACTTTTGTCAATAAATATAATGCGTAATATTATCAATAATACAGAATACAATGTTATGAAATGTTAGAACATGCAAAAAGGCGTAAGTATTACGTTTTCTAGTTTACACGAATGCGACACGCTGCTTACGTACAGCCTATGTCATTTACATAGATTATTAAAGTACGCCACATCAACCAGGTTAGGGTTCCGAGCCCTGGTTATAAAATATATAATACCTAGTCACTTTAACCAGTAATAAATTAATCAATAAATAAGTTTTAATTTTCAAGCATTTTAATAAGTGTTATACAAATGCAAAATTGGTATACTGACCCTAAACAAAAATTTTATGTTAGACGCAATCGGTCCATGCACGTATATTTTTGTGTTATACATTTATGGTCCAATCTCTGGGTAGTAAATGATAAGCTAATATTTTATATGAAGCAGGTCAATAAAATGAAGCCTAATAATTATCGACCTCCTAGTAAATCTTATTGAAGGGCATAGCCCATTTGCGCCAAAATAAAAAAGGTATGTTTTTTCCGACCGCCCATTTGCGCCAAATTCACCTGGTGAAATTATAATAAAATAATATTTTTTTTTCACAAATAATAAACAATAGTTAGAATTTTATTTAAATCATAGTCAATTTTAAAAATAATTTATAATTTTCTATTGCTTTTAAAGTAGTTTTTAATCTTTTTTTAACTTGTGAATTTTTTTTGGGGTTAGGTATATTTTTAACACTACTATTGACAGACTTATTATTTAACTTTATTATACGTTACAGAAACGACGTCTTTTAAATTACGAATTAACTTATTGTTTAATGTAAAATGTTTAAACAGGTAAATTTGGCGCAAATGGGGTGGTCGAAAAAAACATACCTTTTTTATTTTGGTGCAAATGGACTATACTCAAAATGAATTAATTCTTTTGGCGCAAATGGGTAACTCCCCTTATTGAACACTGTAGAACACCTTTCCATTGTGAATAATGTTATCGTCATCGTGTTATGTATGCAATGTATCTTAATATCCTATAGTCTATACCATATAATATAATAGAATCTCTACTTACACGTTCTAAAACATAATAGTATGGGAGAGAAAGATACAAGTCACACAACAATAAATAATTAATGAAAAAAATCTATTTTATCCAACACCCATTGAGGGAGTAGGTCGGAAATCGCGGTACTTATTCGACATTATAGATATACATTATACGTTATAGAATTGTATAAGTCGTGGCTTAAACTTTTGTATATTGTAAAAATTGTGAAAATCCAACGTGTTGAGTGCAAAAAATTACGCAGTATTATTAATAAATTATATGAACTCAACTACGTGTAATTATAATTTAAAGATTTTGGTGTGAAACGTATATCATTTGACAAAGAGGAATTATATGTGATCATCGCGTGTACGCATGGAAATGCGTACCGTGGAACGCGGCGATGCACAACAGTTGACCAGAACAGTAGGGAAAGGACTTAAACAGAAGATCCGAGATAGACGTTTTATAGATGTGATTTATAAGAGTTAGAGCGAGTACCTTCACGCTAGTTTACGTCAGGAATTCTATTTTTGTGGACTCAACAGTATTCTCAATTAATTAAACAATATTTTGAGAGTTGGATTATTCATACCTCATAATATATCCATACACGGTTGTTTGTATGCGAGCAAAGTATAATATTATAACGAAGTTAGCAACAAGAGAATCTTTTTATCGCTTAAATAACCGTAGCTAAATTCTTGATAATTATATATAGTTGCTTTTATTAATAGACATACATTTATAAGTACTTACGTCTAACTTTTATCATACATTCTTTTTTCGCCAAACCACAAATTTTTACACCGGTTGGCGCTAAGACTTATGGAATACAATAATATAAATTTTATTGTAAAGAAAAGTATTATATAAATTAGTATACTCACAAGCCATATCGACAGAAACACAGCCGCATATGGTAAAAGTTTCATTGAAAACACATTCATGGTTACAGTTCATCTGTGTATACTGTTGAAAAATGGATAATTTTCTCTCATTTTGCAAATAGCATTTCCTGACTTCCGGAGAACGCCACTTTAAAGCCGAATTCATTTTTTTCACGAACGGAGTGATTTGTATTCTAGTATAAGTGTCCGATGTGATGAATGATCGAGGATCGGGCAAAAAGTATTCAGCTGGATTAGATAATGTAATCTAAATAAAACCAATAGATGATTTGAATAGTACATATTTATTTAATTTTTCCGTAAATATCTGGCAATAATTATAAGAGTGAACAAACTGTGTCAACGAGTCAATTTTTTTGAGTTGACACTGTCAAATTTACAGCGTTAAAATCACCTTTTATAAGTAAATAATCGTTAATCATCGTTTAAATATGTAAAATTTGAACTTTAAAGCTTATAAAAAAAATTTGATTTTGAACCTTGTAATTTATTTTCAAACTTATACATTTACAAATTACACATTTTATAAATTTTATAATTTTTTGTGATTTTGATGAATTTTATCAACATTTGAACTTCAAGTGTTCATACAAAAAATATTCCTATATACTTACATATCTATAAGAAAAATGTAAGTGGAATTTTGTATTACATTTTTAAACTTTTTAACTAAGCAAAAAAATTAGGCTAAAAAATGTAAAACTTAAAACTTCAATAAATAACTAAAGAAGAGTCGAAATATTTTGAAAATTATGCCATGTATAAAAAATGATAATATCAACATTTTGTAGAAATGTCAATTATGTCTTCGGTTATTCAATTATTAATTAAAACAAAATAATAAAAATCGTTAGAAGAGAAATAGTTATTATAAAGATAATTATTCTACAATGTTGTAAAAATTTTAACTTGAAACGGTCAAGCATAGAAAAATATCAATAGATTTTTCACTTCATTTGTAATTTAAAATAGATAGGGTTATTAAATCTGGATGTGTTAATTTTTATCAACAAAATCTCCATTGGAGTTTTTTAAAAATAAAATATTTTCTATTTATTTTTATAATTTAAATTGTACATGCAGTTGTGCGCACAACAGTTATTATTTTTACGCACAAAAAAAGAACTTTCAGATGGACAACTCAAAAATTCGTGGTCCAACGTGTTAGTCATCAATCTAAGACGATGATAATAACTAACACCACTTGTTCTAGCAGGATTTATGTTGACAAAATGATCATTTTCTGAATTGCGTGGGTATCCGTCATCTAAATTCCAATTTGATTTCTCTTTACCAATAAACGTATTGTTTTTTGAAAAGAAATTTAAATACCTAAAATAATACAATATTACATTACCACGATTATCACAAAGAAAGTTGCCTAGTAAGTATCACTCTACTGTACAGTAAGTATCGTGTAGGCCAGGCGTGAAGCCAGGAATTTCAAAGCGGTGCGGAGGGGGGGGGGTGTTATTCGAAATAAATTGACAAAATTATACACACAAAATTAATAACTTAACGTATACTTTATTGTACAAACGCATAACAAGTGAATAAATAATAGCTTATGAGAAAAAATGTAAATCTATGAGTATTCCACGGCTGAGGAGGGTGTTAATACACCTATAACACCCCCTGGGGGCTACGCGCCTGGTGTAGGCTACTATAATGGGTATATTATATTAAAATTCAATGATAAATATATCATTATATATAAGTACGAAAAACGATTATGAATAGACAACCTGTCATCATATTTCACTATATATATTTATATCATAAATGTTTTTTTATATTTCTATTAAAGTAGTTGATTTTACTATTAATAATACAGTAAGTTGATTTAATTTTATCGCGAACAATGTATTTATTTTATTATTAATTATTGATATCTAATAATATTAGATTAATATATATTTATACCATAATATTATATTTTTGTTATCAACTTTTAAGTCAATACCACCTTACTCTAAAACAATGTGATTAGGTTATATTAAAGTTATACAGGTTATGTTAAAAGCAATATCTCAAAATTAATTTGTATATAATTAAAATATTATTATGTATATTAAATAAAATTCATAGTACTCATAAGAGTTTAATTCCCCGGTATAATGTTTTTGAAATATAATAAAATAATTAACATCGTTACTTATCGTTTAAATATGCAATACGCTCGATTAGTGCCTACGTCATACGCATTATCAAATGTTAATAATGTTATACATTTTATTAATTGGATCGTTTTAGATCCAAACAAACTAATATGCTTATTTAAAATATATACAAAATAAATTATTAAATTAATTTTGTTTGATAAAACAATTTAAAACAGTTTAGAGTATTTTTTTTATTTTTATTATTTTTTTTTTTTTGTGAATAGTTCTAATAGATTTAACTGTTTCAAAAAACTATAACTTACGACCTTATTTTATTTTATATACATTTCAAATGTGTATTTTTTTTTGTTTGGTTCCAAAATTAAATTTTGATAAGGATTAATAACGTACGTGACGTCACATTAATCGTCCTTATTTCGTCCAATTTTGATCTTCAATAAGATATATATATATATATATAATAAGTAAAAAAGTTATATTTGAACCTATAAGTTTTAGATTTTTTTGTTCAGTTTACTTAACTTTTATTTGTGATAAATATTATACTAAATTTTCAATTGAAGATTTTATAAAATTTTTACTAAAAATACTTGTGATTTGTACATTTTTGTGATTTTAACGAATCTCGACAAAATTTTAACATCAAATCCACAAAAAAAAAAATAAAGAAATCAATTTTGTTGAAGCATAAAAATTCCTATTTTTCCTTATATTTATTTTCTCACAATTTTTGAGATAGGTACTAGATCCTGTTTATTATCAGAACCACCCGCCCACAAATTGAAAATTGAAATGAAATTCAAAAGTGATGATGATCATACAGAAAAGTACAATTCAAAATAAATGCTAAAAAATCAAAAATATTACTAATAAAAAATCACGGTAAAGACAAATTATTATTATTAAATGTTATTAGTACCTAGATAACTATAACGAGTAGAACAACAAATACACAACAAAAATTAAAAGGAGAATAGCTATGATTAAGTAAGCTTTCATCAAAAAGCAAAATCTCTTAACAAGCAGACACTTATCGATTAAAACAGGAAGCTATGTTTGTTAAAACATTTGTCTGGAGTTCGGTATTATATATTAGTGAGTCCTGAACTTAAAGTATCATGGACAAAACAATAATAAAAATATTTGAGATGTGGACATAGCGAAAAATTATGAAAATCAGATGAACGGAAAGACAATCGAATAAGGAAGTGTTAAATATGGTGCACAAACCAAAATAAATTATTGACATTACAGAAATAAGAAGAATTAAGTTTTTTTCAACCGTTATTGTGACACAACACGTTTATTATAAGAATGGTGAATGGGAATAAAAGAAGAAGAGAATGGCTTGGGAAGGTCGACCAAATGTACATAATAAAACTGACCGAACATGTAAATAATCTTTTGGTTCTAAATGGTATTGATACTCGGATTTTGAGCAGAACGATGAATATATTGCAGGTCTTACATTGATGTTAAATTTGTATTATTATTATTTTTTTAGTGCTCATCATTTTAGAATCCTTGAAATATAATGATCTAATCAATGACGAAGTAAATTCAAAAACTATTATACAGCAGAGCGACATTCATAGCTTTTTTTAAATCAAAAGTTTTTATTTATAGTAATAAGTTACCTTTGATTATATTCATTTTTAAATATTTCAAATGAAGGTATCATATTAATCGAAAAACATAATCCAAGTACGCTCATTTTTGGTTGAATAAACTGACAAAAATTTGGAACGGTTAGATTTTCCCATTTAGCATCTGATTGAAATACTTCTGGACAGCTAATCGCACAATTCTAGCATTAAAGCATTAAAATCCAGAATTATATTTTTTATTTTATTTCACATTTGTATGGTATAAATTGTATAGCCCATAGTTTAGTTGTATTTTAACAATAAATAAGAATCAATTTTAAAACAGAAAAAAATATACAAAGTTGAAACTATATTATATACTCACGTCAATCAACTTCGCGATTGAATTCTTATCAAAATAATTTCTTGAAAACTTTTGTGAAACGTCATAATTATAAACATCCAAGGAACATATAATAGATCGGTATTGTTGAAGATGTTCCCTAAAAAAAAATATAATATAACTAAAATAAGAATTAACACAGTCATAATTTTACTAACAAAGTAACAAACAACAAATTTAAGACTAATTCAATCAAAAATATACATTCTAAAATGTGCATATAAACAGTATGAATTAGCACGATGCACGACTACAATCATTTAACTGACCATATTCGATTTATGTCAACACAATTTTTAACTATCGATATTATGATTTGATAATGTAATAAATCTTCCTCAAAATATGTTTTTAGCAATTTAAAAATATCAAAAACATATAATTATAATTTTCTTATCAACCGTATACGTATATACATATTAAATGTTTGAAATTTAAACTTCGATAAAATTTAATATTAAACATAAATTTTTTTATGTACAATTTTAGTTACTTTGTTGTAACTAGAAAAAAAAAGTATTAGTAAAAACTTGACTCATTTACTATTAATTATATTATTGTTTTATTTATATCTACAATGGAATATTTACATTAATAGGTATCACACACATATTCACACTATTCTGTGGAACGTAGTATATAAGTTATATAATATACACATATAAACAAAATTTTTTTTAGAAATAAGAATGTAGGTACTAGGTAGTAATAATAACATAAACTAATCGTAAAAATATATGTTCATTTATTAATTTCTTTACTCAGGAATGTTTTTTTTATACAATAATTTATTAATTTAGAGCAAGCTGGTTTCCTAATTTGTTTTTTATTTATCCTGTATCTACATAGATAATACCAGATTATGTTCCTATACAAATAAATAGGTAAGTATTGTTTTTAACGTTTTATAATAACTATAATTTATAATACAGTTACAATAATATTGAAATAAAATCAAAATTTTAGAATATTAATAAGAAATAAATATTATTTACAACTAAACACGCTGTTAATATGCGCTGTAAGTATATTATTTAAATATCTCAAGGTCACTAAAATCTCATAGTATTTAATAATTTAGTGTTGAAAGCATAGAAATTAATTTAACCATTGAATAATTTAAAGTTTATTGTTTTTACACTGCACTCCATGATACTTTACTGAAATCACACACATTATAAATAATCAGGTACCTATTTATTTATACACAAAATTACCAATAGGAACTGTTTGTGTTCATGTATTTCTCCCAAATCCATTTTCGCAGTTGGTTTGATGGACAAATATTAATTGATGGAAAAGGTATATCTTGAATAGCTGATTCTGTATTTTCAATAGATATTATAGTTGGACTATCAATCCAAACGTAAATCAAAACTCTCAGAGCTCCAAACGTAATGGATATCATACAAAGAAACGTCAGAATCCAAAACAATCTAAAATAATTCATAAAATTTTAAAAATAATATAAAACAATCATTTTTTAATACATTTTAAATTCCTGTAAAAAAAAAAAAATTATAAAAATTGTAAGTTGGTTTCCATAAGACTAAATTGAACGAATATTGTATGTATAGTATGTACCTATAATTATGTAAGTGAGTTAAAGTCAATATGATTTTTCAATATCTATCCTTATATTGTTTAAAAATAAACATAGATATATTTTAATGTGTACAAAATAAGGTTTATAAATATTAAAAATATTAAAACAAAATTATTATAAAAAATAATAAATTAATTTAACGGTTGATGACAAGTTTATCATTACAGTGCTTGAATTATAAAAAATTAACGTACTCAAATCTAAAAAAAAAGAATTTTTCAAGAAATAATTGAAGGGTCATCATCCAATGATAAACTTTCTACTTTTTATAAAATACAAATGTGAACAACTAATTATTCATATTATTTTCATACCATATTACCAATAAAATGTAAAACTTTAATAATAAAAATTGATTATTACAAAAGATTGTACTTTTGCCATTTCCTACAATTCATGCACTAGAAATGATTATTCTAGTTATTAATTTCATAGCACTCATCACTTTTTATTCAATTATATAAATTTTATTTATTATAACAAACTTACTTTTCTACTGGTGATCTGTCCTTCATCACAAAATACTGCATACAATGTGAAGTTGTTTTTACACAATACTCATGAAACCAACTATGTTCAGTCATTTTTAATGTTTTAAAATTTTAATAATGAGATGGTTTATATAGGTATAGAATGTAGATGTGTATTTACTCAATATATTCACCGGACTAACAAACAGACAGTTCTGTTATTTTTTAAGCATATTCATCATTATGTTAAAAACAAATAATAAAATTAGGTACCTATTTATTTTTTCGAAAGGGTCGGCAGTTGACTAGTATAATGATAATAAATATTTAAGTAGAAAGTTTGTGATATTTAATTGCGATAACCATGCGATTATATAGGTAAAAATAAATAAAACGCAATATTCTTAAGTGGCCTCCAGAGAATTAATATGTCATTAATATATATATATATATATATATTAACTCGTAATATTAAATAAAACTGAAAAAATAAATAATCTGAAATAGTCACGTAACGTATAAATATTATTTCCAAAGTTATATTATATATGAATTGTGAATATCAAGAATTTATTATTCAAATAAAAAAAAATATAAGATTAATTAATTTAATATACAAATAAGTACTAAATGCTGATAAATTACATAGACAATGCAATTTCCAAATGAACCAAGTTGATTCAAAATGTACTATTAAGTTCTTTTTTTCCTATCTCAAACAATAATCAACAAAATATCGTATACTTACCTTGATTCCCTTATTCTCAGCTAATCGTATAAAAATAAAACAGAAAGTACCTACTGGTTTGTACACAAATATCAAAAAAAAATTTGTTTACGCACAAAACTATCACTCATTTGGGAACAGTTATGCCTTAAACCAGACACATGGATTTGCACAGTTACCTTTTACAGCGTCAATGTACGAATTACAGCCAGAAAAATACCGTACTAGAACCTTGTGGCAAAGAAAAATATCCTATTTTTTTTTTTAAATAAATACAAAACCATATACGAGTACAATCATTGAATCATCAAATAACCGTTCTAAAAATGCAATCAGTGAAATACAGATCCAAACAATTAAGTTTATACCTAAGGGCTAAGTTCCTTGACTCCTAATAATGGCCACGCTAGAAAATGACCAAACACTTCACCAACCAACGTGATATTCTTGTCCTTTCTTAAATGAATTGACAAATCAATAGTTTTTGTTATAGTTATACCAATTTGGAGAATGCAAATCTATTTGGTACCTAATCTATTGTCCGATACCTTGCACACGATGTCTACACACTCAGATTCAAAACCCTATTTTATATTTTTATCTAGGTAAGTCATTTTTGTATTTATGACTTTTGTCAATGTCTTTTATCACCAAACCGATATCTCCTATAGTGAAATTTTATTAATAATTCGATATTAGGAAAAAAAGTCCCTGGAAAAAAAGTCTCCCGTTGCAGTATAAATAAAACGATATTTCCATTATATTTGTTATTTTATTTATAAAATAAATTGGGTAGACAAATCTTATCTGTAGATAGTACATGACAATTGACAAAATCTATAGTTTGGCAGTTACACGTAGTACCATATACAGGTATACCTATCATACGTAATAATTTAAAAGAAAAAGATCATTTTATTAAATTTTTAATTATTTTATGAGGGGTATATTATATCTAAATAAATACATTTTTATATTTTTTAAATAATATTATAAGACATATTCTATTAAATTTATAATTATTTTACGAGGGGTATATTATATCTAAATAAATGCTTTTTATATTTTTTAAATAATATTATAAGACATATTTTATTAAATTTTTAATTATTTTATTATGTTGTACCTATTTAATTTAGTTGTTTGTTAATTATCTTCAACAAAATATTTAACATGTATGTAACCAATAGGCTATAATGTACCTATCTATATAGATTATAAATACCAAATACCTATATGATAAAAGACTGAATTTAAATCAAATATTAATTTGGAGTCTTTTTTTCCGGAGACTTTTTTTCCGTGGGACTTTTTTACCGGGGACTTTTTTACCGGGGACTTTTTCACCGGGGATTTTTTTTCCGAGACTTTTTTTCCAGGGACTTTTTTTCCGTTTACCTAATAATTCACAAGCTTCGGTAAAAAAATTCCAGATCACGTCCAAATTTCAAATAAAATAGCAAACAATTTATCAAAAAAGTCAATTTTGTTTCATATCCATATTTATAACTATGTTCCATGTATCTAACTTTAAAATTTAACTAACCTTTTAGTTACACTCCGCCAGTGGCGTAGATAAGTGAGGGGCTATACCCCTCACCCCCCCACCCCATTGGCTGTATTTTTGATATTGTTTTGAAATATTTAGTATATTTTAGTAAATACATTAACGACAAATCAACGTTAATATGCTATCAATATTTTTGTTTTGTTGTTGTTTATTTTCAATAATTCAAGTTAAAAGTATTTAGCCCCCCCACCATAAAAAAGTTCTGGCTACGCCTATTTACTCCGCTATAATATTTACACCATAGATATAGGTACTCACACCAAATCAAACTCTATACTCGCAAAATTTTCTATTATACAGCATCATTAATTTTTTATTATTTTATGTAAAAAAAATGATAATGATTTGTATATTTAGATATATTAAGTATACTATTTAGACATATATAGTATCCCTGCATGCGTATATGAATACATTTAAAATATGTTTATATGTATCTACAAAAATTACAATGTAAAGAATATTTTTAAATACATTTCATAACATTTGAATTCGTGTATTTTGATTATTCAATTCAAACTTAAATAATATATTTGGTATTTTTTAATTTTGAAATACTAAATTTATATTAAAATAATAATTGCCACGATGAAAAAACTTTTAATGAAAAAAAATTGTCGTTCTCGTATTAGGGTAATACTTTGTATACACTATTGTTCAAACAAGAGTTGATATACTTTCAAATACTCTCATCGAATATTATACGTGACGCGATAATATTTATTTTAGTTTAACAAAGCATAACCGATATTTACCATTATACTTAAAATAAAATGCCTTAAATAAAATTCATTAATGAACAATGCTTTTTTATAATACATTTTGTTCGAATTAAAATCACAAATAAATAGTTTGAATTTAGTAATCTACAGTCTTATGCAAGTATTCAATTATTATTAGAAATCATTTAACTTTAAGAATTATACAACGTTTGAACATTAATGTTTATTATTTAGTATAGAAATAAGATAAGATTTTGTTTATTAGTCAGGTGATAGCAAACAACTATTAAAATCCAAAAGCCTATTAGGTTGATAAAATTTTTTTAAGGTAAATTATCAATGTTCCTATAGTAAATACAAATTATCAATTTTAATTAGTTATCGCATTAGTGTTTAAGTCAAAGGAAATTAAAAGAATCTTATATGAAATTGTTGTGATAGAAATAAACTACAATTGACAAAAGTAATTTTCTCATAACTATTGGATTAGCAATTACATAAAATTATAATATAATGCTTCCAAAGTAAACTAAATAACTAAATATGTTCAAAAATAACTTAATGTAGTTTTGGTTTAATGAATAATTTCAATTGTAAGCCATGGTGTTGTAAAAATATACTCGAACACCTATATACCTACTGTATTTACATGTTTATCATAATATCTTAAATCGATTTGGTTTTTTGTTATTCAAAAACAAATATTTATACACTTAACATTTCCAAAAAATATTTTTATAACATTATATTAGGATTTTATTGGAAAAATAATATTTTAAAAATATTTTCCATATTTTAGAGCTATATTTATGACACTAAAATAGTAAAATGTACTATTTTATATTGTTTATTTGGCTATACATAAGTACATGACGTTTTTGTATTTTAAAAAAGTTCGAAAATTGAATGCACAATTCCTCAACGATTTATCAAAATGTAAACATTTATAACATTAATGGTAAACTTACTTAGTTATAAATATTTTATAAAATTAAAAATAACAAATATAAAAATATAAAATATTTATATGATTGTAAAATGTATGTATTTTAAATAGGTCAAAATTAAAAATTCTCGGTGCTTTTCTTAAAAATAAGGAAAGAAATGGTTTTTACACAATAACAATCTTTGACAAAATCAATTTTTTTTTCCATAACTCAAAAACAAATAGCCGTACCTACATACTTGAAAATACAATTTCAAAATATTTTGAACCTTATTGAGCGATTTATAGGTATGAGAAAATTTTGATTTTTTTAAAAATGTTTTTCTTTAATTTTCGATTAAACGTTTATCACTGCATAAAATGCTTGAAAGTTTAATACAAAGCTCCTTATTAGTTAATTTTTATCTCAATTATAAAAAAAAAAAAAAAATTATAGTGACAATTTTTTTTTATAATTTGTTGAGTAAGAAAATTGAAAAAATTGAAAAGTCTTTTAGATTTACAAATTATTTGTAGTTATAAAGTCATAAATATATTCTTTTATACCAAATATTTGAAAATTTAATTTAATTTATCATCTTTTAAAAAATGTCAACTTATGTATAAAAAATAAAATTCTAATAGTAAAATAATTGTTTCTCCACAAACAGTTAATGGGGTTCTTCTCTAATTAGGTTTTCTTACCTTCTTCCACTATAATAATCGATAAATGCAATAAGCTTACATCTATTCAACGATAATCTTAAAATCACAGTTACTACGTATAAGTAATGTTGTTATATTATCTTTGATATTACATAATTATGTGTATATATATTATATCATTGATTATAAAATATAAATACTAGTTTTTATAATCAATAATATTATAAATTGACATATTGTATATTAATATTTAATAATATAATACATTAATAACTGAGTAAATGTTTTCGATAACATTCGTGTGATCATTTCTCCGACTTTATACTTTTACATTATGGATTATAATAATGTATTAATAATAGCTGTTATGAACCATTGATTAGAATGTAAATAACTATTCCTCTAAACACAAATATTATTTTATAGATAATAAGCACTGAGTAAATATTAAACAATAAACATAGTAGATAAATAGATAATTAAATACAAATCAATAATTTATAAAATTTTAAGAATATTTTTAAAATGTAAACTCGATTTTATATTTAAAGACTATATGTATACACAGTACTCATAACAAAATCATAAACTAATGAGATTACGGCAGATTAGGTGCTGAAAAACTGTTTGATTCAAATACAGTTTTAGGTGATCGTGTAGTGTGTACTCGTATAATACTTGAGGTGAAGTATATTTTCAAACTCAAAACATAGTTTGAATT
Source organism: Rhopalosiphum padi (assembly GCF_020882245.1). NCBI lineage: Eukaryota > Metazoa > Arthropoda > Insecta > Hemiptera > Aphididae > Rhopalosiphum > Rhopalosiphum padi. The sequence continues at coordinate 19,989,250 of NC_083600.1, read as the reverse complement.
TTTTTTTTTTTTTAGATAGAATCGTAAATATGTTATTGTTATAATTATATTTAAACGCACTACACAGTCAATTAGTTGAGTTAAATCATCCACCATTGACAAATGATTGCAATCAAATTTTAAATTATAAATGTATAATTGTATTTCAAGTTATTATTGGAATAATTTCAGATTAAAATACTGTGTACCTTGTACCTGGCTGGATACATGTGAATGGTAACAAATATTTAATTGTCTTCTACTTATATCCAATTTTGCTTCATAACAACTATTGAATTTTCATCACCATTTATCAAAATCTGTTGTAATTTTTTTTCTATATATTTTATTGACGATAAGTTAGAATTAATAAGCATTATAATATAATATAATATGAATAAAATCTGTATTTTATTATATTGTATTTAAGTTTAAATTCTATATACTGTTTATATATTTACTATGGGGATTCTTTATTCCAGGCCTCTTGTGGTAATTGATTTACAATTTTAAATTATTTTTTAAAATAAATTATCTACTTTATTATTAAATGCATTGAATAAAACTAAATTATTGACCCACTGTATTAAAGTAAAAATCCATGAACTAAAACTACCGTCGACGGCTCCTACAGCATACCGTTGTTACGGTTTGTATCATGACATGCTATACTCCTTTAATACGACGCGAAGTAAAGGAAAAAATTTAAAAAATGTTGTTATAATAATAATTATGATATAATACATTGTTGGACAAGTGGGTATATTTTTTTGAATCTGTGTAAAATAAAAGAACGAAAAACTATTTCTTTGTGAAAAAATTGTTTATATATACCTACGTTAAAAAATCTAAAACTGAAAGTTTATTTTGCACATTTTGTTATTTTAAAAGGATTTTTATTTTATTTTAAGCAACATTTTCATGTATTTTACAATTGTTATGTATATTAATTATCATAGAGAATAAGAATATCTAAAGCACTCAATCAGCCGGAAACCATCATGTATAAACAAAGCGGCGTATTATATACAAAGGAATTGAAAACAATATAAATTAGTGTACAAAACATAAAATCAAAAATAAAATAGAAATTTATATTTAGATTTATTGAAAACAATTTTAAGATATTTTTTTCAATTTGTTTAACATTTTCAGCATTGCATTAAGTCAATTTTTATTAAATAGGTGTTATTCATATACTGTTTATAATGCATTTCGTAACCATTCGTGATATATTCCTAAAGTTTTAAGACTACAGACAATAATAGGTAATATGATATTTACGACTTTTCACAAAACTCGATTTTAACTAAGGTTAACTACTATGAACTGATTTTTCAAACTTAATTTTAATTTTTAAAAATAAAACGTAAAGAATCCTATTTGATACTTTCTCCTTTGCAAGCCCTTCCAAAAATAAATTATACCCAGATTTGATGGGTCCGTTTTTTTTTGCTTTTTATAAAGTGTACTTAGTTATATATTGGTTTTTAGCCTTTTAAGATCAACCTAGAATACAAAATAGGCCACACGCAATCAGTCAAAAAAAAGTTGTATCTAACCGAATAACATATATGTATGTTAAAAGCCGTCAAGTAGGTAACCACTCTACTATAAAATACAAGTGTTGAGGAGTGTACCTTATTATTGAGTAGGTCACTGTAATGGATGTGTTAAACTTGAATTCAATGATAAATCTTTGTATACACAATGAAAAACGATTTTGTTTGAGGACAGTCTAACTTAATGGTATAACCGCCAAGGTTATAAAATAATTATTTTAATAATAATATTAAAGTTTTAACAAACTATTGTATTATATATATATATATATATATATATATATATATATTAGATTCTAAGCGGAGCTATGAATGTTTTGATTAAATTAATTATACATGTGTGTGTGTGTTTTTATATGTACACAATAAATAATCAATAAAATGCTTAAGCTTTCAATTTTGGCAGTAGTTTTAGACAGATAATTTGATCTAGTTCGTAATTAGAGAAGATCAACATTGAAAAATTGCAATATTTTTCATAATAAATGAGAAAAACAAACAATAAGTTAAGGAAAATCGGGGATTTTTACGAAAAACCAGTTTTTGCAAAATCAATTTCGTTTTTTTTTTAACTTAAAAACCAATAAACTTAGATACTTGAAATCTTAAAAAATGTTTATATTAGCGTTTCTACACATTTTCAAAATATTTTGACGGGTTTTAGGCTATTTATAGACATTTTCAATTTTTTTTCAGTTTTATTTTCTATAAACCCAACAAAAAATATATTACTTGATAAAAATTCTTAAGAATTTAATTTAAAATCCTACTAACAGATCGTTTCCTCCCAGAATCGTATAAAATGATGTATCACTTAATTCAAATTTAACACATCCGTTACAGTGATCAACTCAACATCTAATGTACAGCAAAGCAGTACCCACTTGCCTACTTTTTTTTAATTTTGGATTATTTTATAACTTTTGATTTTTATATCTCAAAACTACCGCAACTAGAATCAACAAATCGAATTTTCTAACAGATACCTTCCTTAAAATTTATAAACTGATCATTTTTATCTACTAGAAAAACTGTCTTCAGAGGTGTAGTATATCTTTCATTTTAGTTAATATTATACGTATGTATTATGTTCGAAATTAAATATATTCTGCCCCACTTTTGTTGAGTAGGTCAGCGGACTCTCTAATGATGCCGTCTCTTGACCCTAGTTTCAATGATGGCTATTATTACCGATACCATTTGCAATGTTTGGATAGAACGTCTATGGTCATATTTTACAAATTTCACTCACTTTTATCTCAAAAACAACGAAAACACGATCAAAACAATGGAGGTATCGACAAAATGTATACTATACTTCATACTATATTTAAGATTTTTTTTTTATTATTATAAAAAGGTGAAAAGTTGCTTACTATAAGTATGTCGAGCGTACCTCGTAATTGAAAAGTAAATCGCAGTGATGATGTATTAAATTGTATATTTTAACATGGCTATTTAATTTTGATACATTTTGTATCTCACTACCCTTATAATGATTATATTGGATGTATAATAATCTAACATTGTATATTTTATAATTATATAAGATTTAGTTATTATCTGCATAAGTACTTGACGTGTTATTTATAGATATATAAAATAATAAAAATTAAATGAACCATCAAATAAACTCGTTAATTTTTTAGGTATTGAACCTTAAACGTGAACTAATTATATTTTCAGTTGAGCTTTTTGAACACTGCCTATAGGCCTATAGGTTTGTATAACACGCAGAAATAAAATAGTATTAAAACGTTTCAGAATTAATTTTGACATTATCAACCTGTATTAGGAATATGACGACAGTGGTTCCAACAAAGGAGGAGTAAGGGCACAAAACACTAGATATGGAGAAGGTGACAGAGCGGAAGATGGTATGGAGGAACAGGAGGTGAAGGAAAATCAAGAGGAGGAGATGGGCATGTGACTATAGCGGGCGTGCGCAAAGCTAGTCCGTCCAGCGCATCGCGCACCCTCGTCAGTCATAGCGTCGTCGCACGTTTTTGAAGTTCAATCTTAAGACGACGCTGTCCGTGACCGATCATTCTACACGGTCTACCACGACGTGCCACAACTAACCGTAGCTTGGCGACCGTAAACTCGTTCGTGATCTCGAAAATCTATCGATGTCGGGTTTTGTGGTGAATCGTAGTTTTTGTAATAATCTTGAAATCCAGACCGGGTACCTATATCAGCTAAGAACAGTTCGCTAGTTGTTTTCAAAATGGTTTGTAAATTAACGCTAGTATTTAAATATAATTACAGTCGTGTGACTTTATTGTTTTATTTATTTATTTAAGAAACATCAAAACATTCAATATTACAGAGTAATATAAATTATGATATTTACTTCCTATAAGCAATGCTTGAGATAAAAGTAGAGTCTAATATATATTTACAAGTTTACATTTAAAATTAGGTTGAAATAAATATAATACTAATTAAATAATAAATAAAAAAACAGGTACGACACATAGGCTAAGTAATAATTACTGCTAGATATACATTTTTGATTATTATTGAGTAATTCACAATTCATATTAAAAAAATAATAATAATAATGATACCCTAAACGGAAAAATCGCTAGGATATATTTTTGATTTTTAGTTTAAACTATAGTTTATTATCATTTAATTAGATTCCTTTTTTTATAGCCTGTTATATATTTTTTTCTAGTGTGATTAATAGACATTAAGGTAGATTAAAGGTACCAAGTAAACATTTACTTGGGTATAAGTGGTATAACATAATATATAAGTACACATAACGTAATACTTCTCTGCCCACCATTTGGAGATTTCTTTGCCCTGTCGTATTATGTATTATAAGACTGGTATAAATTAATAAAAATTTAAATATTAAAATTCAAGTTTCGCGATAAAAGTTATATTTTCTATCACGTAGTTTCCTAAAGTTATTTTTAACTCTTAAGTTATGTGAACTATAATTATTCAATATAAACGTGTTTCAACAATTACAAAGTTACAAGAAAAAATGATAAGTATTTTACTAATAAAAATATTCTTCTTTTTACTTTTAAGACCTACCTAAATAATTTCAATACTATTTTGCATTTAAGAAAAATTAAATTGTATTAATATATTTTTTTTCTTATTTTAGTTTAATAATGACATAATACTGAAAAAATATGTAAACTTTTAATTAACTTAGCAGTTAATTATAGAATTTTTTCATCATAATTTATTTGTAAAATCAACAAAATAAATATTTTTGAATATAATGTGGATTTAGACGCATATTGAGTACCTGAAAAATTGTATAAGCTGACAATTTATATATTAATTTTTTAAATATCTAAAGCGAGGTAATCTAGAAATTATAAGATATTTATATATCTTATAGCTCATGACATTTTTTTTATGTAGATGCAAATTAAAAATTCAAAAAAATAACCTGCAGTTATAAATTATTATAATTGTAAAAATGCAAAAATAACCAAAGTTGTGTATATATTTACCCCATTGAAGAAATAATAAATAAGCACAAAAAATAACTCGTAAATGAATCAAATGTATTCTTTATTTTGTACTTGGTTAATACGTTTAATAAACAGCAGTCGAAATAGTTTACAATACTGAAAAATCATAAAATAAATTCATTTTAACATTCTCAATTTAACTGTATACCAAACATCAATTAAATCGATGATTAACCAAACGAACTATGTTCCAACGTCTCTCCAGCTACCTATTAAAATTACCTATGTAATTCACATAATACTATTATGGCTTGATTAGCGTCCAAAAGCATTAAAAAGGCATTGTTAAAACAATGTTAATAAAAACAGGATATTATTGGTATTTTCCCTTGGTGGATACTGCGTCCTCCTTTCGTTCGTTTTTACACAGTATTATATTGATATATTAGTGTATTACTATTTTAGATTAAATTAAAATAAATGATAAATTTTTCATTCACAGATATCTAAAGTTTTAGGTCATTGCATTAGAATTTACTGATGAAATCAGTATCTATATGAGACTTAAGAAATCTAAAGTGTAACGACTAATGAGTGAATATTTTTTTAAATGCATTGAATATAATATGAATAATCATATCAAAACTGATGTTTGACCTTTGACGTGCAATTTCGTTTTAAAATTATAAATCTGTTTATAATAGTAAATATTACAATTTATAATAGTTTGAAATTAATATCTATTGTAAAGTAACCAAACTATTTAATATTCTTTTACCTAACTTTTATTTATTTTTCACTGCGAATCTAATTTTTCTTTAGAAATATGCTGCCTTTTATATCTTAAACCTTTGCTATCCCTCTTCAAAATCTAACGTTTTGCTCAACTGTCACTCCCTTACATTTATTTTTACAATACATTTTTGTATAATGAACTCGAAGCATACATTCATCATCTCTTAATGATATTTTAATTTTATGATGCTTCTTTTAAATTTTTTTATTTGTACACTTATTCTTTTCTTGTACAATTTCCATCTAAATTAGTTATATAGTAGGTAGGTATATAGATAGGTATATTATATAACTTATTTATTCAGTAATTTGCATTATAATTATTGTTCTATTATTAAACTTAAATATTAAAATTAATACAATATATATATATTATATAAAACTTTAAAAACACATAATAGAAAATAGGATCAATTAGTGATCCTTAAATAGGTGTTAATAATTTTCCTAAGACAAGTTGCGTGTTGACATTATAAATCCAATTAACTTCTTCTTTGGTTCCTACCTTGAAGACATTTGGCATCATATTTCAATATTGGTGTCATATTACTGGAAATGTTCTTTAACTTAATAACAATAAATAAACATAATATATAGTTATAACTATGAATAATAATAATCCACAAATTATACTTGCGTTTATTACTTTAACACTTAAACCCCGATATTTGTACAATATATTTTATAAAAATATGTACTTATAGTCGTTTCACAATATTTAATTTTTCCTGAATCCTTGCACAAGTCAAACAAATTAATTAAAATTATTTACTCATTTGAATAATTTTTAAATAACGTGCTTTATTATAGTTGTATCATTTAAATATAGTGTTTTTGAATTTAATTAAAAGTACAAAGCATATTTTTTTTAAAAGCATCAGCAGGTACCAGCTATTATAGTACTCGTACAAAACAAATCAAAATATTAAATAATATATAATAATATCACTAGATATAGAGCATAATTTTATTATGATTATATAACAATTTAAAAATAGCAAATATAACAAACTACTGTTGATGTAATAAAAAAATATATTATCATAATGCAATTTAATAAAATAAAGCAATTAAATAATTTTGGCTACACTCATCGAGCACAAACAAATCAGAATACATTTTGTGTACTTTATATTTATGTATTTTGATGTTTGTTATTTTAATCACTTAATAAAATTTTAATCAGCAGATGCCATAGTAAAATATGCATATATTGTTCATTGCTTTAACATTGGTCACACAATCTAAATAATTAAAGAACAAAAATATAAATAATAAGCAAACTGAAGTATACCTGGTATCCTCTTTTACCACATCAACTAGCTTCTATAATTACTTACCAAATTTACTTATTTTTTTTAGTTTCACAGATTGTAGATACATATTATACATAAATATATATATATATTTTGATTAGGTTTTTTTTATACGTTTCATCTACAGGTTCATTGCTAATCGTTTGACCAAAATAGGTTTAAAATTACTTTGTACACGTCATGTCTCATTTAATATATACCTGATATAAGTTACCTATCTGAGAAATGGTTAATTAATATTTAATAAGCTTAAATGTGTCCAATATTGACATGGTAAAATCTTTAATTAATATTGTTATTATAAGATTAGTAACATTTCGATTAAAACATGGACATAATATTATATAGACGAATAAAATTTAACAATATAATACAAACTTTAACTTTGTTAAATAAACAATCAAATTTCCAGTTATTTTATAATTATCCTACATTCTTACGGAAAATATAGAAACTACAAAATTGTAAATAATAATATATTCTATGTTTGGAAGTATTAAGCACGAAACTCGATAAAAAGAAAGTTATATATAATCAGTATTGTTAATAGTATAATATAATTTTTAATAGTTACACAATATTATATTAAATATTTCCCTTAATGTTACCAGCAACATACTGAAATATATAATATGTGACGACAAGCGCTTATTCCTTTTTAAAAAATGAAGCAGAAATTATAATACATATTTTTATAAACATATATAGTGGAATATTTCTCAAGGTTAACTATACGACTTGACTTGATGATATTATAATTTTACATTAATAATAATCTATTAATAAAGAGATATATCGTTAAATAGAACAATATATATATATTTTTTCTTATATTTAAGTACCCATCTAAATATAGAATGATTGTATAGTATACCTATGTTTAACTGCCGAGTAAACGAGTAATTTAACTAGATACAAAGTACATCGCATATTATTAATAATACATATACAATATTATACATAATATACTATAACAAAATTAATTATCGTTTTGATTTTATAATTGTCTTACATTTTTTTGTAATGCTATTATTTTAACATTTCATCAGATTCTATACAGGTAGTAGCCTAGTAAGTACTGTACGTATCATTAATGATTATAAAAACTAATAACTGTACGCGACCACTATTATACATAACATATACATAACTTTAGTCATGTACAATCGTGTACTATAAATATGCACATTGCAAAATGAACATAATAGATATACTAACGCACAATAAACAATATACACCTATCAATATTAATTTCAATTTCGTAATAATCAACTATATTATTGGATGTTGTATAAATATATAATAATGTTCCCTAGAATTATAAATATTACTTACTTGTAAATAACGCGTATCATCGATATGAATTTAGTTTTAACTAATCATTTTTAAATATATTTAATACCTAAATCTCCAAAAGTAATAGGTCTTATTCCTTACATTATCATTTACGATTAATTTGTGCTAAACATAAAAATATAATACAAGTATCAAATTTTAACACAGACTTTGAACTTTGAAGACTAACTATGAAAAATACATTTTTTTTCTATTTTTTTTTTTTAACGTTAATTCATATTTTTCTTGTAACGGGCTACGTATAAACAACCTTATATGAAGCTGTACAATAATCGTGGCGAAATAAGAAGTATTAAAAATTCTTCTAAGCGTTTTTTTTTTTTATTGAAAGTAATTCTAAGTTCAATAAATGACCAAATTCTGACATAGACTAGCCTAAAGGTACTTGCTAAAGTAGTGTAAATTGTACAAAAACATTTTTTTTTAAAAGTTGTATTAATATAATGATTAATAATTGTAGTACCTAACTACATTTAAAATAGACAGCCTGTTTAATAAGAATATCTATGCATTTTATACCTATGAGGTGCACTTGTCTCAAGATTATTTACTAATTGTAAGTAATCTGCCGATATTAATGATTTCGTCATCCTTCTGCTTTAAGAAGAACCTCCCCTTAGAACGCTTTGTACAAACAGCAATAACATTAATGATATGTGTCTTCGCAGTTTAAATGTACCGAACTGTATCAACCAAATATTTATTGATCATTAAATTACTACTGAAACTAATCTCCCTGTCTATAATAATATTTTGATGGGTTGTTTAACTAAACATATTCATTAATAAAACGGTGAGTATATCCGTACTTGAATAAATGTGCTGGTTTCGAAATTTCAAGGATATTGAAATTCAATTTGACAAAAATAATATGATACTTTAGAAAAAAAAATATCATAGATATTATTCAAGTATAAAATACTTTACTTAATTTGGTAAATATCTTAAAAATATTTTATAAACAGTAAATATTATGTAATAAACGAATTATTTTAAAACAAGAATTGTTTATAATGATTTTTATTTAATTTTCAAAACGAAAAATTATATTGAGTTTATAGTATAATATTGATATTTAAAAAATGTAAATTGTCAACACATAAAATAAATATAGTATAAAAGTCATATTTCTAAAAATGTTTAGATTTTGAATGTTCGGCAAGTACAACGATCATATTATATCTATTTTACAACGATGTTGATTTTTATTAATATGCTTAATTTTTATAAATAATTAGAGTGATCCTTAAGTTGAATGTAAATCTATTAAAATCAATGTGAATTGATTTGAAATTAAACGTATGATGATGTTGTACCTAATATATGTTATTTAAGCATAACAAACGAAGATATTAACATATTTAACAACCATTTTTAAACAAGTCTATTTTAATTATTTTTCAATTGTAGATAAAACAATTTAAGACAGGTCACTGTAGAAACTAAATATTAAACACTTATCCCAAATTGATTACTTAGTGCCCTCGATGATATAAAATTTGAATATCGATAATAATATATTGTTATGAATCATTAAGCGGTGCACTTAATACCTACTTAATTTTGGTTGGAGCTCGGTCAACTGCTAACTATATTATAATAGTTCAATATCCATTTTGAAATGTTTTCGAATATGATATATTGATATGTTATCTTTCAATAATTGCATATTAAACCCAATAATGATCGATAATCTCCTAGTCAAATAATATAATAATGGTATATTATCATTACATAAATATATATATTGTATATTGTTTTCAATTATATTTGAGATCAATATTAGCCCGAAACTACAGATTCACTACCCACTGAGATTTTCTCTAAACTCTCCTAGCTGCAATTCAATTCTAGTCTGGACGTTTCGTCTGTTTGTCTAGTTAGATTATGAATAACAATGTAAAATATATCTACGTTAGAAGTTTTATAACAAAATGTTCTCATATTTATTTTTCTAATCCTTTTATTATTATAAAACTCAAAATAGTGATTAATTTTGACTTTAAAAATATTTAAACATTTCATACTAGTCTACTGTGTAGTTCAATTTACCATACCATAATTATTTGTTAATATTATTATAAATTGCAGTAAACAACATTATATGTCAGCTAAAAGAACTTAGTATTTACGAGCCTTTGAATTATATATTTAAAAGAATAAAAAAGTTTTATGTAGATAATTGCCAAATCAATTAATTTAATTTAAAATTTAAATCCAATAATTTATTGGTACCTACTGAAGTATTAAAGTTTTTGAACATATTAATTATATTACCTATATATATACGTACAAGTCTAATACACCTATACTAAATATGTTTTAAAGTTAAGATTATTCAATAAATATGTATAGACGGGTTTAATATTTATTGTTGTATAGTTTAGTATATAAGAATCATATTACAAATAAATATAATAAATAAACAAATTTCACCATGTATTTAGAAAAAAACATTTTTAGTCAAATCACTTCACACGTGAGGTGTTACGCGATTATTAAGTGTAAAATTGTTTTTAAACCATTATACGTATAACTTAAACTGTTTTTTCACATCTTATTATTGGGTTTTAATACAGAACGGCATATGTGTAGTTCGTAATACCATTCAAAGTGTAGAAAATGTCACTCAGATGAAAATCGCGGTTTGAAAAACGGATATAACAACATAGCTATAATAATAATATTATAATCACACGTCTGAATGCTTGATAGGGCTTCGCAATAATTGGCAGTATCAAATAACATTATTTTAATTCTTTACTCGGTAATAACATTTACTACTTTTAATCACATGTATAAAATATTATGTTCATCGTGCGTGAAGAAATTAAAACATCAATGTACGTTTACAGCCACATGTCCGTTTAAATCGGTTGTCGCGTTGGCATTGATGACAAAATTATTTGCCTCGTTCGGTATTGCTTGGCAAAACGTAAATGTATAGTCCGGATATTATACGCATTATAATATAATAATTATTATTCATCAATAATAATAATAAAAAAGGTTTTATTGAAAATTCAGACACTTCTTAAAAAAATAATAAAATATAGTCAATACGAATTCATGTTGCGTGGGTACAAACGAAAACGCCGGTAGCATACTGTTTATGGTACTGTTGTACAGCGAGTCAGTTTGTTAAATCTTTTTTTATGATATATACAACAGTATAAAATGTAATTTATTTGGGTTCATTTTTTTTTTCAATCTACCCATGTTGTACGTCACGATGTTATGATAAATATTGCATGACGTTTATAGAAATTATGCGTTAAAAATGTCAAATATTAACAATAAACAGACTGTCCTAATGACGTCCTAATCTCCTACTATACAATATAATAATATTATGCATCTGCAATTGCACTTATTCTATGTATCGCGATCGATAAAATTGATTTAGGTACACCTCCGCATCGCCCATGATCATAAGATTGTATGCTCCCGCTTTCATACAGGACTCGTTATTATTGTACATTCGATGACATATTACTCGCATATCAACTTGTATATATTATATACGTAGTCATCCAATTTGTCTTCGAACACTCTATAACAATAATAACATATATATTGTATAGTTTATACGACGAAATAACTTTTTTTCTTATAAAGTTATCTGTTATATACTCTCAATTTCTCCTTCGGTTTCGCTTTCCTTTTTTTTTTTTTTTTTTCAATTTCGACCCATTGAGTTTCACATCCTGATTCCTGAAATGGTGGAAAAAACGACAAGTCGTCGCCTGCAAGACAGCATTTTCGTCGTCATTGTAATACTACTACAATAAAAAACGTATGCAGGGACCCCCACCCCCTGAAATGTCTTTCTTCTTCAGAAAATCTTATTTAACATCATAACCAATACACTAAGTATTTTTATCAATTGTTACCATGCTTATTATAGAGACTGGAGAAGTTCTAGATAACTAGGTTAAAGCATACTCTTTTTATAAAACAATTTTAGACTAACTTTAATTTGTTTTAACCAATTATATACAAATTGTTTAGAGAAAAATAATGTAACTCAAGAATTTATACAATTGTTTTCGGTTTTGCATCTATAATGGTGTAATCTATTAAATCGTATGAGCTGCCCGTATTAATTGTTTCACTATTTGGATTTATTGTATCTGTTGATTGATTATCTTAAAGTTTTTACTTTTAAAATGTTATTTTTTCCAGATTCAATTACAAGATATTACAGTTAAAAGAAATATAAAAATGAGCATTTAAAATAATCATTGAATTTTAATGTTTACACTATTTATTAATTTAGCTTGGGGGATGGGGTATGGGAATAATTATGGTTATACGTATTAAAGTGGCGTATTATGTGTGCCATGCGTTATAGGCGCATGACTGTATTATTTGCTCGTCGCCGAGCATTAAATGTTGACGTCCTGTACGAGTACGCGATGGCCGATGATGTAAATATCGGAAGACAACGGTATGGGAGTGCGAGATCTATATAAATAAACCCGTACGGAATGATTGTGGACAGCTAGTTGGTTGTGATTTTTTGAAGACTGTGGCGTGACGCACTTACACCGCGCAGCAGTGTTATACGTATATACATCGCTTGTTTACAAAACCCGCGCATGCTCGAATAATAATGATACTGCAAGGATAATTATAATATTCCTATACTAGATAAACAAATCTTACTAAAATAAAAACGGGTGTGAACCACAAAAGTTAAAAAAAAAAAATTATACACTGTTATTAAACGTTTCAATTTTTATTTTACATACAAACGGTACAAACTATAAAAATGAAATAAGTAAAATAAGTTATTGGAAAATATAAATACATATTATTATGTTATCATTACCAGTGCTGTGGTAAAACTTGAGACTTCCTTTGAATCTAAAGCAACAAGATTACTAACAATAATCCAAAAATACTTTTTAAATATCTAAAAAATTCATCATAATAAATTTGTACAATTTTTTTTTTTGGAATCGCACAATGTCAACGTTAGCCTAACCTAACCTTCGCAGAAAGCGACAACTACAGTCTATAAGTTTTAGCAAAATTTAAAATAACCCGATAAATCCTTAGAAAATTTTTAATATTAGTTATGTACTATGTTGTCCCAGCATAATTTGCAATGACGACTTAACGGACATCTGTTAAAGCTATAATATTCAATAATAATAATAATAATAATAATAATAATAATACCCTTTCGTGACTACGCCACCGCGTAATCGTCCACTAATACGTATTACTACTGCTCGGTCACCGATTCGTTTTTTCTTTCTTTCGAGCTTTTCATTATATCATATTATTAAGTATTACGCAAGTCCACTTTTCAAATTTTGCGCCGTGATACCACTTACACTAAGGCACATAGTAATATAGTATGCACGATTTTCTAATGATGGGATGGGGATTAAATTTTTTTAATTTAAAATATTAAAATTAGTTACCTAGATACTCTACTGTACCGACGAACAAATCACTTTTGAGTTTCTGATCAAGTAATAACATATATCGATTTTCTTTTCGCATGCTATTAAATTATATTATTATATGCATCACTTAATGTAATTGATTTAAATGATTTATGGACAACTTTACTATCGTTGCAAAGTCGTAATAAATATATTGGAACCACTTGATAATACATATTTATATTATTTATATATATAAAAAAGGTCATTTAAAATATGCATTTTAATAATTTAGCATAGACGTAACATAGAGTATAGAAGATTGACTTTGAAATTATATGATGTAATTTAAAAATAGTTTTTCTCGAACTTAAATTGTCTATAATAGTTGTTACAACATTAATTACGAACGGTAAATAAATTATAGATACTTCTGACAGGGCTAATAATACTATATTATACTAATTATGTTTTTAAAATATTTTAATATCAAAACCAAGACATAACCACACTCGTCCACAGTCATAATAATATCGCATAGATTTATACAAAATCACATATTTATTCTGGTTGATCGTATCATATTATGCTAAGTATACACATACACAACTGTAACATGCCCCACCGTTACGATATGTTTATGGTACCTAAGTCCTATTAACTATTTAGCCATTGACCAATACTAATATACAATTATAATGATTCAGATCTTGAACCATAAAGATGTTATTTATGCATTAGATATTTATAATTATAATTTATAAAGATTTATCGGCATTTCAAAAAAAAAACTTAGAAAAATCAAAAATTTCAATTGTTTATAAATAGCTTAAAAAAAGTTAAAATATTTTGAAAATTTAATTCTAAATAGATAATGCTAATATAAACATTTGGTGAAAATTTCAAGTATTTACAACTATTCGTTTTTGAGTTACATCATAATAAAAAAATCGATTTTGTCGAAAACAGATTATGCGTAAGAATTCTTGTTTTCGGTTACTTTTTTAGGGTTTTTCCAGACGCTTTTGAAAACTGCTGGACATTTTTACTTTTGACCCCGAACGTACCAACTAACTTCATTTTCTTTTACGAAGAGGGGCTGAAGTCAAAAAATATTATTTTCACTCCAAAACATGACAGACAAAAAAAAAAAATTTAAAAAAAACATACATTATTGTAAAATCAATACATTCTTCACTTCGTTCAAAATCTAAAATAATATTCGGATATATTCATTATTAAAGGAAAAATGCAGAGTCTTCATAAATCACCTTATAAATAATATGACGACGGTCAAACACAGATCGTTTACCTGTATTTTAGTGTTCAATATACATAGGTATTGCTCAACGTTATTGACCTTATTTTCCACACTTTGTCAGTAAACTGTGTGTGCTCTAGATTAAATTCGTTCGACGATAGTACACATATTGTCCCTGAATGACTAAAACATAAACTTAAAAATCAATCATATTGTGATGACTAACACTTCAAAAGTTACACAATTTATGCTCAAAAGGTTCCACGTTCTCGGGTCATCCCTAAATAAATGTACGTTATATATTAAAAAATAACAGCAAATAAAAAAAATAGAGAGAAAATATAATAAGATTTCAACTAGCATTCCCATAATAGGCCACTGGCTATATTTATCTTTGAGAACCATTTTTAAAAAACAATTTTTTGACATTTCAAATAAAGTTTAAACGATATTATCAGTTTAAACTTGTCTAATTGTTTTCTATAAAATATTAAATACTGTATTTCTCATAGAATTGCATCTCATATTTAATAAAAAATATATTGGTATTGTATTCATACATGACATGAATAATGAAGTAATAATAATGATGTTTAAAAAAATATATATAATGTTAACTGATCGCAAAAAAAATTCAGATTTAAATAAAAATAATGATGAAGTGATTACTGGTCTATATACGAAATAATACATTAATGTTGCAAATATATTTCCGATTTACATAACTATTTATTCCTATCATACGGGATTTATATTATTTATATTATATGTATACTTTTATAGAAAGTGTTATTTTATTCGTATTCCTGGTCTAAATGAATTCGACTAAACACAATTTAAAATATTAGTGTTGTAAAACGTTATTGGTGACAAAAATTTAAAACTTAACAATTATATAATTGCACACAATATTTGTTAAGTGTACATGTTAGATACATCGGAAGCCATTTTGAAAATTTAATATTTCGTGAAAAAAATGTTGACCTTTTGTGATAACCCTGTATTGACAAATAAGTTTTCACGATGATTTCGTAGACATTAATGACAAAGGACTGTTAATAAAGTATAATTACAGAAAACTTAGACATTTAATTAATTCAATGGCTATTTATTATATATCTACCTATATATTTTATTATTTTTATAATGTTGATGAAATAATACACCATATACGATATACAGATTACTCATTGTAGTATGTGTATTTTACTATACAATTTTATTTTATTTTTAATTATTCAATATATTATGTTCTTACTTTTAATAATAAATTTATCTTACTCGGTAGTTGGTTATTAACAGTTTCATTTCGTTTCATTAGGTAGGTGTATTTAATAATAATTATACTACGTTTTAATTTTCAAGATTGTTTTAAATCATTATTATGTGTGCCTATTTCTAAATCACAATACAAGATATATATATATATATATATATATATATATATAGTATTAATGTTTTATTGTTTGTTTTATAATTCAGTTCTGAAGCCAAATAAATATAAATATTTTCGTAGTAATACCCGTTGTTATTTAATAACTTAAACGTAAACACTAAACTTCACCTGCGCTTCAACATTACTACGCGTATAATTAAAATGCATTTTTAATTAATATAAAAACTAATAAAATATATTATTGTTTACAGCATTACATTTTCTTTTATTAAAACTAAACTTGGCTTCTGTGATATTGAAGTATTATCGTGACAATTACTACAGAACTATAATTCTTAAAAATAAAAAAATAAAACATAATATATAGTTCAGTTATTAATATAGAAACAATTTATATTTATATTTAATAAATTTTTAAATTTTGAACAATTTATTATATAATGTGGATGTCCATTTACGATTATCAAATTATTATTAAATTATTTATCAGAAACAAAGTTAAATGAGCATGCGTGTTTATGATGTTCGTATATTTTGAAACTATGGAAACTTTAATATTAGTTAAGTTAATCAAGTTAGCTATTATGAAATAAGCTGCATCTGTACATGTAATCCGTATGATATATTTATTGTTTCTATACACAAAGAACAGATCATCGCTGAATAACATTATCTAAAGCCACCCTCTTGATTTAAATAGACTGCAAATCTGCGTGTAATATTATATAAGAATAAAGAATTTAAATTATTATTATTTATATTTAGATACCATCGTTATAGTTATCTCAACAATTAATTTTCCAAAAATTATAATAATATGTACTGCAACAAAACAAAAACTGTTTATATTGGATGGTAATTGAACATTTATCGTGTCCGATTTTCGATTGGCGGCCATACGATATATCACATAAGACTTGCATATTTAATAATTGTCATGGTATATTATGTATTTATGCATTAGTTTCAACTTTAAACTTTTTTTCTTCATAATAATATCTGTAAATACTATTTATTTCATATATCTATCACACTAAAATTAATATTTCATAAATTGTGGTATTTAATAAATTAGTATCAATAATCAATTATTTATGACAATGATTTTTGTTTTGTATTGGAAATAAAATTAAATACTTAAGTCCACTTTGGATTTGATGAAATAATACTCATATTTATTAATAATAATATTATAAAATATGTATGTATGCATTATGTATACAAATAAATAAATCTATTCTGAAGGCCTTTGATAATATTTTTAAAATAGTTGAGTTTCAACAATATTTCAAATAAAAACTATAAAAAAATGTTTTTTTTTTTATTTTACCATTCTTTGATTCTTGACAAGATTATAATTTTGTTTATCGTCCTTAAATATTAATGTAAATTGCAGAAAATACTATAGGAAATTCTCTTTATCAACAAAATTATTCATATTATTCGAATATAAAAATGTATATATTGAGGGTATTGTAAAATATAGAATACATAAATATTTATGAAAGAAATCTGTTTGAATATAACTTAGACGATTTCGTATTGATTTCTAAAATAAATTAAATATTAAACATGTATTTATATATAGACAATACCAATTTATTCTTTTTCCCTCAAACTAAGGGTGAAATAACATAAAACTCAAAAACTATATTAACCACTTGTCGACCAAAAATTAAACTTTATTACTTTAATCAAACAAACAATTAACTTCCATAGCCCAAATAGATAGAGTGGCATACCAATAAATTCCAAAGTTTAATAACAGTAACGAGTCACAATACACAAGTATTTTATTATAAAACAATTTATTTTTATTCTAGCTTATTTCAATCATACAATACAATATAAAAAATTGAAACCAATTTAATTTCACTGTCATGTTTGTTAATATGAATGCAAAATAATTATTATTTTCTAATAACATACGCGTGTAGTATTAATTTATGATTCTATTAAGTATAAGCGACTCTGCAATTTCAACGTAATATATACGATATATACATAACGCATATTCTATAATACCTATACTTATAATAACATAGGTATATATTATGAACTTTACTATACCCAAATATTTAAAAAAATTCATTTTAAAATCATTCTAAATATGTTATAGCTATTGTTATCAAGCATACATTGTGTAAAGGGGATTTTTTTTTTTTTTGAATTTTCCTTTCAGTTCCCTTATATAATATATTACAAACTAAAGCTAAATAGTATTACACTTAAATTAGTAATAGCAACATAGTCTATTGTAAAAATATATTACGAAATTAGATTTAATTCATACACGTATTTACACAAAAATTACATTTTTATATATAAAATTAAAAATATTTAAAACTAAATTTATATTTGAAAGTTTTAAACAAAGTTGAAAGTTTTATTGTACTTTTAAAATGAATTTTTTAAAACAAAACTTCAAATAACTATACAATAATTTCAAATGCATGATTTTATACTAAGTAAAATTTTAAATAGGATTAACTGAGTTATTCTAGCGTTCTTTGTCATATTCGCCCCCGATAATATTGATAATATAAAATAACGTTTAAAGTTTATCATTGATTGCAATTTAGATGTTAAGTTTAAAAACAAAAATAAATTATGATCTGGTAATAATATTTTCCTATGCTAAAAATATAGTTTATAAAAATTGTTATTTTAAGAAACAAAAAATTCAATATTGCGCGTTAATAATATCAATCAAACAATAATTTTTAAAATCTCAAAAATGATTGATAGGTACATTTTTAAAAAAATTTTACGATGATGTTTTTAATTAGTTTAAATGTAATTTCAAATTAATTTAACTCCAGTCTCCACTCAGATTTATTTTTCCAATTCTATGATTTATAATTTTTTCTAAATACATAATAAATATAACAATATAAAGCATTAATCTGACTCCTAATCTAGAATAAGCTGAGTAAATACTCAATAATGCTGCTCTCTTTTTGGTATTTTTTAAATTATATTACTTTTGGTTAAATGAACTGCTATTTTATATATTATGCAAATCAACCCAGTTTCTCAAGTGCCAAGAGTATTCCGAATAATTTTAGTACGGTATACGATACTTATGAAAGAGGTAATTCCTAAACTTTTTTTCAGCGCATTAATACATTTATAATTTTTACTGATCAGACATTACGTGAATGCCCATAATATAACTCCTGCAGGGTTACGTACTTTAGTAAATACCTATACTATAAAAGGGAGCAGAATAAGGTAAAACTTATTTGTTGTCAAAAAACAAACACGAACTGTGAGAGAAGTTTGTTACAAGCAAGTTAATAAAATACCTAGTCTCTTGTTATAGAGATATCAGATTAGGTTACATTATTAATCCATATTTATATTTAAATGAATCTTATGACTAGAATATGAACTATTAAACAGAATATAATTTGTTATTTTAGTAGTCCTTTTTTCTCAATTATCGTCCTTAGCTTATTTTATTAGCTTATTTATTTTTTATATATGTTTAAATTACATCTATATATACTCAACCATACTAAAAAATATGTATATATATATATATATATATATATAGCTTGGCACATGCACTGTTTACTCTGACATTTTGCTTACATTTTAAACTATGATTATAGAATTGTATAGTTAATAAATAATTTGTAAAGAACAATACCCGTTCAAATAAAGTAATGTTGGTTAAAAAAAAAACAATTTCGATATAGTACGTATATTCTATACATTGGATTTTTAAAAATCGTAATCGTTGCAACAAAATTATTTTTTGTAGTTTAAACATTTAAATTATATCATATTAACAGAGGTTTCGAAATGTTATAATTTTGTAATTTCATAACATTGAAACATAAAAATATTAAATGTCCATTAAATATCCAGTAAATACAAAACAAAAATTTTTGGAAATAAGAACTTGTCTTCGCATTCAAATGATTGGTACACGATTTCATATCATTAAAAATAACCTTTGAAAATCATTAAAAATATTTTGATTTTCAATAAACTTAAATATCGTGACAATTTGTAGAACGATGTTGTCCATATTATCGTACTTCAATTAGCAGATAATATAATTTTTTTCTATTATTTTTATTAAAAATGAAAATAAATAAATTTGTATAATAAGCTAAACATTTATTACCTATGTATTATATTCACTTGTTTATAATATACATGTAAGTTGTTATGTGTACACATCATTTTTATATACGAGTACGTCCATTACTTTTTAAATTATTAATTTTACCAACCAAAAATTAACGATTTATATAGTTCATAAAAAATACATTTTAATTTTTACATCTAAAAACAAATAATATGTTTATATATTATTATATATCCAATAATTGACAGTTTATTAATCAGTTGACAGATTTTTATCAATATTCCTATCAACAAAATATAACTTTTATAAACTTATATAGTAAAATATTAGAGATTAACTATTGAAATTTAGATTTTCATTCATATGAGACGGATATTATGTTTACTTTATGGTTTATGTTATCATAGAATTTATCACACTACATAACAAAATAAATATATTTAATTTTTCTTTATACTGATCGTATTTTTCACGTTAGTATACATTGCTTTATTGCATCAACTTTTAGCAAGGAAGTTCTAATTATATAATGACAAATTAAGTACGACAATTTATTATTTAAACGTGTTCACAATAACTTACAAATTAACTGTTCGTTTCGTGCCAAAATTCCTAAATGGTCTAGTAAAATTTAACGTAAAAAATAAATGGGTAATAGGTATAATTTTAAGTTTTAACGGAGTATTAACAACGATTTAAAACCGAGTAGTTATAGCACTAATGTATGTTTTAACTTTTTAAACCAAGAATAGCTGATATCATATCCATGACTCTTCTTTTTTAAATACTTTATATCAATATAACTAAGTATATATTTTTAACTTTATTATCACTTTCGTTTTTAGGTATGCATATTGTGTCTATTAAATAACTAAATAACAAATTTAATCTTGAAATTATATTGATGAATGCATTTGCTTATTGTTTTATACCAAGAATTAAGATAATAAATAAAAATATATCACAGTTATATTTTAAAAATAGTGTAAATTGATATTAAGTTTACAGCAGATACAAACAGATATAGAGTTTAATATTAATTTAATACAAAGGTTGTGCGAACAGTTTCCTTGAAATATATGTTTAATTCAACGATGTACCAAATTCACGTTACGTACAAAACAAGTAGGTGTTATAACTGTTTCTTTGTCGTTTTTGATTAAATTGTTTTGTAAATAATTTAATCCATTTGTAACGCTCTAATCGGTTCTAACGAGTAACCACGGTTGTTGACTGTTGATGTTTTTACATTGGTAGGTACCTATTCAAACGTTTTAATACAATGCACTGAACGTATTTTCTTTATCATTATATATTGTTCTGTTTTCTGAAAAACTACTTTAAAAAAATTATATTTTCCTTCATGTGGCTTTTACAAATTTCGTTATAAGCAACTGTTAAGTGTTAGTAAAGGAAGTTCATACTGTTTTAGTGCTCGTCACAAAGACATTCGCAACTTTGTGCACTGAACGGAATAAAACAATATCAAAACGGTATTATTTTTGCTCAAAATACATTGTTGTAATACATTCTAACCACCTTGATAATAATAATTATTATTATTATTATGTTTTTTCTTGCTCTACAAAACAAAAATTGGGTACATCAGACTTAATGAAAGTAAATGCAAACATTTTATAAAACTTACAGTTTTGAGTTATACGTTTGATAGGTTTACAATAAAGTATACAAAAAACAAAATAAGCAAAAATGATTTTTAACATTAAAAATCTACCACAAGTTTTATATTTTTCTCGCTCATAATCTAAAAAAATATATTTTCCGTTTAGATGAATCACAATTTTAATACGTTTTTTAAATACATCTGAATATTTTATTATATATTAATAAACTATTAAATAATAAATTCCTGAATTTTATGATCATTATTCGTAATTTCAAAAAAAAAAGAAAAAGATGTATCAATTTAATGTTGTAGTTTTAATTAATTTTTTTTTTATTAAGTAAACATTTTATTCAAATTTAATTATCATGGAATTCTTAAGTAGATAGTAAATATTTATGAAAAATAAATATTACTTATATGTATAATTTATGTTTTTTTTCTTAAAAATAAATAAATAAATAAGAAAATGTAGGTATAATCTATACAATTAAAAGCAAAAAGTAAACCTAGCAGGAATTACAATCAAAACTAAATGCTTTTTTTAATGTGATCTTCCAGAGACTCTATTTCAGCTTGATTGAGTTTGATTATTTATTTATTTAATCAATACCTTATACACTCAAGTACAGATTGATAACACATACATATACATTTTATATATATATTGAATGGAAGCAAATATGGAGATAGTAGGCATTTTAACATATAAAGAATACGATTATTAACGTATCGTGGAGCTTTATTTGTATAATTTACGGAGGTTATTGCTGGAAAAATTGAAACGCATTTAAGTTTGATACTTAAGTCGACCAAAAAATGTGGATTTTGTATTATATTATTGTAGAATAATTATGTTGTCAGTAGACAATAATTTAATTGTTTAAAAAGATTTTTACTTAAAAAATATCAGGGTTAATTTATGTTTTAGTCAATTTAGTACCAAACCCATTTACCATTTTTTATGGTAGAACCATATAAACATCAAATTTGAAGGCTTTTGGTGACCCAAAATCTTTATGGCTAAGAACAATTAAATATATTACTGAATCTATCTACATTTAATACGATTTGTACTCAATAATAATAATAATAATAATCTATATTTTATTTAGCAGTATTGATGTTTACAAAAATGAAATTACATATATTGTTATTACACTGCTTCATCCATCGCTAATGATAATAATATCCTTGTTTTGATAGACTAGAAGCTCTAAAAAAAGGAAAAGAATATTTTTAAGGAAAATATAATAATAATATAAAATAATTAATTATAAAATAAAATATACATATTATAACTTATACTATTAATAAAATATACATTACACAACTAGTTAGCTGTTCAATAATCATCTCTTTACAAATAACTTAAAAATTATAAATTTATACATCGATGACAGTTTTTGTGGTATACGAGTTGTATTATGTGGTTATGAATGGCTATGTGAATTAAGTTATTTTTTAATATGTAAAATAAAGTTATTTCATAGGTAGTATAATTTTTGTATGCATAAAAGTTTAGTTTCTGAGTATAATTGTGTAGTGGGAAAAAGCTTCGGCTTATGATACATAATTTTTATAGAGGTATTTTGTGCTACTTGTATGCCGCTAATATACGTTTGTGGAGCTCCCCCCCCCCATACCACTATTCCACATTCTATTATAGATTATTGATAAGGCAAAGTATATATTTTTGAATCAGCGTACGTTTTGAAATTGCTATGCCATATTATAGAATGCATATAATTTACGTAATTTTGAATTTAATTCTGAAATATGTATGTTCCATCGTAGATGTTTTGATCGAATATAACTACCAAATATCTTGTATGATTAACTATATTTATGTTAGGACAATTACACTGTTCGTCGTATTTATATATTGATGCATGGACTTAAAAATTAGAAAACTTTAACTATGTTATATTCGGACTTAGTAAATCACTTGTTCTATTCTTGATCGGATAAAACATTTAATCTCACAAATTACATGCGTGTTATACAAAAATAATTAGACGTTTATATATTGTAGCTTTTGCGTTAATTATTAGGTAATAGCAGGTAGGTAATCCAGAATAATATGTATACAATAATTAAACTTCTGAAAACTTTTATTGTAAAATTGAAAGAAAATAGTCATTATATAATTAATAAAAGTATACAAGTTATCAAATCTATCTTTTACCATTTATGTTTAGCATATTAGTTTAAACGCAATTTAAAACACTTGCACTTAAATAATATCATTAAACACAAAAACCATAAGTATATACTATTATCTCTTTTTTTTTTTTAAAAAAGTAGTACCTATTAATTATACATTTAAATTGTCCCCTGGCAAAATGGATTACGTGCAGGTCATAATTTCTAATCCCTCCCATAAGGTCTATTTATAAACATCACTTAACTGCCTTTTATATTAACTCCCCCTCCCATCACCACACCCGATTAAAATAGAAGGAAATTCCAGAAAAATATTTAGTTATTAAAACTAACAATAATTTTTGACACACTGTATTTTTACATTTAAATCAAAAACTTTTACGTACGACTTTTGTCCCTTTTTCGTCGAACTGTTGGGACAAATATTTCTATGGAAAACGATTTATTGAGGTCATTTTTTTTATAAATATGCGATCACGTTGCATGTAAATCCATTTTAAATATATATGTACAACAATTGGGTCCGTTTAACTTCTATGATATATTTTTCCGATTATTTAAATGAAATTCAGGACATATTGTAGTGAATTATTTTGCCCTCTGTTCATTCGTGAACGTTGTTCAATTTATTTTCAATAATAAGTGTAGGAGTGTAAACATCAATAGTTGGCGTACAACTCGAATTGTTTTTAATACGCTGTATCATAACTTTCAATTAAGTTCTAATAGTTACAGTATATATTTTTTAATTGTTAAAATACCGATTACACTTTTTCAAAAGGTCTTCGAATATATAATATGCGAACTAGCAATTTACATTGTTTATTAATTGATCACGTCATACTGTTCATTGCAATTATTTTGAATAAAATATAAATAATATTTATCAATTTAAACACAGTTAATAAGTTTATAACTCTGATATCTGCTATTTAATATTCAGCCGCTAATTATATTCTTAATAATAAATGACAATATTTTCAAACTATGCCAGGTTACTTTACCGTTTCCGCTTAAACTTTAAGCAGTAAAATATGTCTAAAAATTTTAACCTCAGATCACGTCTTATTTATCAAAAATTAGACACCTGTGGTTAAGATTATAGTTATAAACAATTTTTCATTTACTCAACAAAACATTTTCAACTGAAATGTATAAGCTATCTTTTGTTAAATGATTACAATAGGAATTCAAAACTATCGAACAAACAATGAAATATCACTCAAGTAAGAAGTTAAGATCATAACTCTTTTATTTCGATAAGACTGTTGATTGTAGATTTAATGTTTACTTGTAAACTGTATAAAAACAACAATTGCAAAATAACGTAAATAAGAATCCATTAAAAGGAAAAAAAGTTTTATCTAGTAACTCAGTATACTGAACACCTAGGAATTAGAATAAATAATACTATTTTTTTTTTTTAAAACAGTTGTTTAAATTTAACGATCAAGAATGTCACACTGTTTTGTCAAATACGTTTGAGAATACTCAAAGTTTACAAAGAACTCACCGTCTGCCAAAAAAACTAGTACTGTAGCGAACAAATTTACGTGCAACGTTGTCATGTCATTTACATTTTTATCGAATGATTCAACACGTTGAATTTTTTTAAACT
Source organism: Rhopalosiphum padi (assembly GCF_020882245.1). Taxonomy (NCBI): domain Eukaryota; kingdom Metazoa; phylum Arthropoda; class Insecta; order Hemiptera; family Aphididae; genus Rhopalosiphum; species Rhopalosiphum padi. Next base: position 19,963,233 of record NC_083600.1, on the reverse strand, counting down.
GAAAATTTAAGTATAATGAAAAATAATAATAATATTTGGTATCTATATATATTGCTAAAGTTAGCTATAATACGTTTATAATGTATATAATATATAAATAAAAATGTCCAATGTCATAGTCACAAATTATAACAGTTATAAACTAATAAAATTAATGTCAAAAGATAATAGGTTAAGAAATGATAAGCTTTAATAAGTTGCTTTTAAATAAATTTCTGGATATAACCTCAACATAATCTATAACTATTTTAATAAAGGAACTGCATTTTGTACCACATACTATATTTATTTTTAAATTTAATTATTCATTTGTTTTATTTTTTCAGTTATTATTTATTTATTTTTTTTTTCTTTGCTTATATCGCAGATCATTAACTTTAAAAACGCATCTTTTACTTCTACATGACTTAAAGTATTATAAACCAATTTACATCTGGAGCCTCTTTCTTGTGTCATCAAACTTTTGCTATGCATTTTGAATTTAATTTTTGATATTTATCTGGACGAGTATCAAATATCGTGTTCAATCGTTTGATAAAAATTATTAAGTGGATGGCACCGTTAGAAAAAAGAAATAAATTGTGCGTCCACGTCGTATTTTTCCATTTTTATCAATGACAAAATTCTATTGGCTCACTTATATAGTAAGAAACCGTATCAGGGTATAGGTATTTATAATATTCAGAAACCATACGTGAGTTTAACTTCCGGAGCCCCGCGGAAGTTAGATAACGCTGATTCTGTATTATGTGAAAAAATATCTAAATTCGTCTTTAATATCGGCCTACCTATATAATATCAACTTGATAATTGCAAGTTAATTTTTTATTTTCTACGAAGGAGTTTTTAAAGTGCGTGCGATGTATTCCTTTAATGATATCGTTGAACCCTAGAAACGGTTAACAATACGCACTTGCCTACGGAAGAGATTTTATTTTACATAACACGTGGCACATTTCGAGCATATTAAACTGCATATATTATACCCTTCATTGCTGCATAATGTATGTCAAAAACACAGTCGCACGTATTATATATACATATAGGTTCCTACTGTTCATGCGAAACTGGGCGATATTTCACATTGGTACATTTATAATAGGTACGTCTTTGTGTTATATAGTGTTTTCCATGTTATGTTCTATATGACAACGAATATATTTTACTATTCATGCGATATGTTATATACCTTTATATTTAAAATTGTGTTGTGTCATACGAAATAAATGTAAATTAATGCTAGTGATGATGTACCTACGTTTAAATGGCAAATCTTTGTTTTTCATACACACGGTAGCAATACAACATCATTATATTCGTAAAACTAAATGGAATGAATCAAATCTACGTAAACGAATATATTAGTTTGTAGCCAGTTTGCGCAAAATATGACCCAAACCTTGAAAAAAAACATCCCATAAACGCAAATATATTATACTAAAATTAAAATAAAGTTGATTATATTAAAATTATTATGGTAAGATATTATTAGTTAACTATTAGTTTATTAAAATTATATAATAGGTATCTCAAAATTAAACCTCGAAATTTGAAGTACACAATTTTTAAATACTTCAATCTAGACTTTTTTCCTGTGTATGTGTTTGATATGCTCTAATATTTGAGATGGCTTTGGAGCTACAATTTATCGTTTTTCGTCTATTTTATTGTAGCATTTATTTAACTTCTGCTTGGTGTTCTTCAATAATATAATTTTATGTGAAGTTAGTATGATTTTAGTTCACTGGTTAAAATGTGATTTTGTCAGAGGTATGGGAGATATCCTGCTGTCATTTTAATATAGTTATCTTAAATGATTATCAACTGTCATCATAATTTGCTACTGTAAAATACGATGCTATAAAACTAAATTTCATCAGAGCTTGATGACTATTGTAATTAAGTGTGCGTGAATGGTAAGATTTATAAATTTAATTCGAATAAGAAAATAAACAATATTTAATTTAAACTAAGATATTCTGTGTTTCAGAGTTTACTACTTACAGCTTACATAATATACTGTTACTGCAGGTTGTGCACACTGATTTTATGATTATGGCAACATAGGTTAGATACCAACCCAAATAAAACCTTTTAAAACAAATTGACTCCCGGGCTATAGTTACATATTAATTGAGCTCAATAAAATTCAAAATATAATACAATGAACCCGCGTTTTAATATTGTCCAAATCCCGTCAAACATGAAAAAAACATCTTAAATCCATTTTTATAGGCTTAAGGCTGTCTTTTAACAAAAGATTGTTCACGTTTGGTTATATATGTTTTTTATGTTAATTTTGAAAATTGATTATTATGTGCATTATGTTTATGTATAATGCGGTTGTTTAAAATAATAATTAAATTGATTGTTTTAATTTGATAAAAGTGTATGCGATAATTGATGAACTTTATACAATATACATAGGCACTTATTCAAATATTCTTATTTATTTTAAATACATAACAGCTGCATTTTTTTCCAATTTATTTTTCTTTTGTATAAAAATCATTTCTCTTATTAATTTTAAGAGTACTTCTCATTTTTATATTTACAATCTTAATTTTTATCCGATTAAAGTCATATAAATGATAAAGATGATATCACGTGAAGGGACCACGAATTATGCTTATACCTATATTAATATATTTTAATTTTTTCAAGAGTGAACTCAATAATTAATGTACCATGTTTTCCCAATCACAGACTTAATTGGTATGTTTTTTGTTTTGTTTATACTGGTACTCGATTAGTATTTTGTCTATTATTTTTTTCTCATTCAGTTATATGATTCAATCATAATATACACTGGCCGCAGTGATGTAATTGGCAATTCTAACTTATGACTCCAATAATATGTCTGCAATGTCAACGATTTATCCACAAACGATTTGTTATTTTATTGTAATTCAAAAATATTAACCGATAATATAAAACACTACAATTATTTTAATTATTATATTTTATACATAATGAAATGTTAAAAATATCAAGATTCATTTTATGTTTTTTTTTATATATATAAATCTTAATAAAAATGTATGTTCACTCAAAGATCTTGAAATGTATTATCCCTTATAATAGTTATTTTTTTTAATATTTAAAAATTCCAAAAATACATAAGTAACATTTTTTTTTCAATGGATTTTGAAGTTAAATGGTAATTTTAATAAAGCTAAATACTTAATGTACATTCAAAATCTACAATCCAGCAAATTACCCAGTTATTTTTTTAATAATTAGACATAGATAAATAAATTTGAAACGTATTTTAAACAAGGACTGCAGTTAAATATATATCAAATTGAATAATTAGGTATTACAATGTGCGTTTGATATCAACTATGAGGATGTACAATTTCCAGAATAACATTTTTGACATACCTTTTATATATTTCAACAGAGAAATTAATTTTATACTTATGTTTTTTTTTTTTGGTAATAATATTATATTTGATATTATTTATCTTGATAGATATTTTGGTATTTAGTAATAAACTAAATAAATAAATTAAAAATTCCAATTAAATATTTATATGAATAATTTAAATATTAAATGAAAAATGGAAAAAATATAAAAATTAACTTAAAACAGTAATATTATATTTTAATCAACTAATTTACAAATTAAAGAACTTTATGGAACTACTGCAGTTCTTTTGATATTAATATTAATATGATATTTTACATCGTCATAAATAATATATTATGCATTTAAGCATTTTTTAGGCATTAATTATTTTGAAACGGTTAGATGAAAATCGCTGGAAATAACTTAAGTTAAAAATTACTTATTCTACAGTGATGTCAACCAAAGTGACTGTATGCATAATTGTGGACGGTACATCAAACATCAAACAAACTGAAATAATTCTATTTTATAAAGATATTATATCTTTTACGCCATAGATAATATTGATAATATTTATTTTATTTAATAAAAATAAAAAATGTCCACCAGTAAAATTTAAGTGCAATAGTATCGGTTATATAAGAACGTGCTGTAGTAAATAGATAGGTAGCAAGTACTATAGAAAGAAATTCATATATCTAAACGAAGCTATAGGTAAATTGGGTCCGTGATAATTTGTGTTCATTTTGAAAATGATAAGTTGAGTTCCTGGTATAAAAAGGTAGTAGGTAAGCTGGGCCCCGGTTATAAGCCATTGGCAACTTGGTCTAAAATAATAAAAACTTAAAACTTTAATATATTGTAATTATATACTTTACTTTTGAATGATTCTTTGAATGAACTGTTACAAGTAAAATCTGAGACACATATTAAATTACGAAGTACAATACTAAAAAAGAAAATTACGCTTGATAAAGAAAAACACTTAAGGGAACAATTTATGAAATATACTAATAATATTGTTAAATTAGAATATATTATTTTAAGTTTTTACCTAAAACATGATATTTATACGTACTAAAATTTTTTTCCAGGACTCAATTTTTTTATTATTTGTACCATATAATATATTATTTATTTAAAACATGATATTATAAAAACATTAAAAACCACATATATTTTAATTTATATATTTTTTTCCTATATTTTTTAACTCGCCTGCCTACTACCTTTTTACTTTTTTACCCGATCCAATTCACCAATCCCGATCTAAACCTAGTCTATTTTCTTCATAATTGGTGTCTCACTCTCGTTCGAAATTATATAGGTAAAATAAAAATATATACTCTCGTTATCAATTAAATTGATGATACTACAAAACTAATCAAATGACACATTTTAACCATATTCTAATATTTTAGTAATACAAATCTACTATATCAATTCCACTGGAACTGTTCCAGATATATATTATATATCGCGCCCGTTATAAATTAAATTTTTTTAATAAAACAAATTTTTTTATACTATTACTATATTATATTTTAAAATGGTTATTATGAATAAATATATTGACCAATAAGACGATAAAAATTTTTGCTGATTCTAATATTGGAATTTACTTTTTGAGAATATTAAAAACAACAACCATTATTGAAACATTAACTATTTAAAAATCTATTTTAAAATGTCAATACATTATTATAAAATAATAATAATAGATCACACACATTATCTTTAAAATAACTAAAAAAATATTATAAGAACCAGAGATGGATAATATATTGAATTAATGTATATTATACACTCTTAGCAGCTTTTGGCTATAGCCTATCGTGTCTATCTTGTCTATAAGTACCCTTTACACAACTATAAAATCAATATATACAATATTAAAATTTAATTATACTGTATAGATACCAATAATGTTAACATATATAAATAAGAACATATGCATGTCATTAAAATATTATTCTCAGTTTGGTTTTTATTTCAAGAAGTCCCTTCAATATTCTACTGTAGATGTATTGAAAAATTGAATAAAAAATGCAAAAATATTATTGAACTCATAATTTATATGTTTGTTATTTACTGAAGTGAACCTAACCTACTCACATACTAAACAATAGGCACTCGCAATAATGTGGTTGGGTCATTAGTGTATAGTAACCGACATTTTCCTCTTGAAATCTCAGATCTCGAAATTTCTATTACATAGCTTTTCGTATTTAAATGTATAAAGTTCTATAGACGAGGAAAAAATGGGGACAGATATTTTATCAAGATAATAATAACAAGATATACGCACTTGGTATTTGAGTATTTCGATTTAAAAAACGCGTGACCTGAATTACAAAATTATCAAATACTCAATGTTAAAAAAAATATACTGATCACATATAAATATTCTTACATAAATATAAATGTATCCAAATTCAGATATGTGTGCGTGGTTATCATTAATTTACACGGTTTATAAATTAGTTAGAGTGGTGCTTACTACTTGTGAACAAAAATCGATTATTTGGGTGCTCTTCATTAATATGCGTATATATCCATCTTCTTACATCTTGCATATAGTACCTACTAACTATGTGCTACAGTTATACTCGAATAGGTACTGAAATATAGAAAAATTTCGATTAATATAATTTAACTAAATAACTATCTAGTCATAACATACAATTTTATTTTGATTCCCATTATAATTGGTATATAATATATTTTAATATACATACTATAAATAATGGCTTCTATTTATATCAACATATGACTGCTGTGTGTAGGATGAGTGACGACTACGTTGTCAATCTTACATAAGGTTTGATTAGGTTACATTTTTTGGAACACAAGTAATACATAGACGATTTGAGTTGACCAAAACAATATAGGTATAAATTAATTAGTTTAAAATGTCGCCTACAGATAAAAACGGAGGAGAGGCAACGAAAAAAATCGATTTTGTGACAACTGATAAATAGGACTGGGATTTTAATGCAAAGTCCATTATTCTTAATGGTCACTATGAAACGATGCTAGTTTTGCTACAAATCATTGGTTCATGTCTTTTTTATGGATATTCCGATTTCCTAATTTTATTTTGCTTTTTATAGAAATTTTGGTTATCAGGACATTTTTTCATTTTTCAAAACATCTTTACATATTATATCCAAATTATATTGATTTTTTTCATATATTCTAGCTCAAAATGTAAGAACTTAAAATTTCATATTCCTACAAGATACAACAAATAAAATTGATATGAAGCAATAAACGTATGTATATTCCTGGGCACTTAATCCTAGTAGTTGAAATTTAAAATGATTACTGAATACTAATAAACTGGATTCAACAACATAAAATCAATAAATTTAATATCACCAAGTATGCATGCTAAATAATATATTATTATGAACAATACTGCAAATACATATTCAATTTTAAACACTTTTTAAGTATACCCTATACATTTTTGTGCATTTTAATCATTTTATAAATGCATTATTTTACATCTTTATGAAATATTTTCAGTTTTTTTAGATTCTTAAATTTTCAGACGTATAGACTATAGATATTAGTTTTTTATTAAATATTTGGATGATAAATTGGTGGATTTATTAATTTATCACGAAATTGTATCAATTATACTGAGAAAAAGCAAAATGTAATTGCTACTCTATCGGTAATAGTGTTAAATAAAGTAATTCATTTTAGTCTATAAAACCATGGTCTATTATATAAAACAAATATTTTTCCTACATCTCAGCTGTTTTATCTGTAAAAATAACAAATAACGAATGTACTGAAAAAAAAATATGATGTATAAGCACAACATAACGTATCTACCAACTAATGCAACTACCTATAATATATTTTAGGATATTTTATAATCTATATTATGATGATTTTTTAACGTGGTATTTAGAATTTAGATATTTAAAGTGTTCAATATGTGTTATACTAAACGAAAATCGAGTTAAGTATGTTATCTACTTTTATTACCAAGTTTAGTATATTATAATTAATCAATATGAATAAACCTATACGTAATAACAATAGTTATGTCTTTTATGTATGGAGAGTGAATAATATGGATTATGGAATACGTGTGCTCGCTTATTTTTATAGTATTGTATTTTATAATTACTGTTTTTACCTATCATGATAAATTCTACATTACTCTACACGTATAAGTTGTATAAACACTATAAACTGATACAAAACGAAATTACGAATTAATTATTGTATTAAAATTTAATATATATATATATATATACATAAATATATTTTTTTTTTTGTTATTATTATTTTACTATGATTGAATTCTAATCGTTAAATAATATATTATACAAATGAAAGAAATAATAAATGTTAGGTACCTATATAATTTTTTGAACATAACGTACTTCTCTTCCCTAATTTTTAAGTGAGGCACCACCTCTCATTTTCCTCGCCACCAGAACCACCACTGCTATCCTAAGAACGTCTAACAAATTTGCCTACAGTATACACATAAACTATAATAACTACGTATCTAACATTTTTGACTAGCCTAGATAATATATTATATACTATACATCGGGTGGATTCTAAAAAATATCGTAAAATTATTCTTCAACATGCTGTTGATTCACATATTCATTAATGTGAAATATTGACAAAATACAAGCACATAAGTGAACTCGGAACATTGCGTGTTCCTATATCCACCATCCACACTAGATAATAATAAAAGAATATCAATTAGTTATGTATAAAATATAAAAACATGAATATGTGTGTGTACTCGTATGTGTCGGAAAATTGCTGTTTACAAAGTGAGACAAGTGCACTTTACCACCACCTACTATCATATATGTTTTTTTTATATTTTATTTACGAGTAAATACGAAATTGCTTACCGAACAATGTGATGAAACTTTGCGTTCGGAATTAATTTCCATAATAATCTCATTTGTAGAATTAGGATAAAACATGTAAATTAAGTCTTTGTGTTTTGGTGGCAGAGAATTGTTTTTCTATTAACTATTATCTTTATCAAATTTATAGTGTACATTATATAATATATATGAGAATAGTCGCATCGTATTATTATGCTTCCACTAATATTGTAAAAATAAGATGTTAGACGACGATTTATGTTCACCGATATAAGAACAATAAGTCAACTCTTTAAAACAGAACTTGATGAATGTAAATATTTAATAGGTAGTTTATAATTTCTTTTAAAGATTATTATTGTAAAAACAAATTTAAACGAATTAGGAGATTAAAATAATATGTCCTTAGAGATAATTTGTTTCTAATGTACCTAATATAATATCATATTAAACAAAATTGGCATACTTTGGATTACTTAGATTAAACTTAAAATAAAACTATTATATTTATTAATATTATTGATTTTATTATACAATAGTACTACATACCTACGTCATAAGCATGTAAATAAACTTTTAAAAGTTTTGTTTAGATATTAAATATGTATGTGTGCAACTACATAATAGGTATTTTATTGTACATTATGCATTATAATATTGAATAAAAAATTGATAAAGGGGACGAATAAATTAATATATACGCCATCATAAGTGACATTGCTTATATAACTAAAATGTGTAGATGATAGATAATGAAAACCTACTTATACGTTACTAAATCAATTTAGCAAGCAAAGTAAATATGTACTGAGTGGGTGTAATTATTGATATATTTCATTCTTGCTTTTCGCTGAATTGATTTTCAGTAAGTTTTTTTCCCGCAAAGTGTAATACTATGTATACTTCTATATGTTTACAATATTATTACAGAATAAAACTGTTTAAAAAAAAATAAACACAATAATCACATTTCATGATTTATTATTGATGTCCAATAAATAAACATGATTATACTATTAAACTTTTTGCTTGTATTCCCCACGGAGTCCGATTATCGGTGCAGCTTCGCTGTATATTACATTATTTTAAAGTTTACTATATAACGTAAATCACAGTTAATGAAAATATATTATAAGAATGGTACTGAATAGTAACGAATAGTATTGTCCCATAACGAATATCTAGTTCCACAATGTGGATGGGTATATTATTGACTTTCGTTGTGAGTAGTTTTTCTTTGCTCTAAGAAAGTATAGAAAAGATTCTAAAATTATGACTTATGCTTATGCGCATAATGTGTAAACAATTATTAATTGAGATATAACATTATTGACATCTATTAAATCGATACTTTACACGATAAAATTGTTCACAAAAAAATAGAAAAAATAAAAATACTGTTTAAAAAATACCTTATTTTAAGGTCATTAAATCCACAACTTACATAATATAATTATGTATGATTTCTTTCCATCTAATCTCTACTTTGTTCATTATGTTTCCTGTAGAATTTTATTTTTTTTTATTTATACAAATAATAAAATTAATGAAAGCTGAAAGAATCACTCCGATTCCATGCAATATTGGGCGTTTAGTTTAGTATTCCTGTTCGTGATGACTATGACTGCAATATAATATGAAATATTTTGTGTTGTAATTATTTGCTGTCCTCAGTGCTTGATGATATATTTTGCACGAATAATATAACTATTTCATGCACCTTTAATGTATAATAACTTTAAAATATTTATGTCATGTAAACATACTTTTACAAAATATTCAAAGTTTGCATAAAATTCAAAGTGCTCCTATATATAAATCGGATTTCAGTGTTACTCACCACATTTCACATAACGTGGTCACGTGGAGGTATAAAAGTAATTTGGGATGTGTCCCCTTCAAATATAGTATAAAACACCGATGAAGGTCGGTTGTATATGTTTAGTTTATCTCAACCGTATAATATAATACTATAATCTTCATAGTATAATATATGTATACACAATAGTAAAGAAAGTTTTGATCAATTTAAAGTAAACTTTCTACAAAAAGCTGATTTGTTTCGACATTTTTTATTTTTACGTAATCATTGATAATCTAATCTAGCACCCAGTATTATGTACAATAATTAATAAGTAATAACACTATAACATAATAAGTTATATATAAACCGCCGTTTTTACTTTTTTTATGCAATCGTCATCACATTAAAGCGATCTACTTATAAGGGCATGTTATAATATGTTATAATTATTCAAATTTTAAAACGATAATTTTAGTATAAATAAATATAACGATCAAAACTATGAATTTTTGTTTAATTTATGAATTTTTCGATTATATTTTATTTTAAAATTAAAATAAATCACTTAATCAATATTGGTTTTATTTTTTGCATTTCTAAATTGTTTACAGCGTAATATTATTAGTTATAATTGTTCATATATTTTATTTAAGATTAAAAATATTTAAGTACAATAACAGGTACATTTTTAAGTAAAACTGTTAGGAATTATCTTAATAGTACGATACGAAAAATATTTAATATGACGTAGGCACATATAATTCGAATTTTTGTTATTCAATTTATTTATTTATTTTATGATATTTATTTATTTTCAGTAAGTATGCATACATAGATGTGAAGATACAAGGTTACAAATTCAAATCATGGTATTATTTCTACGTATTTTCATATGCATAAGTTTTTTTGTCTTTAATACGTTTACCTTTTGTAAAAGTATTGTTAAAACTGAAACTAGTTTCCTAACAACCGTTCAATTGCCTGCAAATGTCAATACTGTCAATACCAAAGTTCCATCTGCAGTATGGCCACAAATCCAATTTTTAAACCCAACACGCGATTGGAACTTCAAATCAGAACATAATAATAATTTAACATTCCATGATTCAACGACAGTAAAAAATGTTTCAAAACGATTGGCGATCGTTTTGAACAAAAACTTAACCACGACAAATCGAAACAACTCTAACCTTATCAAGACTAACCATACAACCGCCACAAAACCAAAATCGCCGAAATCTGGTAATTCTACAACCAAGCCGCCACTCAATGTCACGAAACCTACGAAATTCGGACAGAAAAATAATTTGAAATACAGTAACGTTACGATTTGGCCAAAGCCCGACAAACGGCTGAGCATAACTGTACAAAAAACTGCCAATGTCAACACATCGAATCACACAGACGAAATCGAAGTCATGCCGGACTTCAAAACTAAATATCCAATCAACAAATGGAAAGAACACGGGTTCTACACGGACGATTACATGAATTTAATCAATATTCATTGGTTCAAATTCGAGCCACCCAATGCTACGTCACACTACATTCTCGGTTTACTGTACACCGTCATCATGGTACTCGGTTGTTTCGGAAACTCACTAGTGATTTTCATGTACATCAAGTAAGTTATAAGCTACACTATATAGTACATACACAGTATATTTTTCCTACATATAAAATATAGTATCAAAAAGTATCCAATTATGCATGCAAACAAACTTTGCACTATTATAACACGATACGATCGATTTTTTTCAGATGTAAATCGTTGCAAACGCCCGCCAACGTGTTGATAATGAATTTGGCGGTCAGCGATTTCATTATGCTAGCGAAAACACCGGTGTTCATCTACAACAGCTATTACCAGGGTCCTACGCTAGGAAAACTGGGTAAGACTATGTGAAAAATAAAATATATACAGTAGAAACTGTGTATATTGGCAATCGTAAGTCATTAAAAGCAATATTTTAAAAATGAAATGATACCTATATTATTTATATATAAATACAATATTATTTGTTGTATTTTTATTACTAAATATATTAATAAGTAAGATTAAAAGTATTTGAATTATAATTATTACATAATAAAAAATATGTTGTCTCATAAATACATTTTTTATAAAAAAAAATCATAAGTACTGTAATTTTTTTTCTATTTTCTTGAAATGTACTTTTGAACTTACGTTATTCATAGCCAAATAAATTTAAAATATGTTAATTTGGCACGTTAACTGTGGTCGAGTACTTGAAGTTCACTAAAAGAAAAATAAATTGTGAAACAACGATAAATATAATCCAATCAATATAGATAAAATATTTTTATAAGATAACCAAAAATAACTCATAACATCTGCGTAGTTATTATTTAGATGTCATAATGATCTATGTAAGTATAAGTTTTGCCAAGACCTTCAATTTAATGTTATTAAACCCGATTCGTTTCAATAGCTAGTTTATACTGTATTTATAACGACACAATGTTAATATTTGATATCTAACTTACATTTTTGAATGTTTCCTTTGTAGGCTGTCAGATCTATGGATTTTTTGGTGGTTTGACGGGAACTGTGTCCATCATGACATTAGCCGCTATATCGTTAGACCGGTATTATGTCATAGTGCACCCTCTTAACGCGGCCGTTAAAACTACCAAACAGCGGGCAAGGGTGTGGATAGGTCTGATATGGATATACGGGTTCTTGTTTTCAATCATACCGGTAATGGATCTGGGGTACAATCGATACGTACCGGAAGGATACCTAACTAGCTGCAGCTTTGACTATCTGACGGACGACAACCAAGAAAAAGGATTCATCCTGGTGTTCTTTACGGCGGCGTGGTGCATACCGTTCACCACGATATCGTACTGTTACGTGAAAATACTGAGGGCGGTTTGGATGACTAGTGAAATGACTGCTAGCCGGTATGGTCAGGAGGAGGAAAAGAGGAAGACGGAGATAAGACTGGGATACGTGGTGGTGGGGGTTATCATGCTGTGGTTCGTATCGTGGACACCGTACGCTATGGTAGCCCTATTGGGCGTATTCGATCAGAAAGAATACATCACTCCGCTAAGTTCGATGATCCCGGCGTTGTTCTGCAAAGCGGCCAGCTGCATGGACCCTTGGATATACGCCATCACACACCCGAGGTTCAAAAACGAATTGACAAAACTGATGTCGAAGAAGAAGACCAGGAAATTGGAGCGGGATTACGGCATGAAGAAGAGCTGGGGGGGTCAGTCGCATTCCAACAAGAGTGGCGCGGGTCTCAGGAACTTTTCGAGCTCCGAAGACGAGTGCGTTGAAGAAGTGATCGTCGTAATCGATCCGGACGACAAGAAGATGATACGGCAAGGATCCACTTCCAGTCACAAGACCGAAGAGACCAAAGCGCTGGAAACGAAATTCCCGCCCACCAGGCAGGAGAGTCTGAAGTACATGCCGCCCAGCTGGTACAAGCTCCCGCGGACTACGTCTAAGAGCAGCATTATGCTAGACGCCAAACTTACAGGAGACGATAACAATAAGTAATAACGTTCTTGTAAAGCTTGCCAACGAGCCCACGTTGAATTTGAAGATTTTAAATGATAAACGCTGTGATTAAAATGCTAGTCTATATATTATTATTATTATTATTATATTATGTATAAACATATTATATAATCTGATCTCACACTTGTGTTTAAGGAAAATTTACAAACATGTAATTTGAAAACGCATACATTTTTTGTTATAATCGTAAATATTTTAGGTGCTTATTTGTACGCATTTCTGGTGTAGAATTATAAAATATTGGCGTGCACTCTATCACCGCATGACGGTTTATTATTCGGTATAATATAATAAACCATGATTTTTATCTTACATTAATAAGAGTTTATTGAACACGCGGTCAAGAACACTCGATATAAAATGTTGTGTGTTCGAATATTATTTGTTTGCATGCGTTTTATATTTAAAAAATAATAATACGTGTGATATTTAAGCTTATTATTATGACAAAGCTACCGTAAAATCATTATTTTATAACTATTACCTATTGGCTATTGCTACTATTAAGTTTGCACGCATCGTTTTATTATACTATCGTCCATAAGGATAGTTTTTTAGATTAATGCCGAACAGTTTTATTACAATAACATAAATCTTCCTTTACACAATTTTATTATAAAGACAAAAGCAGACAATCAATAATAACCGCACTCGCATAATGAGTACACGCTTTAATAATACTATATACGACATACTTATTTGACTTTTGAAACCCATATATTATGCTTTAGGCCTATGTGTGTTTTAAAATAATTTATAGGTCAAATAATTATTCCAGGATTAAAAACTAACATAATCCAAACTACTTGAGGATTTAAAAATATATATTCTTTTTAATGGAAAGACATCAATATGTAGGTAAACCTTTATTTTACCAGATAAAAATACCTTATACCATTAGATTAATAAAATGATAAATATAATTTATTATAGTTAATTTAATGACGGTTAACCACGGCGTCATTCTTTTGTGAAACATGTGATACAAATAAATGCATATCCGGGTCGTGACTCACCTTAATTATACGTTTATCATTTTTTTTTATACCAACAATCCCTTTTAATTTAAATTCGTTTCAAAATAAAGAAACAATTTTTATTGATTTTTTTTTTTTTAATTCTGGCGTTTACACCTGATATCGATATCTATGAACAATGTTGAACTTTATGTAGATGCATTAATCTTTAATTGTTTGTTACTATTAATTTTAATTCCGGTAAACACGATAAAAGTACACCTAAATGGCGCACTATCGTAATAAATTTAAATGTGTTTAATTATAAAATAATGATAATAATGGGGTGGTTAAGTGAATTACGAAATAATAAGATACAAACCTACATTGAGATTATAAATGTACTTATTTTAGGTATACTTTCTGTTGCGCATCGAATTAATGCAGATGCATTACTCTCGTAGTATAAGGTAAATTGTGGACAGGGTTATTAACTTATTTAAGCATATCTTAATTCGTTTTCTAGTGAACAATTATTTTTTTACTCTATGTTTATAAATGTTTAAATATATAACATAAATTCACGTCAATATAATATAGAAAATTCAATACAATATGAAGTTTTCTCATTCCTGGAAATCTAAAAAACGTTATTTTGTCCCGTTGATAAATTATGCGACCCGGAGGGCGCACATTACTTGATACTATATTTGTACTCCAGTGAATTCCATTAGTGCGTGTATTACAACGTTATACAGATATTTCCGTGCATTTTTTGAATAACACCGAATATACAAGATAAATCCAAACAGACATAATACATTTCTATCTATGTATAAACTATATATGTTTAATTATATATAATATGCCTTGTAGGGATATATTTTATTATGATAAGGACCTATGCAACAGTCTAATAGAATCCAACTATTTGTTATTTAT
This sequence comes from Rhopalosiphum padi, assembly GCF_020882245.1. Classification (NCBI taxonomy): domain Eukaryota; kingdom Metazoa; phylum Arthropoda; class Insecta; order Hemiptera; family Aphididae; genus Rhopalosiphum; species Rhopalosiphum padi. Next base: position 19,947,740 of record NC_083600.1, on the reverse strand, counting down.
ATATATATTTAACACGTAACACGTACTGCAAATTATGGATTTTGTTTACTGTCTTATAACTGTAATACCAACTTTCATATATTTCTGAAACAAATACTTGGATTACATATTATTAGATTGATTTTAAGGATATATTTTACGTTTGAAAGGGAAATGGACATATTATACATAATAAATAAATAATTTTAACAGACAACTAAAAAGTTCATAAAAAAATAATATTATGTTAAGCTAGGCTAGGTACGTAAAGCAATACAATTTGAACGCTTGTATTATAGCGTCTAAAATATATAATAATATGTAATACAATTAAAAGTCGATGTTAGACATTATTATAACTAAGCTTATAATTAAGCAAATTAATAAATGTATCTAGTTTTGAAGTAATAAGTTTAAGTATACCTACGTCCTATATAAAGTACTTACATAAAAGAATTTAACAATTATTTGTTTAATTGATTTCCTCAGTTGGAACTGCATATATATATATCGATGTTTACACATTAAAGACTTTTTATAATAGTTTTAAAATCGGTGTACCTATTCAATTATTTATTCTTGAAGTTTCTTTAATACAGAATAAAGTATACTATATATTAAAATATACATACAAATATACAATTACTATAACTGCATAGTGCATAAAACGTATTTGATATTATTATAATCAAAATAAATTCTATACAATTAATTTAAATTGCTTTAAAATTCATTATATAGTAAAAAAAACTGAAAAAAAATAAATATGCAATATTATTCGTCACTATTGTGATTACTAAAGAAATAATGTTTGACTGTACTTTATAATCAATTTATAAAATACAAAATAACATATTAGGCAATTATCAACTTACTGACACAGTTATTTATGTTTATATTCAATAATTAATGTAATAAAAAAAAATTAAATAAACTTCTTGACTAACATTAATTTTGAGTAATTTGATATGTTATGACATATAGACACCGAATGATTTTAATAAGAACAATGATAATAATAATTTTAAAAAAAATACACATTCCTTTATATAGTAAAAATACGTTTCATCCAAATTATTTAAACGTACAAAATAGTTTGACAAAAGCTATTAAATCTTATTTTATAAAAAACTAAATTAAGTATAAAAACACAAATTATTTACATTTAACCCTAAACAGCAAAGTTAAATTTAATTTTAATACCTGTTGAGAATAATTTAGTACATGTTTTCTTAGATATCAAGAGTATAAGTACACGTGTTACACATATAAATGGTACAATACACGTCGAAAGTTGTAATAAAATAGTGTTTGATCAGGTATTCAGGTATGACCGTATTCAGCGCTCGAATTGAGGAGGAACGCAAGAGCGTGCTATACAGGTAGATTCCCTAATATTTTTTTTAAATATTTTTAGAACATATCTACTAATTATTTTCATTATTACTAGGGTACTTACTTTTTTACAAAGTGATTTTTTCACATAAACTACTTTTGTAATTTTTATTATGCAAAATTATATTGAATAAAATTAAATTTAATGAATTATACAACTTGTTATTATTATAAATTATTCTACTGCATTACAGTTATGCAATATAATTTAAAAATATACGTTTAAAAAATACAGTTATTTTTAGTCATTTTGTTTTAAAATTTATGGTTGGTTGGGTGTGGGGGGCTTTGTAAACTAGTTTGAGTTTAATCATTTCAAGGAACGCTAATGTTTTTCAAGTCTAATAGTCCCCCTTTTTTTACAATTCGAACACTGTGGCCATATTATATTTTTAATGACAGTTTCACGCACAACACTATTATAGCATAGATACAATTGAGCATCACAAACAGCACAAATTCGATTACGAACATAAAAATCACTTATGATTTTAATATACATATATCTATGAATACAACGCAGTCCAGTAGAGGTAATCTTATTTTTTATTTTCGTTTAAATCAACGGATTTATTACCGTTTGCACTAAATACAGAATTAAAATAGTCATCATGTAAAAAAAAAAATACCACCTACAATATTAATATTATTATTGTTTGTGATTCACTCAGAATGTTATAAAAAACATAGGTGGGTAGTACAAAATGGGCACAAACAGCAATGTTTAAGTTTTCATATTAATAATAAGTAGTTATAAAAAAATAGCAGTCGAAACATTAATACATATTATTACAAAACATAAAACATGTAACTATTATTCATAGTGGAAAAATACAAAATATCAATGTTACCTACATAATATAATACTTTAATACTTGTCTTTATCCTTGTTCGCGTCACCGTTTGTTGCTGGTTCATTCGTAAGCACTGGCTTGTATTTCCTTGAAAAATAAACATTTATTAATACATAATACTAGTGTAATTTATTAATGTCAATATATTGTAATTGGTGTAAAAATAAATCAAATTTACTATGAATTAAATCAATAAAATATGTTTCGTCCGTTGCATTATTCGTGTTTTTTTTTTTTTTTTTTTTTTTTTTAATTATTTGAGATACTGAAGTCATATAAGTCATTAATCACTCACAGTACATAAATTCTAAAATAGAATTATTTTTTCCCGATTCTGGTATCGAATTTTTTGTGTTGAGAATAATTGGATTGTTCAAGAAACAACAGAATAAATTGGAAACATACATGAATACAAATACAATTATAGAAATAATAATATAGTTTAATAGTTATATAATGTTTATCAAGTAAATAAGATAAAGCCATATAGGTTTATAATTAGTCGACAAACGTCATTCGTCAAGTGTTATAGCTTGAGAGAATATTATTTCCATGCGTTAAAATAACTAATAAGTGTGTATAAGACTATACAGTATACATATACGTATTAAATACGTTTTTTTTAAATTTCTGGGTTCATGCTTCTGTGTTTTTAGTGTTGAAACAAGGAATGTGTTTATAAAGTATTGTCATCGAATTTCTACTAACAGTATTCCAAATTGCAATCCTTATTTATCGTTCAATAATGGTTGGCTGTTGAAATTCATTCACACAAGCACAATATTATACTAACAATTGAAATATCTTTTGTAAACACATCATATAACGTTATAACTTACAACAAGACATATATTAGTATATTAAATAAATATTACAACATGAATACTGCTTGATCAACATAATAATATACTATATTATTGTGCATACAAAATAATAGCATTGGGTATACAATACGAAATCTGATTAATCAAATTAAAATTAAAGGTGAGAATTATTTTATGACTATATCTATGTCTAACCGGTGGGTTGAGTTGACACGCATAAATTAGCATATTTTAATCGATTAGAATAACTGAAAGTAAATTGAGTATGGACATACTGAATATTTTTTATATGAGCGTATTCTTAATTCTACCATAGATATAACTTGGTCGGTATATAATACATCAAATATAAATTTTTCTTTATGTATGGTTTTTTTTTTTTTTGATAAAAACGATTTGTAATTTAAAAAAATATTTTGTTGATACTATCGAATATCTATTAAGTTACTATTATGAAATCCCATTTTTTATTGCCATAAAATTTAGAAAGGGTTAAAAATAAATCCTGCTCAATGAATTCGACTTGATTTCTTTACTTTTCAATTTTCACTGCAGACTTTTATAGAAAGTTAAAATCAATACGTTCTTTGTATAAAACGTTTTTAAATTCACTCACTTATCTGACATAGCAATGAGATCTTCGATGGTGTCTGGCAGTTTTTTGTTAAGCGTTTCGGGTAATACTAGTGACCACGCCCCGACCAACAATGCTAGACCACCGTACACAACCAAAGGCATATTAACCCAAATTTCAGCCTGAAAATTTAATCAACATTTATGACCTTTAGTATTATATTATATTATTCGATTCGTAAATCCCATGGTTTAAGTGCACTTTAATGCACCTCCATACCGTATTATTGATATATGGCGCCACAATTCCTCCGATCCTAGCGAAAAACGATCCTACTCCCAAGCCCATATTCCGCACTACAGTCGGGAACTGTTCTGCGGTATAGACATACACGGCTCCATATGAAGCAGTTATGGCCAGTTTAGCCATCATCGCACAGAATATAACCAACCATGTATTCGCTAGAAATAAATAACATGTGTTTGTAGTTTTTTTCATGCTAATAGAACAGACCATAATATTATAATACAACACAATCAAGAATTACGATAATCAGTAACTTTTGGTGAAATAATAAAAAAAATCATCAAAAATCAAAAGTCATTATAGTGTCACATTAAAAAGTTAATAATAATCAATTTCGTTCATTATTACATATAAACTAGATAAATCATTTACTTTTGGGTACAGCTAGTGTTGCTAGAAGTGCTAATCCGGCTAATATTAGGAACCCAGATATATTTATCTTCCTGCCCCATTTGTTGAGGGTTAATAACAAAAACGTATAAGCCGGAAACTCGACTAAACCGGCTAAATTAAACACCAAATATTGATTTCCTCCAAGGTTGGAAGTACTCCAAGACAAACCATAGTAGGCAGTGCTATTTACAAACCTAAAAAAAAATTTAAATAACATTCAATTACGTTTATATTTTTTTTCGTTTTAAAATGCATTATTATATTAATGTTCCGTTTATAGTAGTATTCTGATTTCACTACTATATAAACAACCAAACTAAATTTTATTATATTTATGTCATATATAATATTACAGTATTCAGTCAAATAAAAATTATTTTATCATACTATCTAGATTTTTCAATATTTTTTTTTTTTATTTTAAAATTTAACTAAAAATGCTATTTTTTAATAATAATTAAACATATTTCTGTTCATAGATGAAAGACACAAAAATAATTATTTTAATCATTTTGAAATACGTTACAGTCGTTACACTTATAATTGTATAAATATAATCAAGTACATAGTTATTTAATGAAAATTATAACTCCTGCAGACTCAGCTCTTTATTCATACTTCATATGAAATATATATATTATTCACTATTGAGTGTAATCTTAAGAATTGTGAATTATTTAAATTGCTATCTACTGATAAAATATGTATCAAGAGATATTTAGGTACAGATATCCGCTAAAAATATTTATAACGATGGCAAATACGTACATATTGTGTGAGAATGTATTTTTAAATATATTTTTTATTAATTTCTTCCAAATATTTTTGTAAATTTTTAATTTCGTCGTACTTAAATTAATGTGTAATATGTAATAAAATAAATTATAATAAATAAATAATACGCATAGATGCATAATACAATGCGAAATGACAAATATATCATCTTCGTATTATATAATTTATTATATTACTAATTACTCTAGAGTCTAGACTATAAACCGTAAGTTTATAGGTTAATTAATTTATATCTTATCAATTTAATTATTTAATATTAGCTATCATTACCACAAAAGCATTATAATAATAGATCTCTTCAAAATTACAGGGTGTTTGAATAGATCAAAAAATGACGCATTTGGTTGAGCATCGGCCTGTACTATAGGCTTTTTCTCGATATCGCATTCCAATATTTCAACTATGTCTTTGTCTGAAATGTCCACACCGTTTACTCTGCACACTTTCTGGAGAATTTTTACGGCTCTCTCCTGTTTACCGTTGGTCAATAGCCATCGCACAGATTCTGGTATAAACCTTAAAAATTAAAAATTAGTTTTAGTAAACTTAACTGGTGATGAAACTAATATGTGCACTACTGACCAATGATAGGTCGTGTAGAACAGAGTCGGTATGGTTATAGCCAATTGAAAATATCTCCAATTATTGTGAAAAACATATGCAAATGCGGATGTTAAAAGGAAACCAACAGAAAAGAACATTTGTATGACAACGCCAACCACCATTCGATATTTAGGGCTGACAAATTCCAAACCTGTGAATAATTGTACTTTTAAAATATTTGAAACAGTAAAGTTGTACGTTCTGAGAACGTATATTTAAATACCCATTCTAATACAATGCGTCTATGTACATTAAAAAAAATATATAAAAAAAAAAACATAAATAGTTTTCAATTATTAAGATAATCAATTATATGAATGAAAACGGTAGGTACCTACAATAATAAATATTATTTTAAGAAATATACACTATAAAAAAAATCCAATGATTACTTTACGTGGCGATAACGCAAAAAATATATTTATAAAGAAATTATCTATTATTATTCGTGCATTTTTCGCGATAAACAGTTTTTACCTGCTGATTAAACAGTGAAATATTTATTAGGTCATATTTTAAAGTCCATATTATTATTAATATAGCCGTGTGCAATGTACAATTTTTGAGTGTTTAACAACCTCTCAGTTTCGTATTGAATATTGACGTCTAAATATAGATACGAGCTTAGTTATGGTACACGGCCTACCGATGACATAAGCTGCTAGGTATAACCCTGAAGTAGATGCTCCGACCAACACTCTGAGAAATGTAAAGCTCCAATATTCTTGGGTAAATGCCATACCGCAACCGGCGATTCCCTGCAGCCAAACAGATATTGTAAAAATATTTTTTCTTCCAATCCTGACAACAATACAAATTTAAAACTCGATTAAAAAAATATTAAACGTTTAGGCTGATCATAGTATTACAAACCATGATGAATTACTCAGAGTGAAGCATTATTCAAAAATTATATTTCCTAAATAAAATTATATTCAAATTAATTTTTACTATCATTGAAATATCTTTCAGGTATTTTATTAGATTAAATATATTATGTTAAAAGAAAAATATTTCAAAACATTTTTAAAAAAAAGACATTCAAACACATAATACATGTAGGTACTCGTATAACATATAGTTTCTTAGGTATGTGTTTGAATTATCTAGATAAAAATTTGCCCAACTTTAATAGTATTTTATGGCGTATAAATAAAATGTATATTATATAATATACCATTATTAGTATCTGTATATGTTGATCACTTAAAAAATCTTAAGATAACGGCAATATTGAAATACATATTTTATTACCTAAAAAAAAAGATATTCGTTTGAGTTTAATAAAAATGTGTAGATAAGTCAAAACATTTGTTTATAATATTATACACAGAATTAAATCGCCTTGTATAATATATATGTGTCTTAGAATTTATGTTATATGAATAAGAATACTCCGCGTACACACAGTGTGTACTGTGTAATCTAAAATAATGCACATTTAATTACATAGTATACCTAGCACTGCCGCACTGGTATCTATTATGGTACATAAATGTGTACAGGAATATAACTATATAATATACATTTTTTTCACATATAATATTCATATTAAGCGTTAAGGTTTATGTTACTATAAGACAACTCACCGGTCCGACAAGTATCCAAATATTATCGATCCCAACATGACACCGACCATGAGCATAGAGTCCGCTGTACCTTTGTACCAAGCTCTATCACAGACCAAGTCAAACTATTCAAAAAAATTGACCAATTTAGAACCATTATAGGAGAATATTATGAGCACTTAAAAATTCACCTCCATCACTGCGGTGTTTTGGAATGTCTCCCTGTCGTATATCCACCGGTGACAATTTATGCTATGGTTCGCCGGTATATTGGACGAGTAGTACGTTTCAGTGAAATTCGTGTCGTACATTTTACACGAAGAAAAATGGTCCAACTTATAATCGAATGGGTATGACATGTTCATGATATTGATCGGCAAAGCATACGAAGCATTGTTGAGCTCACCCGGTAGTTGACATCTATAACGGGAAAACAATATTATTAATCGTTTATACATAATAAATTATATAAATAGATAAGTAATCGTATAAACATAATAAATATACCGGATAGTCAATTTATGTAAGACACTCGTTATTTCAAAAATTATCAACGTATATTAAAAGAATATTTTTAAGGTATAGTTAAAAAAACATATTTCTAATAAAATATATTATTACTATTTTTTCTTCTTCATTTCCTATAGTCTCCGAAAGTTCTTTCCACTATACGACATTACAGTATTACACCGTTTATTTTTTTAAGCGTACTTTATTTTCACTTATCTAATCACACATTCCTTAGATCCTCCTTAACTACATCTTTATTTTACTAATTTTTTAATTTTTTAATGACAAAATGCATTTATAAATCTTTCAGTGTTAGTGTTTTCTGTAATAATGAGTGTCTTACGTTAAGAGGACAGTACCCGTATGTGTTGTTTCCGTCTTGCATATATAAAAGACACAGAAAAAACTATTTTGCCTGGGAAAGAACCGAGAAGACTACAATCATAAGTCATAACTAAGAAACTAAATTTTCACCACATAAAAAAGAGAACTTTGATATCAGAACTAAAAAAAAAATTATTCAAGATAAAAAATAATGGATTTTGAAACAATAAGAACTTTTTTCATATAAGTGATATCAAAAAAATAAAAACAATATTTCACAGATAATGTTCTCAACTTTATTGTAGATCAATTCAGAGTCTACACAACAACTTCAATGTATCTATCCCGTGCAAAACAGTTTTTGCTATATTTTACATTTGTAAGACGGTGACAATACATGCGAGTGTAGCGTCCTCCTAAATGAATCACAATGTATATAAATAGAAGGAATGTGTGTAACATGCCATTAAAACTATTTACCTGTGATCCGTTTTAGCAAGGATAAAGACTCCAGCTAACTTATGCAAAGCACACGATATTGCGGGTAAACACAAGAAGAAGTAAATTCTTTTCTGGTACTTCCCAAAATCTCCAATTTTGTGCAATAGGTCGTCGTAAGTCATTTTTTTTTATATATTACTATCCAAACTATTGTGGTATTTGTGTTGTTATAATGATGTATACAATCATTCAGTTATTGCTAAAACATAATAAAAATGTTAACGCGTACAGGTATATTTGACACAAAGGGTAAATAAAATTACAAATGTTTTACATTCATCAATACTTAATAACCAACCAAACAATTATACTATAATTAAATCCTATCCAAACTATTGTGGTATTTGTGTTGTTATAATGATGTATACAATCATTCAGTTATTGCTAAAACATAATAAAAATGTTAACGCGTACAGGTATATTTGACACAAAGGGTAAATAAAATTACAAATGTTTTACATTCATCAATACTTAATAACCAACCAAACAATTATACTATAATTAAATCCTTGTTAAAAAAAAAAGTTTAACGACTCTGTGTGAGGCCAAACTAAATATATTGCAGATTATCGTATTGGGTCGTCTTCAATATTAGTAGAGTTAACTTCTAATAAAATTTGCACACACTCGCAACGAACAAAAATAAATAAATTATTTATACCTGTATTATATAAACTAGATAAAAATATTAAAAACTTATAAAGGTATCCAAGGTACTTTTTGCAAAAAATCAACTAAACAGCTACAACTTTTTAAATGTTTCTAATTTATACATATTTTGTATTTTAATCTAAACAACTGATTTAATTATGGACAATAATTGTCTCTGTTTTATTATGTGAATTTTCAAAAATTAATTTGATCGTTATGATTAATACTTAAACCTATCTATCTCAATAAGATATCAATAAAGTAGATTCAATTAGATCAGACCCTGATCTATCTGTACTAAGCCAGTGGATGTATTTTACCTATGTGTTATGATATTTGACATATTATATTATATGTTTATTTATGATAATTACATATACATAGATATATTAATATATTATAACAGTATAGAAATCACAAGTACCTATATGTATATTTTATGAATAATGCACTAAATGAAACAATTGCTAAACTACTACGAAATAAAACGGCCCAATTAAAATGTTTGTGTTTCCGTGTAAATAAAAAAAGAAGGCATTTTTAATTCTGAGCGGAACAAAAAATAAATTTTATACTATATACTCAAAATCACACTTTTTATTTAAATACTTTTATGTTTTGTACGTAACCATTTATAAAACCCTCGAACAGAAAGTTGATTTTATCATAAATATTAAATTATAATATATAAGTTCAAATGTATATAATAATTAAAATATATAGGTAGGTAGGCGTTATATAGCTACTTTTAATACTATGCTATAAATAATAGTAACAATAACATTCTATTGCGACGTGTCAATGTGTATATAGTCAATATAGAAACACAAATAGGTATATAATTAATGCGAGTGATATAAAATTGCAGGTGTTATGATTATTTTTTAGTAAATATAGTCATAACCCATAATACATGTATATTACTATACATTAAAATATAGAGTATAATATTATAGACTAAAGACCAATACAATACCAAAAGTACTTTATTACAAGACTGAAGGTCTTTTGACCAGATAATAAGTACAATTAATCGTAATACCTACGCTGCCTACGTAATATAAAGCACGGAATTATAGAACTACACAAACATTTATATTGTTAGCACAACAATATAATATTGTAGGATGTCGACCGTTGTGCGTTGACAAACGTTTAAAACGTCTTTACTGTGAGAATTATTACTACTCGCAGTAGGTTGGCGGTGGTGGCGTGTTGTACATAGACCTAATCTGAGCTCGTTGTCGCAACATCGTATTTCTGTTACCTAATTACAAACACAACGGTTATATTTGTAAAAAGAATAATAACAAACGTCCGTAGGAAACGCCGGTATCACATTTCGTACAAATTTTGTGGCATGTAGCTATTATAAACGAACGTGGAGAAACCTTCTATAAAATGCACAACCCCAATAGGTACTTGAATAAAAATATTCAAATATTTTTTAAGTACCTACTCAAATACATATTTTAAACACTTGTAAAAAGTACTTGCACGTAGTATCTAAAGTGCTTTCTCTTAGTGTCCTTATTTAATTATATACTTTTTTTTCTTATTTTATGTAATCATACCATGTAAAATTAAATTTAAAAAAAATTTAAAAAAGGATAAATGTCATAAAATGTAATCTATAAAAGAAAATGATCCAAATTTTCCAAATACTTTATTTTAATAGCATACATATTACAAAGCTTTAATTTTTACAAATAATCATTTCAGAGGTAAAAATCATAAATTAAATTCCAAATACCAGTAGATAAATAATATATTTACTAAAATTATACATAGTGGAAATATCTTTAAAAAAAACATTTCTAAAACGCTAAATTTCTAATTTGTCTATCTTACAATCGTAAAAATATATATATAATATATATTGTAAAAAAAAGTTAAACATATACCACTATTATCATCATTTCTGATAAAAGCAACTATAGATTCCTTTACAAAAATAATAAAGTGGATTTTAAACATTACCAATACGAACTAAATTGTCATAAAAAAAAATCCGCCCCTAAAAAGAAAACTATTTTTTCATGTTATTTTTTGTTTTCTTGTAATTCGATTTATTGACCTCTAAGTCATCACCATTAAAACACACTGCGGGTATACTGGTCAACGTTTAGACGGCATATAGCAGGGGTGGGCAACTCAAAGTTACTAGAGCCAATTTTTAGAACTTTAAAATCTAACGAACCAAAGAGCATAGAAAGAATTAAATATTTTGTATCATCAGTTACTACTGGAGACAAGTTTTTGAAACCACCAAATAGTTCTATTGCATTTTTACAGCATTAAAATATATGTCACTTTTTTTGGATAATTCAAATCTAAGTTTTACGATAAAAATTATACCGATTTTATAAATATAATAAAATAAAATTTAATAAAGTAAATTGAAAATGTGTCACGGGCCGCCATCTCTGTTGCACATCTCTGGCATATAGCTTTCATTCTGTACGTACGATATTGTCGTATATTGACATATTATACATTGTATAATATTATGCACACGATATAGTATACATATTATATAAGGTGATTCACCAAGCATACTCACTTATTATTTCTTCAATAATACAGTTATTAAAAAAATAATTTGTGTATAATTTTTAGAATTTTTTTTATATATTTAAGACCGTATTTTCAAAGTCTTGAGATTTCTTGAACTACTTAATACATAATAACATTCTATACAGTAATAATATCCTATAACTCGGAAACTATACTCATTGAAACTTTAAATTGGGTACATAAACGTTTTCAAAAATCTATTAAATAGTGTACAGTAAAAACTACTAAAAAGGGAGGATTCTCATTTGAAAAACAGAAGTTTGTATCACCACACATGATAGGTACTGCTTAAATAGAAAGTACAATAAAATTTAAAAATTTAAAAATATATGCTCTATATGAGTAATGAGTATACTTTAAAATTCTAATAAATTCCTCATTGAAGGAAAAAAAGAAGTATGTGTATTTTTGAAGAATCATCCTGTACGATGTATATAAATATATAATTTATGTATATGACCACGAACAATATAATATTATCTCAATTGTTAATTTGTGGAATTTACTTCTTTTTTAAAAAAAAAACACATATCTATACGAGCCTATGAGTTCAACCTTATATTACTGAGAGTCGTAATTGTTTATTTATCCACTACTATATAATGGTTTAGGTTTACGCGGTGTCTCGTACGTGTCAACAAGGGAGGGGGTAAACTGCACCTAAGCATTGAATTTTTGGATGCGCCATAAAGGTGTGTTCTTTTCAGAAGTGCATTCCTGAGTTCTACAAAATCTAACAATTTGGAAAATGATTCCCACACGAAATAAAAACCGTAGTATGTACCCTAAGCCTGCGCATAATACACGGTGCTGCTTTAAATGAATAAATGTCCATGTAAAAGTAATACGTGTGATCGTTGGATACTCTATCTCATTGCGACGCATAATTACGAGAAATTATGATACAGCCGCCAAATAATATTATAACATTACAGTATTGTTAATACACGACACCGCGCCGAGCACATGCGAATTTATTTTTGAACGGTAGCCGGGCGCCGTCAATCAATATAACGGCAACGTACGTCGGCGCACGCGCTTCGTTTATTATACTATATACTTCTGCAGCTGCTGATGCACCACGATAATATTATATTATTATATAGGCCTGCAGGTACAGCATAAGTATTACACCGATGTTTACGATATTTGTGAATATGTGACAGATATATACAGTTGATTGTCGATACACGTTTAATATTATATGTTATTGTATCGTTGTTAAGTGTGAAATGTGTGAATCGCCATTTCGTGAATTCATATAATATTAGTATAAAATAATAATTACCAACAACAGTTGCAGCAGCGATCAAAAAACCGGTGTCGCGCGTCTCGGCAAAATTTCGAAACTTTATTGTCGCCGTAGTTGGAATAAAAACCGTAAATTGATAACCCGAATACACACCACACACGTTATATTATTTTGTAATAATTAGATGAAGAACAATAATAGGTCGATGACGGATGATACTTCGTGATGATTTTTATTATTATCAGAATGATTGTTATTATTGTTCGTTTACGGAAATCGATTGACGGAAAAACGGCCGTGAACCGTACGCGGTCGCGCGCACTGCAATGAATGGCATGGCCTACTCCTGTGTGGCTATTATATATACTACCGGCGCCGCCGTGGCAAAGACCTCTTTACGACACAGTCGCGCGATTTAACGCAGCTGTGCGGCTCCTTCGTCTATATTTACGTGCGCTACGCGCACACAATATTATAATTATTTTATATTATTATACAGAGCGATTCTTCGATCGGTAAACGATCAGATTAATTCTCAACGTTTTTGAATACATGTTTTTTCGCATGGTTCACAATATTATTATTATTAATCATCATTCATCAATACAACAGACTTTTAATGAAAACAAAAATCATTTATCACAATCGTTATCATCATTTCTCCGTTAATCCAACGGCATTACATTTTTAAATTACCACATTGATATTCATTTTTAAATTATTCATACTCCGAAGAAGAATATTTTTCTAAGAATTTTGAATGATAAAATACGAATATCGAGTAACTAGTAGCTACTTTAATATTATATAAGTACAATAATTAGTAATAAACATAATATTTTACATTTTAAATCACCAGTGCATTTTTAAGGCATTTTCACTGGACGACAAATAAAAATGTTCTCAAAATAAATAGTCAATTATAGTATTATAGAATTATTTCATGTTCACCCAGTCTTTAATAAAGTCAACTAGATAACCAAATATTTTCACTGGTATCGCATAATTTACTAATTTAAAAAATGCACTGCTATTCAATCGACAAAACTTTAAAATGATACTTTAAACCTAAAAATAACGTCGATAAAAAATGGTAAAAACAAAATCATTTCAAAAATGTCTCGTTGTAAATTTGCAGTGACTTAAAATCACGTATAAAACATATATATCCCGAAAACGCATACATTTTACGGTAAATGATGCTTAATGATAAAATAATCGCATCGCCTCTTATATACTAGCTCTCGTATAAACGATACACATACATACACACTAATGCGTTTACAATGGATTTACAATTAAAAATACTACTAGTGTTTACTGCAGTATAAATACCGACACGTCAATTGTATTGTGTATAGTGTTTAAAATGTAAATAAGTACTGATGTAAACACATGCGACTACGTCGCTGCCAATCCACGAGTACGATTAGTATAAAAAGCCACACGCCACGGCTCCCACGTGTTTTTTTCAATCGGGTGTGCTGTTTAGTGTCTTATCGCCAGCCCAACAGTATTCCTGGTTGACAGACTCGTCATCACTCTATCTCTCTCAATCCCTCGCTCACGCCATGGACCAGCACCGTGTACTAACGTCTATGACTCAAGCAACGCGTACGAGATAAAATATGTAAAATATAGTATGAGATTTTCAACGTTTCCGTAATTATATAGCATACGTGTACAACTTCCATTGGCACAACGATGGGATTCAAACACAAAGATCAAAATTAAAAATATTATACCTTCAACGCTGCGGAGGCGCGAATGGCATAAATTATACGAGTAATATATATAGGAAGCCTAGTCGCTTGAATATTATTATAAACGTATAGCACCAAGAATCACATGGTGATAAATATCCGTATAATATACATAATATTTTTGAATAAATCATTTTCTCATATTTTCAGTTTAAGTTAGCAATATTAATTATAATATACCGGGTAATAAATTTAACGGAACACACTCAAATTACGTTAATACGTAGTTTTAAAAAAACATATAGCCCCGAAAGAAGCGCTTGCCTTTTCTTCGATGACAACGTTCTACCATTGTTTGTAGTATATTCTATAATCAATGGTTTTACTAACACTATTATTATTTTTATTAAAACTTAAATATTGTATCTGACTTATAATTGATTGTTTAATTATTACTTATTTATTTGTATAAACTTAAGTTAAAATGTTTGATAAGAATTAGTAGTTGTCTTAAAATTGTAAACACGCCTTAAAATAAGAACTGTTGTCTCCTTCACAAGCCTAGGCTTTTGGAGACAATCATTTAAATATTTTTTTACTTGTATAATGTATGTAAAAATTTTTTCTTAAATGCAATAAAGTTATTATTATTATTATTATTATTAAAGTGAATTCCTGCGGTTGCATTTATAAATCATATTCTATAACCAGTTAATTTTGGCTTTAACTATTTCAACGCCCGGTGTAAGAATTATTTTGTAATACCATTAATATAGGCACTGAATAACGATATTGTAGATTTTTTTTATACATAAATAGACTTGTAAATCCCTGAAATATTTCAAAAAAATATACTTTGAAACTTCGTAAACCCGTATTAGTTATGCGTTTAAAAAAAAAACGATGTGTTAGCCACCTAATACCTATTATAGTTTACTGACTATAGGATATTATCACTAAATAATACCAATGGTATTGCAATATATTAATATACATTTTATGTAAATTCTAAGAAATAATAAAAATAATAATAATATAAATGTATATATGTATGATTATAAATGTACCTATACCTACCATTTTCTTATAAAATATCATTTTTTATAACACTCGTCTTATAATTTTTAATTATTAATAAAATAATTGTTTGTAGTTTTGTACTTAAATTTACAAAAATACATAACGAGTAATGAAAAATGTACTGAAAAAAAAATATTTGTATATAACTGAAGGAGATTTTTTTCCAAATTTTCAGCTTTGCATCTACTCTCAAAATATCTAATTATTATTCCCTAAATAGTAAGTTGATGAACCACACACTTTTCTATGGTGAATATATCACTCTATCATAAGAAATGTATTTTATTTTATTTAAATGCCTACTCATATAGTCTATAATGTTTTATAAATCTATTTCAATTGTTAAAAAATGTTTTTAATCCATAACTTATATAACACCGTAAATCCTTACCTTGAAACCATAACTGCGTAACCATGGATTTAAAAACTCATAAAACATTATTACTTCCCGTCAATTTTAAATTCATACTTGTAAGAACAAAAAAATGCCTATATAATTCGATAATTATTATGTAATTGCAGCTTATAGCAATGAAAAAAATTCACTTAAAGATACACAATTTTAAACAAAAAATGACTAAAATGTTAAACTTAATTAAAGCTAAAAATCTGGATCATTAAATAAAACAAAAAACGTTCACTGAAAAAAAAAATTATTCAACAATATAAAACACGAACAAAAAAAATATTAAATAGGTTTTACGCTACTTAATTTTATAATAACGTATTATATAACTATTATTTTAAATTAAAATACAATTGTATGTATATATAATTATACATGTATGATGTATAACGAATCAAACTATAAAAATTTACTTCTAATTAATCTATAACTAAAAAATTACTATTAGGTCATACCAAATGTTTGTTCTTAAAACGACCGCTTCAAAAGGGGTTATCCACGGTTAGTTAAACACATATATATAATATATATATAGGTAATAGGCAATAGCCAATAGGTATTATGCTTATAGTATTAAAAACTTGTTATCTTAAGTTCTGAAGAAGAACACAATAATTGATAAGTCAACGTACGGTTTTATATAATATATATGCCTTCTCGTGTACTTATTAATGAAATAAAACTCCATCAACTAATATCTACCTACTCATATTCATAAATAATTTATTATAAATGTAAATAATTGTATAATTATATCAGCTGTAATTGTAGATGTGAAAACATAGGTACGTAAAAAAGTACTCACATAATATTAAAATATATTTGCGCATATAATACTTTAGAATCGATTACACAAAAAAGATACAACCAGTACGATAAACCCGACAATGGAACCAAATACCTATAAAAAAAAAAAAATATTACTGTCAAGTATCTCTATTAATGTTCTATATAAAATTTATTAATTTATAAGAACTTTTACACTTTTTGAAAGTAACAATGATAAAAATGTTGACATACGTTCAATGCATTTAAATATAAATTAATATTGTTACTTAGCCATGATGGAAATAGAAGTGATATGCACGTATTAATATATTTTAAATATATCAGATCAATTTTTTAATTATTTAAAGTATTTATATTTATGTAACTCTAATGGCTAAGTCGTCGAAGCGAAATAAAGATAAATTTTAAAACATTATATTGTTTAATTTAATTTTTTTTTTACTATTGAACTATGAACTTAAGTCTTAAAATATTAAACTGTTGATATTGCACTTAAGACTAAGTTATGATTTATGAATTTATTTAATGATAACTGTAGAATGTTGTTGTAACTTGCAAGACTTACAGAGTATAGAAACTTTTTATTAACATCATAGCAATGGTTCGCTGATATATTTACTTCTGTAGCATTTAGTTCATTCAAAAATAAATAAACCTGTCAAAAAAATTAATCTATAAATGTTATTTATATTAATCAACAAACTTTAGAACATGATAATAATAATTGTTTACATAATCAAAATTGTTCAATCATCAATTCATAAATGAACATAATTTTTTACAAACAAAAATATAATAGTAACAAAAATTATAAATGATAGGTATAATGTATATGTAATAATATTTATTTTTATAGGTAATATGAAATTATATTATTATCTAAGTAACAAGTAACACTATTATAATAAGTAAAAACATTAACGATAATAATAAACAAAGATAGATTTGAATTTCAAAAGTTAGTAGGTTCCAATGGTTGAATGGTTCCATATAGGTGTATAAGATGTATAATATATTAATATCAGAACGATTAAATCACACCGCGGCACTCTAGAGCTATGATTTGTTGTGATTTTTTTAGTTAAAATTATATTTTGATTAATTAAAAACATAGTTTAATGTTGGGTGTTATTTGTCCTATTAATCTATCGACTGTCATATAGTTATGTACCTGAACCAACTTATTTACTGTGAATTTAAATGAGACGCACCATAGAGGTCTTTCATATGGCTTATTGATTACCTATGTTATATATTTTAATATTATAATTCCATACTTGTATTGATCACTTGGTCACTTATTAGAGCGCAATGGTTTGATCTTGGCTCACGACCAGTAATATAATCATATTCGGTCTATGAATACCTATATAGGTATATGCACTAGGTGGCTCACTATTATACACTATACTCTATAGTACCTACTTTATACCTACTTACTTTTATTTTATTTTAAGTTATGTATTATGACTAGGAAACGGATTTAAAATTTAAATACCCTAAAAAAAAAAAAAAAATGGCTTTAAAAAATACGATTTAAACTTGTAACAGACATATTTTTTTTTTTTAAATACTCTTAAAATGTTTTTTCAACATTGAAAAAATTTGTTTAAATATATAAATCATTATTATTATTATTCATATATAATTTTCATCAACTTCTATTTCTATCTACTTTTTATTCTGAAAATGTTTTCCAAAAAACTAATATACAATTCAGAATTTAGATAGACATTCGTTATACTTTTACTTTGTGTTATTACACGATAAATAATATTTTTATTTTATAATTTTAAAATGAATTTTAACTATGTTTTTTATCAAATTTTATGCATTCCAATATAAGAGTGACTAAAACATCAAAAATGCATTAAAAACATCAAAAAATTCAAAATAAAAGTTACACATTTTGTAGTTTCTTGATATATGAAATGAACTTTGTGCTTGAAAAGCAATGTTTTCGGACATTCAGAAAAAATAAATTTTACATGTAAATCTGTTCCCTAATATTATGACATATTATTATAAATGATAAAACTGACTAAATCACTGAACACTGAACCGATTTTGTTGAAATTTAGTATGAAGACAGCTTGAACACTGAGAAACGACAAAAGCTCATTGTTTCAACCCGAAGTCTGTATTATTTTTTAGGCTGTTTAAGCTACAGCCTACGACAACATCAAAATATCATATTTTTTTATGTTTTAGCACAAAATAATATTTGACGTTGAAACATTATTTCAAATATATAAGCACAAGTGATTTGAATGCATTATGATATTATGAAATAATATCGATATTAAATGTTCAAAATAAATCTCAGTTGTAGTTATGTACTTATGTATATATTATATTATATATGTATTCATAGTTAGCCGTATCCCACTAAAATCCGTATTTGAATTTAACTTCATAATAATTAATAAGTAATGTATACGATGTGTGGAAATATTCGCTACAAGTGACAACAGGACAAATACTATTAGCTAATATATCTTATTTGTCATAATTCATAACAAAACTATTAATATTCCAATGAAACGTCGGAAAATAGCTAGTATATTATTTATAATTAATAAATACATAAATACTTATTTATTGACATATTGTTTATAGTTGTCAGTTTGGGTGAAAGTATAGCTCTATTACTCTAAAATATTATACTAACTAATTGATTTTTCTATTATTTAAACGTGTAAGAATCAACAAATAACAAACCAAGGAATATGGATTACACACAAATTTAATAAATTACCTGTTCTTTGGTTTGATGATTCAGACAATTTACTCTATTGCGTAATATATGATAAAATGTAAAAACACTCTAAACAAACAAATAATCAAATTATTCAAATTTTATATTAAAAACACACTTTGTTTATATTATTAAAGTTAACAAATATAACATGGTTACATGAAGTAATATTTATTTATTTATTTATTTATTATACTTATAATATAATCATTATTTTAGATAAAAAAGGTGATCATCATCTCATATTTTAATGCTTACCAATCCTACTTCAGTTTCAAATTTTCATATAATGTGTATTGCGTAAAGAAAACCCGTGGCAAAGCGCTTTAATTTACAATGTTTCGATAACTCCAAAATATTAATGGAAGAGTTCTAGAGACTTAAAAATATTTTAATTCAATAATTTATGATAGTGATATACGAATAGAATTAAACTTGAAAAAATATTTGAGCACAATAATTGGGAGGACTATAATATTTATTTATATATATTATTATAAACAATTAGAAAAATAAAATTTTTTTCAGTTATTTTCAAACGAGTTTCGCTAAGAATCATTTATGATAAGTATTTTATAGAAAATTGATTAAATTATTAAAGTAAACAATACTTTACAAAATACATTACCTTATTATGTAAATAAGAACTTGACTCTACTAGGTAGATAAAAACCATAAATAATCTTGTCATGCGTATTATCCTGATGATAACTTTCAAGTTTACAAAGTTGTAAAAAAAACTAAAACATAATTTACTATTAATATTAAGCATACGGTTAATAATGTATATGTAAAGTGAAAGTTACACATTCAATGATTTTTAAAAATTATTCTTGTTAATTCGTACAGAAAAATCCTTTATACGTTACGCAATTTCCCTGCTCCCACCAAAACAAAAAAATAAAAAGCCATTTTTAGTATAGAATTTGTATAAGTATAGGTACAATATACATGTTAAAAAACAATAATAAACAAAATATACGTAAAATTTTTATCAATATTGTGTCTAACATTAATTTATTTACTAATAGTATCATAATATAAAAATGATTTCATTTATTTATAGATTTCAGCATTATATATTCTGAAAACGTATTTTTACTTGTATTAATACAATTTTTTGTCGTTTTGGACAACCTTCGTGTAAGCTATCGAAATTAACTTCTATAAATTGTACTTATTAATAAAGGATATATCATATTTTTATAGTTTATTACTTTTAAAAAGTACAAGGATTCGATTTATTTTTATCGGGGATCTGAAACTTGTTTAAGGAGCAGATTAGAAAATTTATGAACGATATTATATTAAGTATAAAACAGTAAAATGAAAACTTGGCCGTAAATTAAACAATTTATGAAAAATTAAGTACAACACTTATAATAATTAACTGTAGATATTTTTAATTTCAAACCTATTAATAGTGTGTACAATATGCAAAGGTATTTATAATAATAACAGATAAAACAAATTCATGTTTGATTCTGTGTTTGATTGTGGTTATTATGACAACTATTATTTATTATCATGAAACATGCTCCCTATACAAATATATACATAAGTAATAAATATTTTTAAATATTTATTAAGTAAATCAGTTTGACTGTATACCTATATCAAAAATATTAAATAAATTTGTAATAAAAAAAGCTCAAAGGTAGGTGGTGACCACCATGTCCCCCACCCATTAATTCACTTAGGATTTTTTTTCTACATATTTTATGTGATTCTAATTTTTCCCTTTTTTTCATTACTAGATCCACTGGAATAACATACACCTAATAACCAAAGTCGACAAAATATTATAAAAAGTGGATTCAACAACGAAATTATAGTTCTGAATAAATGTATGTATTACATGTGAACGCATAATAATTGTATAAGCGAAGTGCGATAAAAATATTATAATACAATTTCGATGCATACTTTTAAGTTTTTGAACAAGGCGAATTCATTATACATTTTTACCGTTATATTAAAGAAGCGATTACTACTCGGGGGTAATCAGATCACAGACAAAAACACATGCTATCAATGAATCGTACAAAAATAGTAGCCAGTTAGTAAATCACAGCAATATAATTATATTAATATAATAAATATAATATCCGTTAATATGTGCGAGTTTTATAATTTACTTTTCGGTCGCAATACTCGTGGTCAAGCTATCCATGAGCTTAAACAATACCAAAAGCACGTATAACTGGTAGCATGACAAGAGTATGATCAAGTCCATGTTGTAGTGTGAGTTGAACTTTTTGCAAAACGTGAACAACACGAGATTTCGTTGACGAGCTTGGCGTATCCGTTCGAAGTTATCGATTAAGTCAGACTCGACGTAGTTGTTCAAATCACTGTACAATCGACCAATCGCGTGGAAAGTGTGTATCAGTTGCATTTCAAAGCCCAAAAACGCATAGGTAGTAATGTTGTCTAAGTTCATGGGCTTGTTTTTCTTGCGTCTAAATAATTTAAAAACATTTTGAACACTATGAATAATAATATTATTACATAAGTACTGTATATACCAATATATACCTATAAATATAATATAATATTATGTAATGTACATAATTTCTGAAACTAGTAGGATCCGGGAGTTCTAAACATTATCCCCTTAGAGCTTAGAGTTCTGGACCTTTCCCCATCCCGGTAATAACTTCCATGTTTTTCTTCCCGAGAATAAATAGGCATAAAAAACCCATAGAAATCTTTTTTTAACCAAAAACTTATTTGGCTTTATTACATAAACATAATCATGTAATCACATGGATTAATAATTTTCAAATGATAGAAAAATATCTACTTTAAAAAGAATTCATTTTTTGTATTTTTTATTTATATTGTTATTATAGTAAATTAAGATGAAATAATTTGAAGATAAATCTATCATTAAAAAATTACTATTGAATTATTGTGCAAGGTAACGGGATGGATTTGTGTACGAATAAATTACTGAAATACATTTAAAAAATATTATATTATGTAATAATAACTTCAGTATGCCACCAAGACAAGATTATTATAATTTAACTCTAACTTAACCTGTCCTGTTCTAGTGCACTTAACCACCTATGAGGCGATGAAGCTACTATTGGACATGGTATATTATTGGATTAGTTACTTCTATAAGCTTATGCTTATGAAATGCATATTTTTCATACAATTATATAAACTAAATTTTGGCATACAAGGTATAACGATTTTATAAATTTAAATTTTCTATTTTGATTCAATGTTCGACAAGATTCAACGCAAATTTAAAAAATCAATTCAAATATGGAAAGCTTTAACTAAAGGCGCAAACTAGTTAGAATTATGGAAGAGGGCAAAACAAAAGTATTCAATACCCACTTATAAAAAAATTATACATTTTCATTATATTTTACCTAGGTACCTAATACTGTAAATTACGTAATATAAATGTATTGATATTGATGTATGCTTATTGTTTTGTCTGAAAATTGACTGAGTACCTATCGATCAATTGCCCATCTACCTATTAATTAAGGGGGGGATTTTCCGCTTGCTTTCCCATATTTGCGCCTCTAGATAAAACTGTAGTTCAGTAGTTAAAATAAATTAAATTTTTATACAGAAAATAAGTTTTAAAATTGTAAATTTGTATGCTAAAGATAAATCGAGGGAATTTTTTATTAACACCTTATTAATTATAATAAATTTATTTTTAATTATTTGAAAAAAATTCTTAACGTGGATCCGATCGCTTGTAAACAAGCCAACAGATTTTATAACTTCGATTTTTCAAAGCTCCACAATAGCACACTGCTTTATTTATTTAATTGAAATATTTTAATAATTATTGCCAGATAAAAACCAATGTGTCACCAAATAAGTATCCCGATACTCTGTAGGTATTCTTTTCTATCATGAAGGCTATATACCAATAAGCAATAACACGACATCAACTTTTGTTGTTTTCGACGTACCTACCTACATACTTATAAGTATTATTATAATCAGGCAGTCGTAGGTTGTTATAGAGTACGTCGTAATAAATAATATAAAAGAGGTTAATGATTTTTGATGAAGCCATCTATTCTGTTATACCAAACCCGTATACAGGGGTGGGGAGAGTTTAGGGATTTAAAACCCTATACTGGCTAGTGGCTATACTTCTTACTTCTTCTTAAGCTCCTCAAAAAGCCATGATCCCGGCCCGTTATTACATTACCTATAGCCTATAGGTACCACAATGGCACAATATTAAAACATTCATATTTCTCCGACACCCCGTCCTATATTGTCATACCGGCTCATACCTACGATTACGTTATTTTGTTGTTCCAACCTATCCAAAAATAATTATACCTACCTATCAATACTCTCTCCGACGAATTCGATTAGCACTGACACTATGCTGGCATACATAATTACAACTGACGATCTTCGTACCGAATTGTCAACTGACCATTCAGACAAGCTGTTGTAACATCTAACTGTGTCGCTTACAAACGCCATTCTTCTCAGTAACATGCACAGTAATCCGATTCCGTTGGTGCACAACACGATAGATGTGACAGCCGACGTTTTCTTTATAGTACCAAAAAATATCATCGTCAAATGCGTATATATTTGTAGTGCAACAATCGTGACATATACGAAAGTGATAAACAGGGCATATTTTGACGTTGAGAACGACCTACTGCTTTTGTTGTATACAATAGGAAATGCACCAATCCAATTGCACACCAAAAATGCAGAACTGTAAAAAAAATATTATTAAAATTATTTAATTTAAAACTATTATTCAATGGACATTTCAAGAATTTTATCTTATCTCTAAAATTTGTTCCGTGAACTTTTAGAATTTAAGCATAAGTACAACACCTAACTATAAGTTCATTTCAGTGGTCAAAAACAAAACAAGTGATTGTATATGTGTAAGTATGGTTTATTTCAATTTTTATAAAAACATTAATACTGCTATGTTGAACATAAAATAGGTAATAACTAATAACTAATGGAGACATTTTCGTGACTACAATACAGGTACACTATGAATAATTTAACAGTTAAAAAGTAATCTATTTATGAATGGTTGGTAACTATTGTCTATTGAACAAAATAATGGACAAATTCATTTCTAATAACTATTATAAATACAATACACTCGCACACCAAAATAAAAAACAAATACAAACAAATTAAGTATTCTTGACTAAAATAAAACAGAATACATTAATTTCTCGGATCAAATGTTTCTAATGCCAAGTAAATTATTACTAAAATAATTCATTTATGACTAAAAAGTATGTTATATACTATACATCATGACAGGGATGGTAAAAAAAAAAACAGTTTTTATAACAATGAAACTACATTATGTATTTATCATGACAACACAGTAAAAAATAACCACACCTCAATACCATAAGAAATTAAACATTTAAATTGAACAGTCTTTTAATTTTTACCCTTATCGTAGTTACAAATCCCACATAACGGCTGTAATATACAGAATGTGCTACTTATCATAAGGATATAATGAATATTATTTCAACTTTACAAATACAAACAATAAAAAAAAAATCAGTTCTCCAATTGATTTCCATTCGAGGTTGAAACACTTAGCATTTACAACAAAAGTATATTTGTTTCATATAATTTAAACATGTTTCAACCATGAACTTAATAAATACAATTTCAATTACATATAATTATAGACTAGAATATTTTAATGCAATGTACAACACTCAAAATGATACACCTACATATCATTATAAATACCTACTAGCCTAATACAAGCAAAACATTCTATTTTACTAACCAGATACTAGCCTATCAGTTATCACAATTAACTAAATTTGAGTACATTTTCAGCTATAGGTATATGAACATAATATTAAACTAAAAACAAATATTTTACTTAAATAAGCAGTAACACAATAAAATAATAATAATAATAATAATAAAATAATAGTAATTTTAAACAACAAAAATAATTCAACTATCTTAGTAATGGCCAATTGGCTTAACAAATAAAAAATTAGTCTTAATTTTGATTATAAAATATTGAAAAATACATTCATCTTGTTGATTTTAAGTATTAGATACTAATAAATAATAATTGTATTTTTACCAAATTGTTTATTCAAAACATTATTAAATATTAAATGCTTCAATGATCTTAAAAATAACAACATGTATACATCATTAAAATACCTATTGATTACCAACTAGAACTAGGATTTATATTATCCAATGGTATTTTTTTTTTCATTGTAATTTTAATGACTTGATTAGTTATATCCATGATACACCTTATATTGATAAACATGATCTATTTTTACTTTGAATAGTATTATGTGTATTATTGCACATTTTAAAAATAAATTAAATTATTTATTATGGTATATTTAAAAGTAAGAGTAATTGATTACATATAAAAAAAACTTTATTAAATTTCCCATGAAATTATAAGATGATTTTTTTATAAAATTCTTTCACTTTAATAGTTTGGAAACTATTGGTAAATCCATAATATATTTTTATTGAATATTCTAGCATATTTTAATAAACTGAAATGCATTTCTTACAATTGAACATTACATATAAATCCTAGCACTTGTTACAACTATCTGAAGATGATTATATAAACAATTTTACCATGTTGATTACATTTTTTTTTAATTTCAACTCACAAAATATAAAAATTCAAGTTTAAGTTTAATTTGAAAAAAAAATACATTACTTCATTAATTTTCAATATTTTATATAAAATGTTCAACTTCAAATGTATACTAAACATTTAAAAATCTTAGTTTATATCTGTATAAATCAAATGTTCGATTAATAATAATAATAAACATGACTAGTTTTCTCTTAAATCTAATACTTACCATAAACTAAACATACACATTAATACATTATATAAACTATACATACCTCGTTTAAAATTATTTCAGATTAAATTTTAATACAATTAGAAATAAAAATTGGAAATTAACAAAAAGAAATAACTACAAAATATTAATTCAATTTTTTTTTTCAAAATTTGTTCAGATATATATAATTTAATGATGGATTTTTTTAATAAATTGAAGTTGAATAATTTTACATTTTGCAAAAGGTGCAATTAAAAATTTAAATTTAATAAATAAATAACAGTTAATTAAAATCATAAATTTTTTAAGATTTTAAATTTTCTTTTCATTCATTTTAAAGAATGGATGTTTCAATGCAATATCTGCCGTTATTCGTGTAACTGGATTCAAACATAACAATTTTTTTAAGAGATCATATGCAGGATAAGGAAAATTGTCAGCAACATTTAAGTAACAACTACAACTATCCGAAAAAACTTCACAACCAGATAGTTGTATTGGTTTTGTACAAAAACTACACGTTTCCAAACCATTACTCGAAGAAACAGCAGTTGGATTTAAAGTTTGTACACTTGATCGATGACATAAAAGACGACAAATTGCTCGAAGATCAAGAGGAGGTTTTTGAACTTCACAAACAACATTGCGACCTGATGTAAATACAATAAATAAAATAGTAATAAAAAAATAATTACATTTGTAACATTAAATAATTTTTCATGAATAACATATTAAATGTTCACACTAACCTAACATTTTGGCTAAGTTTTTAATAGCCCTATCTCCAAAAACAGTTATCATTTCAGCCAAACATGTAGAATCATTCTCTGCACTAAAGAAAGGGTAACAGCGGCTCATAGCAGCCAACATTATAACTCCGACTGACCAGATATCAAGAGCTAAAAACATATAAAATAGTTGAAAAATCATTTTATAATTTATACACATTTTAAATCAAAAGATATTTATATAACTTTTACTTTATCACTTACCAGTATTTTGATATTTGTATTTTAAGAGAACTTCTGGAGCTCGAAACCCGGGTGTTCCTGCTCGAGGAGCTTTCATTTCTGGTCTTTTTATACAAATATTACAAACTTTTAATTTCCCTACACAATCACATGTAAGGCGTTGCACTTTAGGAACAGTAAAACTATTTTTCTCCTTTTTATAAAAAAAACACAATAAATTAATTAACAAAAAATTAAACAAGTATCAAGTATTCTTAAGTTATCTGAGTAAGAAATATACTAACGTGGAATAAGCTACTCATGGCACTTGGATTATTAGGATTATTATTCATAGGAACATCTAATTGTTTTTTAATGGGTGAATTCTCCTTTAGTAATGGTTCTTTAGGCATCATTAATTTAGTTCTTTTCTTTAAATTACATCCATGAGGTATAGAGTTGGTGTCATCAGCTATGTTTTGAAGAATACGTTTCTGATATGAACTTAATCGTATGTTTCCAACTGAACTTGGTCGTTTATGGTTAACCTAAAATAATTTAATTTCAATAACATTATAATTTGCATATTATTAACACCAATAATAAAAAATATCTTACATTTAGGTCACAGCTTGAACTTATTTGTTTGTGAGAGGATGTATCAGGCTTATTATCAGGCAGACTTTTTATTTCCTTACGTCTAGTAGGGTTAATGTTAGTATGAGCAAGTCCAAAATCAGTGAGCATAAAACTACAACATTTAATCACAAACATAAATATCATAAATTTTCAAAAAAAAAAAATGTTATTACTTACGTTGAAGTTGAACGGTTATACAAAAAATTGCTAGGTTTCACATCTCTATGGACAATATTGAAAGAATGTATCCTTTTTAATGCAATCAACAAGTTTTTAATGTAAAATCGCATTTCATTAGCATCCATTGTACATAAATAAGTCTAAAAACCCACAAATATTTAATTATCTATTAATAAGGTATGGTATATAAAACTACTATTAATATTTTGTTTAATTAATTGTATTTATACATTAATATACATCATATAATTTAAAAAACTAATAATTACCAATGGATGATCATGCTTGAAATAAGGCATAACCAAGCAAACAGAACTACCAATTCGTAATGAGGTTACTAATCCCATTACATTATCTTGTCCCCTAAAAATAAATTGAAAAATTATTAATGGTATCAAATTTAAAAATATATATTATGGTTTATATAAATACAAACACATTCAATTTGATCAATAATTGAATTTAAAAGTAAAAGTAATGTGCATGGTCAATGGTCATATAGATTTAAATTTAACTCTTAATCAGGTCATATGAATATAATTAACATATTATTATACTGAAAATCATAAATCGGATGGCAGAGGTAGACTATGATAAAAACGTCCTTATTATATTTTAAATCAGCTGATCAACAAATAACACATAACTGTATTCCATAAACATACGTTAAGTATAAGTTTAACTATGAAAAAAAAATATTTGCTTCTCACCCAATCTTCAGTAGACAAAAAATTTCGCGACGTAACTTTTCCGGGTGTGTTGTTTGCTTGATGTGCTTGATAGCATACCGCTTCTTCTCAGCATCACCCCTTGCGTAGGCTAGATACACCTTACTGAATGTGCCGGCACCAATTTTACTTTTGATGACAAATGTCTCACGTAACTTCTTGAACGACTCGTCCTTCATCGGAGCCTCTGTAAACACGTCGACAATTAAATATCGTACTCGTATGACTAAATAAAAACACTATACGTTGTTTCTACACACTTTGTTCGGACGTCTCGCCGGTAAAATCCTTGTTGTTACTGCTACTGGTTACAAAAGTATCCAAATTTGCTGCCATCATAGTAGAGTCGGATGTAGATGATTGCGAAGGAGCGCGAGCGAGTACGTGATTGTGTGTGCGAGTGCGACTGATCTCTTCGGGAGAAGAGAAAACGGTACCAAAAACGAGAACAGACACGATTTTTTCGCCGATAATTTGTTTAGAGCGCGAAATGAACAGTTCCCGCAGAAGACTGATAAAAATCGAGTTTTGGCTCCGAAAAAATATCGTCGAAAAGGCGGCCAGGAAAATGTATGGTTAACTTGCTGTGTTGTTGTTGTTTACACCGGGAAACAGTGCGGCCACGGTCGCATGATTAAATGTACCTACCACAATCGCCACCAGGGAGCGCACCGTTCAGGGACGTAATTATGACGATGTTGTGTGGTTTGTGTCCATGGACATGGATATATAATCATTAATTGGTCTCGCTAAATTTTTTTACCTATTATACCTTATACCTTAAATGAAATTTATTGGTAAAATAATCTGTTTTTTGATTCATTTAGATAAATTTTTTGTTTAGTTACTCACATAAACGATAATATTACGTTGTTCCCCGAATGACATAATTTGTAAATCTGGCAATGCTTGTGAGGCGTAGAACCACAAAGTTTTATACATTAAATCACTGTAACTTGTCAGATATTCCGCGCTTAACTTAAAACTACTTAGAGGAACCCATAATTTCGATTAAATAATTAAATATTAAAATATTATGCATAATGCATTTAATGTAACTATTAAGTAGTTCTAATCAAACATAGCGGGTTAAAATCAGTTTTAAATATATAGGAATTGCTGAAACATAATATTTTCACATTTGCTCAAACACTTTGCGAAATAAGATAGAAAAAGTTGTGCAAGTAACCATTTTGCTCCATCATAAGTACAAATACCGATAAGCAATAACAGATTTTTAGAAAGTTAATGCATATTATATAAAAAATAAGACTGAAAATAAATCAAATAATAGTATAATCATTATTATTTTTATTTTTTTATTATATAATTATAATCTAGTCTTGAACTAACAGATTTATTGGAGGATTTATTTATTGTTTAACCATTTATTTTTTTGTTAAATTAAAATGTTATGTATTTTTATTAATAAATAAACTTTATTATTTCTATATCATTAATACGATAGATGAAACTTATCTGAGAGCACCTATGTATAGTACTGGTTGTACCTTATAGTGGTCTTATGATATATAAAATATTATACGTAATATGCTTGTATAAGATATTATATATTAATTATTAATAATTACAACTGTACTTGGAACTAAGAATATCAAATAAAAAATAAACCATTACCTACCTTTTTTGATAATAATAATGTTATATATATATATATATATATATATATATATTATATCATTATATGACATTCCTCGAATGTTCTGTTTATTCGGCGCAATGTATATGTAATTTTACTACACTGATGCGTAGATTATCAAAATTGACTATTCGTAATGTAAAACGAATTATTCCAGAATAAGTTCGTTTTAAACTAAAGTAAATATAAATTTGTTTAAATTTAAACTTAAGAATTTTTTTTTTTTTTTGCTTAGACCACTTAGGTCCTTTGCCGCAACCACCACTTTTCTCCATCTGTCTCTATCTGTGACTAGCGTTTTACCGTTCAGAAATTTCAAGTTATTGAACAATAATTACTAAATACTAACGGTTGAATAGTATTTAAAACAAGTTCTATTAGAGGTACTTTTTCAAGCAGTATTTTTTTTTCCAAAACTACATTCGAATTAGTAAAATTATCACTATCAATCACAAATTCAAAATTATCAATTTGACAATATCCATTTTAATAGGTACCGATGAATTCTAAAACACCAAATCAACATAAATAAAAATGTTCCATTTAGGTATAATATATTCAATAAATAATAAATGTATAAAATAGTTATATCTTATATTAATAAAAATACTTCTATTTCAGAATAGATAGACATAGAAAAATGACAATTATTATAATTATTTATTATTATATTACTAGGTAAATTGGTATTTTATTACAATGTTAATTGTTAGATTTACACATTTTATTTTAAATTGTTAAAAATAAAATTTATAAAATAACAATAGTAATATTATCATTTTAATAGATTATTTGATTTGATTTAATTTACATGATATACGTACACGGTGATATATTATGAGTTTATATATATGAATTTAGCCAATTTAGGTATACTGAAGTTATGGTCTCTGAGTTCTTCCTATAATAGTTTCATGTCTTGCAATAGTACAAGCTAATAGCGATCTTCATGAATGGCAGTATAAGTTATATATTGACACGCTTTCGAGTTTTAACCAGCCGCAGCAGCTATGCGAGGCTACAACCTACAAAGTGTTGGCATTCATCCCGTCACCGTAACATCCAAATCTGTACGATTGCAGCCATCCACTCTACGGTTACCGGGCGGAGCCGCGTCGATGTCCAACTTCCGGTACCGGGTATAGATAAGGCCGCTGTCTGATCCACACATCGGCACAGAAAACGTGAAATCGATAATCAGTGGCCAAAATAACAGTATAGAAACGCCATCAGTTATCTTCCTCTTTTAAGTTTTAATGTCCATCTGTTCACTGTTCAGTCATAGTACTATAGTAGTCAGTAGATATAGTTTTATATACAAGTAATATAATGTAGGTATAGTTAATAATTATATATTATACTTATTAGTATTTTTTTTTATGTTTTTGTTTGATCATTAATTTGATACCTCTTCCCTTCATAGGTTGATCATCCGTCCGAACATCGGTCAAACTCTACATTTCTTTGACACTCAATCTTGCATGTTACATCGCAGTACCTACATAACGTTGCAACCGCAACACATAAAGCCTTAAAGATTCCCCGGACACCTTTCCAGAGGGCCGACAACTGACAAGATACGACGTATGCATGGGTCTACCACAATATTTATATATTATGTATACCTTATTTACATATGATTAAGTCGGAATAATAGAGTACAATGAGTATATATAAGTAGATATAGATATTTTAAAAAATCGTCTTCAATTTAAGGCTTTAAGCATACAATTTGTACTATCAATCAGAAAAACGGGGCTCTGTAAATAATTTTAGTATTCCCTACATAGTAATGTAGCCATGTATCCGTAGTTGCGCTAATGAAGAGTATAAATATTTATAGATAGTGGTTTTAAATATATTTATATGGAAATAAATAAGAAACTCGTTATATTTTTAATAATTTCAAAACGTTTGACGACCTACATGACATCTTATTGCATTTTATTACCTACTGGCTACTACCTAAAGTGGCTATATTAGTACCTACTATCCACCTATACATTACTATTCCTACATTTACAGCAAATACATTAAATAAAAATAAAGCCAATGATTAACTAAAAAATATATTACCTACTTTTAGGTTATAAAATATAGGTAATGTTTATCAATTGTATCTAAATCATGGGCGGGACTCGTATTGGCCCAGGCTAATTGGCTCCGTATAATGTATACATTTGCTAAGAACATATTATTTTAAATGTAATAAAATAAATTAGGTATAACTCCGAAAAAAATTGAAAAATTAATTGCACGTAATAAATAGAATAGTTTAAATGTTTAAAGTATATTTAGTATCTGTATTTCACATGTAAGATTTAAGTTTAAATTAATAGAGATACAATTTTAGATTTATAAATTATAACATTATAACAATATAACATCAATAATTATTAATTACTTATGTTATACACTTATACATTTGTATTGTAATAAAAAACATTGGTGTTCCTTATTGCCATCCACTCTTTCCTTTGGGTATGATAGGAGCAAAATGACTCTCATGAGTGACCCAGTGTAATGAAAATTTCTAGTTTCCCTATGAACTAAATTCTAAAATATTGTTGTCAATAAGAATATAGAATATTGTATATTTGTATTGTTTTTTATTGATATCTGTAGTGACTGTAGCAATCGTTCAAAGTACACATTCCCAGTAAACATAGTACGTATTATAATCTATGTGTATAAAAAGGATAACTTTGGTGTATGTCTATACGTAGTTATTATTCGTATAATAATGGTATAATATACATTGAGATAGGTTGATTTTACATTGATAATAATTAATAAGTATAAACTTATTCGTACATTTTTCGATAAAAAAATACGTTTTAACGGTTTATCTAAAAAAATTCAAAATCTGGTAACCTTAATACATTAAGTACATTTATACAAATATTTATCATATAAAGTACTCAAAATATATACTACATTTATACGAAAAATATCCATTCTATTCTTCAAAAACAAACAAACTTTACATGGAAAATATCCATTGCATACTCTAAATATATACTAACGTTACACGTAAAATATTTAAATATCACAAAAACAACTTCATACTTACATAGAATATACGTTGATTAAACACGCACAACTAACGGATACTAAACGTTAAATAGTTATCTTTTGACCTAAATTTATACCATAATTATACTATTTATCAACTTAACATTTAATAGTATCATCTATATCTAATAGTAACATGGACAAGTTGAACTATATTATTTTTTATTCACCAATCATAGATTAATAATCTTTATTAATCATCAATTATAAATATTGCTAGTTTACATAGGCACATAACTAATTATAACTTGTAACTTCTTTAAAATAAATCATACAACTATCTAATATAAATTATATTAATAGTAATAGTTGATTAGAAATATTAAGATCAATAGATTTAAGGTAGTTTTATTTATTATATTGTAGATATTTAAAAACACAGTATATATTTTCTTTAAGTATGTATATATTTTTTGAACATTCAAACATTAATAATACTAAATTCCAAGAATTACTAATTTCTACCATGTCTAACCATTATAAGTATTTTTAATCGGTCATATTAATTATAATATTTAGGTTTAATAGTTTTTAAACTATACAAATCTTTCATGTTTTGTGATTGTATTAATGAAAACATTATGTAAACAGTAAACACAGATTGGAATGTAGTTTAATGATTGACCACTGACAAAATACACAAAAGACAATATTTGTGAGTTAACCCAGAATTTTGGTTGACAATAATAACTTTATGATAAACTTAAATGACTTTAATCTTTTATGAAGCAATAAAGTATCGGTAAACGAAGATAGCGAGCACTCCCATTGTCAAAGGCAGCAACCACGATTTCCAAAGACTAAAAAATAAAAAACATGAATTATTATAATACAAATATATGGATATTTCATAACTTATAAATAATAGTTTAAATTGATGAGATATGTATAAATATTGTAATTTCAATAAAATTAACATTGCTTTTCTATTAAATATTTTTAATAATTTTCACTTTATTTCAAATAAAATATTTAGTGTATTAGAACAAACTTTTACAAGAAAATTCTAAATTATATTAAGTTAATAACAAAAAAAAACAACATAAACTTATAAAAATAAACTCTAACAAACTTGTATTAAAAAAATATAATTAATATGTATATGTATATAAAATAGATTTTGATAACTTTTATCATTTTTTTTTTTTTACTAAATATAAAAAATTGTCTTATATAATCACAAGTAGTCATTACCATAATATTATATTATAAAAAAAATATATGCTAAGTTATTAATAATCAATATCATTAGTTATTAAATAACACAGCAATTTTAATCAGTCATAAGTCTTAAATTCTTTCATAATATTATAGAACTCGTAATGTGTTAAGAAATATAAATTATTATGAAACAAGAATAAATAATTTGAATAATTAAGAGGTCAGTAATATTTCAATATTTCAGTCACAACTATATCACTATGCTATAACCCACAGGAAATATTGTTTTTATTATTATAATAACTATAAGTTATTACTAATATAATATGGTAAATGAACAATTGATACTATTTTTAAATTCAGTTCATACTTAAATAATACATATAAAATGTAGTTAAACGATTATTATAAATTATAATACAATAAATAATAATATAATTGAATAAAAAATATAAACAAAATTAATTAATAAAAAAATGAAACTAATAATTTTTACTCAAAGCACTTAAAATAGTAGTAAATAGTAGAAAAAACTATTTCACTAGCATTAACAAAAATTGTATAAGTACAACTTATAATTTATGTGAAAACATAAAAGTAATTTTAATTTTGTATACATATATTATGTGTTTATGTCAAAGAATTGTAAACAAAAGTACTGTATTGAATTGATGCTCAAGCTCCACCTACTATGATTGTAAATAATTATTTATTTAAAATGTACACTTAGTTATAAGTTATAACATGTTAAAATGTTCAAGTAGAAATAAAAAGATATAGTAATATCAAAACATAATTAAATGTACTATATAGTAAGGATATTATAGTCATGGCTTTTTGAGTATAGATTTTTAATTTACAATATTCTTAATATTAAAAATTATGATATTAATCTATAAAAAAATGTATAAAACTTGTACATAGAAGATGAACTATTAATTCAATTTAGCACTTATTACTTATATTATACAATTATAATGAAAATAGTTTATATTAAATATTATTAAGAAAAAAACATTAAGTAATAAAATTTAAACTTTAATTTAACTTGATTCTGAGCAACAAACTATGTGGTTTGTTAACAATAAAATCAAACTATGATAAGTAAATAAATGTATATAACTATTAATATACATTTTCTTATTGATTTTAAAATGTAATGTAAATGCCTACTTACATTTCTTTATTAAGTAATTTCTTAAAATAAAAACTTAGTAATATTATTAAAATTAATAAAATAATACCCAAACGTAAATTTAGTTTTTTTACACATCTTACTAACCTAAAATCATCTCCAGAAGCACTTGATGATGCAGGTGTTGGTTTCTTCACGGGTTTCTTATTTTGTCTTTTATCTTCCTGTAATTAAAATATTTAAATTAATTACAAAAATCAAGTATGTTTATTTATTTAAATATTAGTTACAATTAATATAAAACTACGATTTGATAAATATGAATCAAATATAATATAACGTTTCAAAAATATTAATAATATTAATACCAATGGCTTAAAATACAAAAGGAAAAAAATTAGAGAGTATTAGAGAGTATTACATACCTAAAATTCAAATATCAATGTATAAGCTATAAAAGTACAAATACTTAAAATGTACGTATTCCTTGTATTTTTTTTATTGATTTATTAAATGGATAAATTATAAATGTTAATAATAACAATATTAAAATTATTTGTTAATTAATACAATTTATATGAATTTAATATTTTT
Organism: Rhopalosiphum padi; assembly: GCF_020882245.1. Lineage (NCBI taxonomy): Eukaryota > Metazoa > Arthropoda > Insecta > Hemiptera > Aphididae > Rhopalosiphum > Rhopalosiphum padi. The sequence continues at coordinate 19,910,928 of NC_083600.1, read as the reverse complement.
TATTAATTAGTTTACCAAAAGACAATTGTGTTAGAAAAATTATTACATTGAAAATATAAATAACCTAATAATTTTTTGTATGAAAAACATAATAAGCTAATTTTAAAGTAATACCAATAGATTATAGTCTACAATAACATTTTATCAACCTAAAGGTATTAGATGGTAAAATTAAAATAGTTATTTAAAATTATATCCTAATAATTTTTAGAATAATTTTAAAAACAAAAAAAGGCTTATACATACTTTCAAAATTTCAATATTTTTTAGACAAATAAACTTAAAATAAGAATTATTTCTTTTCATGTCACGCTTCAGCATACCACTATATACATATTATTTTTTTAAAAAACAGTAGGTTATAATTATTTAACTATTTATGATAAAAAGGTAGGTAGTATTTAAAAATGTAATATAAAAGTATATATGTATTAGAATATACAACTACATATATATAACTAAATTAGTTATTGTTGTTTTTATCAGTTGTGGGGCAAACTTCCTTTATTTGCGATAGTGGCAAAACATACGTGGTATTTGAGAAGCGATCGCTTCTTGATTTTTTCTTAAGATTTAGGGGTGGGTAGGTGCCAATATGAAAGTACCCATCAATAACTAATTATTAGTATTACTAGTACTAGAATTAATTAAAATATATAGAAATATATTATGTCTAATGACAATTGGCAGTGGGTAGGTAGGTAAATTTTAGGTCGTTTATGGACTATTTTATGTTTATTTTGTCACTGGTTAAAGATATAACAAAAGTGAATTAACCCTTGTTACTTATTGATAAAATTAGAAACTTAAATTAATTATATGATATTGAACCATTGTTGCATCAACTCTGGTTAAATCACCACAGAATATAGCAAATCAAATAAATACATTAACATACCAACATCACTAACGATCCATAACGACTAAAAATTATCCAGCTAACCAAACAATGTGTTTGAAATCAAGATAAGTACTCATTATAGTTATAAAAATCACCTAATAAAATTTGTCCTCGAAATCAAAAAAAACTACAGTTTGCATACAAAGAGGAACTAGAACATTATCACTATCAGTACAATATTCAATATTGTATATGTCTATGACAAGGACACTTACTTCTATAAGTTCTCCAATCTTGTATTTTTGCATGACTTCGCGTGCGTCACTCGAGTGTCCAACATCTTCAAACTCCTCGGTTGCATCCTTGCCGGCTTGTTCCAACAGGACCTCTTCACCACCGGGGTGCTGTAAGCAAATAAAAAAACTCGGATTAAACAACGGATTAAAACCGATGACTAGACGACGTGTACCCGGTGGAACACAACCGGGATGGACGTGACTACAACGGCGGTGGACGTACGTCGTTAAGGAATTCTGTGACGTCGTATATACAATCATTGATCACGATCCACGGATTTGTAGCGTTCGCATTTGCGGCAACCTCGGCCAGAGAGTATTTTTTCACTTCTTTTTCGGTCATCGTGACTTACGGATAACTGTTACACTGCGGTAAGAGATACGACGGAATAGTGTGGAACACGAAAGTGCGACGGGCGAAAAAAACGAAAAATAAAAAACAAAAACAAAACACTGACAACGCCTACAACGCGACTGTAAAATTAATATTTTCTACGTGTATTATCGAATATCGACTGCTGAGCAAGCGGCGGACAAGACTTAGCGAACGAACGGTGCTCTGGCCGCGTAATGTCGGCAAGTACCGATTATTATAATTACGTAGTTAAAACGGGAACGGGCAGTAGCCAACGACCAACGGAAATGCAGATTGAAATAGACACGAGTACACGACGACCGGAGTACCGGGACCGGTATTCGTATTCGGTACACGGTATTGCGAAAAGGTGGGAGTGGTGAATACTACGAGGTGAGGTGATTGTGCCGACCACTGCCGCGAATCGACGTCGCAGCGGTTTGTTGGTGTTTACGATTATGTGCGCGGATCGGCGGGCGATAGTAATTTCCGGCTTTATCATCGAAATTGATAAAAACAAAAAGATTGGTAATACCGTTGATTATAAAAATGTATAATAATATAATTTATTGTAGTACAATATTTAATATTTTTCACAATCAATGGTAATGTTACCACGATTTAATTTAAGAAAAACGCCCTTATTGCAAATATTGAAATAATATATCCTAGTACTATATCATTTAACATTTTAATTCTTAAATTGAGATAATCGCTTACTATGATGGTCGACAAACATATTCAGTTTAAACATTAATTATCATTTATCGTAGTCAACAACAATAATATTATCTTTATTTATCTTATTTATCTGCGGCGATAATACTCTACCTCGGAGATAACCACGTTTTTTAATATTACACAGCTGCATTATATACTTGTATATAGTATATACTGCTTCTGTAAATCTGTGATAGCCGATATGTAGTTACATAGTCATTAATTGTCGGGCTCATTCTAAAGGACACTTGAGCTTGTTCTGCATATTTGGTAAATCAAGATGCACACTTGATAATCAATTTTAGCATAATTGATTTTTTATAATTTATTGTTATATTATTGAAAAAAGACAGAAAATAGTTGTTTTTATAGGTATTAATATGTTTTTAAATTTAAAAAAAATATTAACTTGTTTACTATTATATACGCTTGCAAGGCAAGAGCCTAGTATATTGATGAATATTTTGTTAGTACTATTAAACCTGTTGCTAACCTTGGTTGTAGGTAATTTGTAATGTTAATATTAGAAATACATTTGACATTTTGGGTAATTATTTAGATTTAAAGATTTAATGGAACATAATAGATTAGAAGAAACAACAAATGCCATTGCCTAAATTAGTGCAACATTTATCTGGGTCCAACGAGTTCAAAAATAGTAATATTTTACTTGCTCGTGTTCAAGCTGCACAGTACTGACGTTGAATGATTAATAAGTAAAAGCAATATTCTTAAATCAATAAACCGTCAATGAACGTATTTAGAATTGTAAAAACGGAAAATTAATATTTTTATTAATTTTAACATGCCTGCTTTTCAAAATTGAAAACACCCAATTTTGGTTAATCAAAATAAATTTCGCATCAAATAAGAATTTACCTATCTGCTGAAATCAAAGAACAAGAATGGTTTAGTAGGAATTTTATGGGAGTTTCAGGTATGTGCTAGTTTTGGTATGTTTTGTTTTATTTTTTGTAAATACCTTTATACTCATATTTGGTGCAAATAGGACATGAATTGGAGTAAAATTCCCCTTAAAATAAGTCGTCATAATCTCATATAGTAGCTACAATTACGTATGGTATACAATGTATACTCAATGCTATAATAGGTAAATATTGAGTATCCCTATATAATATATATTTATTATTTAGTCATTGTTCTAAAAAAAAAAATGTGTTATTTATGCCTAGAGTAATCTCAGATAACCATGATAGTAATTAGTAACTATACTAGTTACTAACCTAGTATGTATAAAATGATGTAAGAAGGCTGTTTGTATTGAGATAAAAATGTAATTGTAATGTAATTGTTAGCGAATGGTTTTTTTTATTATTATGGACTGGTCAAAACTTTTACCCCCTCTCAAAAACTTATTTTGATGGGCTTATTTAAATTAAGCGCTTAATTGATTAAAATTCTTAGAATAAGCGGTACCTACTTATATTTTATATATTTTAGTATAGTTAATAGTGAGTAGTGGCTAGTGGATTAGCGAGTCTACAGTATACACTCTGACACTCATGTATACTAATATTATATAATCAAATTATACCAAAGTCCATATGTCCATAAATACAAAAAAAAAACACTATTAGACAATTTTTTTATTTTTTAGGTTCCTCCATAGTTACTACCTACACAACTAAGAATCGGCAGTATAAAATGTTTTTTGGTACGTTACATGTTAGTTGTAACTACTTATTACTAACTTGTAACGCCGTATCGGTAGTTCAGGTAGTTGTGTATTTCATTTTTTCTAAATGTCCGTTGCATTATTAGTATTCATATTATTATTATCCTGGTTTACCGTTTACGCAGTTCTATTGCGCACCACAAAAATCTTACTTAAATACTATCTAGTATCTGATGATTTTATTGCGTACTTAAATTTTTCATTACATTATATTATTAAATTATAAATTATAATAATACTTGTAGGTATACAATGCCATTGTCGCGTCAACAACGCGGGACGACTGCGCAGTGCGCACTCGTTTCTATCCCCTCCGACCCACCGCTGACATGAGTGGGTTGCCCTTGACTTCTTCGGACCGATGAATGATGATGCGATTTCAGACCTCAGTAGGCAGTAGTTCAGTAGTATGAAATATAGTTCATTTATCAATTGATACTTGATGTTTGTGATTATAACTTTATCAACAACTAATTGTCGCTACAATATACCTACTATAGTACTATAATAGTAATATTAGTACCTATCTATATTATAACAATAATTAGAGTTAAGTATTAGCTACTTAGGACGACAAAAAGTTGGCTCCCGGGTTGTCTACAGGTAACATAGAGTTGGTTCCGGCAAGCTTTCATGATAATACAATATTGTTAAATTAGCTTTTCAAATTATTATGATATATTCAATCAGTAACATTTCCTTTCCATTTTATACAGACTTGGAACTGTGTAGAATTATTATAGATACATATATAAAAAATTTCATACTTCACACAGCTCAAACAGAATACCTAGGTATGGTTAAAAATGTTGCTCAGTATAATATATTTATACTATACACTATATACATATTGCTCAATACTCAATAATAATAATGAAGTGAAACTCAACAATTACTACTAGATATAAAATTATATTTACAAACTTTCCCGGGTATCGTAAACCCTAAAAAAAATATAAGATTATCGATTTGTACATATTTTGTAATAGTCGTATACTGGAGAGTAATTATATTTGGGAACAAATTTGAACAGTTGTATACTGTAAAGTAATTTTTTTGGAAACCAATTCGTGCACTTTATTTGACTATAGAGAACCAATTCCGCATTACCCCCTACTTATTAAACAATATATAAATTAAAATTGATAGTTTTTCATGAATCAACTATAATCAACACGTATGTGTTGAAAAGTAAAAAGTAACCTATTTTTTTTTTATTATTATTATTTAATGAGATTTCAACATAAATTATAATATATTGACAAATACATATCATTAAAAACAGACATATAAACTATAAAGTTTATATGAACTATAAAGAAAAATAAATAAATAAAGCTCACACTACTAAATTTGGTGGCCTGATTGGAGAATAAAACTAATTGTGTGTATAATCAGACTTCAGGGGCATATTTATGGGGGGCTGAGGGGGCTTCAGCCCCACTCCAAAATCCAGGAAATATTTAAATATTTATTAAGTCTGCTTATTATGTCCTATTATTTTTAAATTGTAGAAGTGCAATATAATTAAAAATATACCATTGCCCCTAAAAAAATTTCTAAATACGCCCCTGTCAGACTTTCATTATTATCCGAAAGAGTATTGACGAGGGAGAAGTTTATTCCGAAAGTGAAAAAAATCGGTTTAAAGCTGCGCTCTTTGGGGAGAGAGGGATGAACAGTTTAGGAGCAGGTGTTGGAAGTCAGAGTAATCCTCTCCACAGCTCGGTAGGGGGTAATAGGAGCAACTGCAGTTAAGTCCTGCAAGTTTAAATGAGTGATGTGGTAGTAGGCTGTGGCCTAAAGTACTATATAAGTACCTATAGGTTATGAGTTTACTGTTTATTACACAAATTATCTTGTTGAATTTATTGACCAATCATTATTGCATAATAGATATCCGTTTTATGCTTTTGATTTGTATAATAGATATATTTATTAATTATATCTGATTTTTCACGGCGATTCCCTTGACAAATTTAATTAAAAAATTAAACATTGCCATTTATTAATACATATATAATAAAGTCAATACAGATCATAATATATATACATAAATTTAAACATTTTAAAATTAAACTATTTAATATTCAAACAGAAATACAGAATAAACATCTATATAACTTTTATTTCCTAATTCATATACTAGTTGTGAACTGAGTGATTATTTTCAAGCATTCGACTTGAACACTCACTTTATTAAAAAATAATAAGAAATATTTTTGAAAATATTTTTTTAGAATTGTTTGGCACAAGTATACCTAACTATTCTGCATAATATTGATTCACTGCTGGTGACCTAATCGATCAAAAACTTTTTAAAATATAATTTAGTAAATTTGTCGACTTATTTAAGATTCAAAGACTATTATAGAAATATTAAAGAAAATCTACACGGTTGAACATAAAAAATGCTATAATGTTCCCATTTGAATAATAATTAATATGTTTATTATTGGAATGAACTTGAATATTTGATATTATGTAAAACAACTCTGGGACTGTATTATACAACATACCTATTAATTTAAAAAATTACAATAATATGGTATGAATTAAAAAAAACGATTGCATGGGTATATACGACGTAATAATGACCTCTTAGTGAATAATAATAGTAAATAATTAGGCTAGGTAATTTTCTATTGCTAAATTAAAAATATACTTATAGTTAAAAAAGTCATTTTTATTTTTTATTTCATTAAGAAAAATAAATTGTTAATATTTTATAATATAAAAATTAGTTGAAAACTAATATATTTTATTCTATACTTTAATTTTATTTAGAGGTTTATAATTTCAAAGTATAACTTAAGCCCATTATGGTATTGAATACTATGCAACGCTAAAAAAATTCTATGCTCAATCATAACTTAGGACACTTAAATTACTTAACCTAAATTTCCCACACTACTTCGCTCGCATCTAATCTTTGAATTGGCAGTTATCTTTAACTAATTAACCACTGCCTACTTGTTTAAAATTCAATTTTTGAATATTTGAAGTTTCAGAAACGTTTTTTACTTAGGACTACGAAATTTAAAATGTAAGCTGTTGTTCAAAAAAGTATAAGATAAAAGTATAGTTATACCATTAATTGGCGTTCCTTCATCCATTTTACATAATATGTATATTTCAATAACATCCACACTATACCTTAATTGGTTCGTGTGTCTCGTTGACTGGTCCTCTAAGTTGGAAGTTAAACGCAGGGTTAACTACCCTACCTTGATAAAAAAAAAATATTTTTTATGATACCATCGTAAACTAATCCTCTCAGACACAGATTAATGGGTTAAATATTGAACATTGAAATCGGTCTGTGGATTTAAAGGTTTTAATTTGGAATTTATAACGAGTATATTTAAAATTAGCACCTACCAAAACCCAGGTTGATATACAAGGTGCATTATATAATTATATAGAAATGTTACAATAGATTAGAATATTAGATGGATAGCGGTAAGAAAAATATAGATCGAGTATGTTACCTATGTACTTTTCAGGATAGATAGTAGACACAATTTTGGAAGTTTTTTAAAAATATTTATACATGAGAATATAAAGCTATATGTATGTATGAACTATGAATTCAATATAATATCAGATGATTCAGTTGATAAAACAATTTTAAGACTATTACAATTTGTTAAGAACTAAATATTGGTATATATATATATTATCATAATACATTCTAACATAGTAATACGTTATTGTAATACCTACTTCCCATAAAACCATATCAAAATAACATAATTAACTATAATTTGTTTTTATTTAAATATAATTTGGAAAATTAAAATATTTTATATTATAATCTCATATAGGAATGTAAGGTAATATACTAATATAATAATATATAAGATAAAAACTACAGTTTTGGAATAATGTGATTTTATTAGTGTAATAAACCATCTTCGTACTCGTATAAATCTAAATGTCTTAGCCTAGAAATAAGATTCAAAGAGAATATTAGCTGAAATCTTTATAAAATAATATTATACTTGTGTAAATTATTTTTAGTTTCGACAAAAACGTCGAATATTTCAATAGTTTTAACTTATAAATAATATATTATATAATATAAGGTAAAAGTTTAGAGCGCCTATAATAAAATTTATTCACAATGTTTAATTTCAAATTAACTAGCATAATACATCAATGTATTTTTATAAAGGTAGAGTATTATACATAGCTATTAGGTACCTCCTTTTAGTGACCAAGTTCTATTCGCGAAGGTCGAATACCAAGGCTACTTAATTGCCTAAATTAACGGTGTTTCAATTATATGAGTTATGACGTATTGACTTATTATACGTATATCTATGTTATATACCTACTAATTATACCTATGTGTTTAGTTAATATATAATCATTAATCAACCCTTTATTTTTTTAATATATATTTAAATATTTTTGTACTTATGCTATAAGTATGAATAATTATTAGAAATTAATGAAATAAAAATTTAATCATTCGTATATAATAATAATCATTTACAAAGTTTAAATAAAAATTATAAACATATGTAAAATTAGTCGATAATATTTGTGTTATAGTATATACCTATAATATTTTTTTTGGATATTTCATCACTTGTTGATTTAAAAAAATCTTTAATTTAGAGGGTGGAATATGTTGATTTTTTAAACAATGTTTATTTCATTATAATTAGGTACGTTTATTATTATTATTATTGTCAATATACAGTTAACTATTTAAGAATTTGACCTATACAAGTTAACATTTTAACAATGATATACAATATACATGATATATTAATATTATAATCATCAATAATATATATTATAATGTATAATGTGTGTAAAGTTTTAGCCGTTTTAGGAAAAGAATAGTTTAACATGCAGTAGTAATGTATTACTAAATACTATAATAGACAATACTAATCAGTAGTATAAACAAATGATGAAATATGAGTCTGACGTACATTTCATCATTGATCTTTATAATATACAGAAATCTTACCATACAAAATTTGTTTAATTTTTGCTTTAAACATTTTATTACTAAATGTTGTATTTTCGATAAATATTGCATCCAATACAACACAAATAAAAAAGTTATAAAAAAGTTACTTATCTTTTAACTAAATATTTTGAAAATGTCATTATGTAGGTATAGAAAATAATAATTTAAGTAACGAAAATAAATTAACTGTTTTGAATTTCTATCGAAAATGTTTTTCAAATAATAACAAAAATCTCTTGAAGAGAAATCGTTCCCTATTTTAAGTGAGAATATCAATGTCGTCAAAATGTATACTTTAATTACTCATAAAAATATATAAGATGAATTTATGACACTTAAATTTTTAATGACCATGAAAAATTGGATGGGAATCTTGTGCTACATTTTAAAAACTTATGTGTACAAATTAAAAGTTTTAATAACAATATAATTAACATATTTTTATGATTTTGACAAATTTCGTAAACATTTAAACTTTAAATGTTAATGAAAAAAATTGTGATTATGTATTTTGGATATTTTTTAGTTGCAGTAAAAATAACTTATAATGAACATTGCATTAAGTTTTCAATGTTTTTTTTCTAACAAACAATTTATTACATAGAAAAATTAGAAAAATTCAAACCTCTTTAAGACTATATAAATTGTACAAAGAAAACCAAAATATTTTGAAAATTATGATATAATATTCATAAAATGTTAATATAATTAATATTTTATGGAAATGTCTATAAAATTATTCATTTTAGAATTAGGTACAATAAAAAAAAAAATCAATTTTTCTGTTAATTTTTTGCTTTTGCAGATTATTTTGAAAATGATTACGAGTTATTATTTTTGCCTCACCAAAAAGACTAACTATAGTTAGATCCATAATAGATTCAATTTTCTACCAGAAACTATCCTTGAAGAGTTGAAGATTGAAATATTTGAAATACCTACCTCATCATTGTAAAACTAATACATTTATTGCTCTGCTCAGAATTTAAAATATAATTACAAATGTACGATGAACATATTATTTTGTATCATTAGTTTAATTATTTAAATTATTCAATATGTGTGGTATACTCGTACTATAATAATTCTATATCAATTGCCTATCACGATAAGTTATAATATGAATGATCGATTGATGTTACACCGCTGAAGCAATATAAGTTAAATCAATTGGTAAAATTTGCTTTTTATAAATTGCAAACATGGATTAATTATATAGAATATAGATATTAGTAGTTAAAACAAAAATATAATGATTCAATTTAAAATATTTTAGTACGTCAAACATTTTAATATATACATTTTATTTTTAAGTGTATTGTGTATACTCCAATCGATTATGGTTTATTTAAACACTCAATAGATAATAATTTAGTTACCTATGACATATAATTTTTTTATAGGTATTTATATAGTTACCAGTACACCACACTATTATATAATTTGATAAAACAGAGCTTATATTTTTTAAAAGCATTATTATTTAAGCTTCTTAAATATAAACAAACATCTAACAACAATTTTAAATAGAAATTAAAGGATTTTAATGTATAATAACCAAAAATCAATAAAATATTGTAAATTATTGTTGTAATATAATTCATCTCTAAAATGACACAATATACAGACGACAGACCTAAAGTTTGATTGTTTACCACGCAAGTAAAATAATAATTTGAAGGTTCTATAGTTCTACCATATAAAACCATATGGCATATATATATCCGTTTATCATTCACTTAATTCAAATTAATTATGAATTAATATAATAATATTAAATACTAAATAGTAATAGTTTAATATTTCAGCCCAAGGACCATTAAGTACTTAATTACATTCATAAAAGTACGGTTAAAACAATGACAATAATATTTTTGTCAATAATAAATTATCAATGCATATGCACAGATAGTTATTATTAAAGAATATATTTCATAAAAAGAAAACATACTGAAATATTTAATTTTAGTAATTAAAAATATTTATAAAAATACTGAGTAACAAAGACAAGAAAAAAAATGATAATATATTATAAAATAAATAAAATTGTAATATTACTTAATAATAATAGTGTTATGACTTTATGACGTTGAATTCGGTGTAATTAAAGATATTTTAGTAATGTGCAATGTGCATATTAAACAATATTAGAATAGTGGTGGTGATGAAATTGATGATCGCTATGAAAAAGACAGCAATTTTCTTTTCGTAGCAAAAAAATTATTGTAACTTGTAAGACTGTGTTTATTTAATAAAATAAAATAATAATAAAATGTAATATAAAACCTATTTTCATACATTACATCTAAGCATAAAAACTATAATATTATATTTCTTCCAAATAAATACACAAACCTAATATAAAAACTCACCTCATCTTTTGAAGACAACTTTCCTATTTTTAAATCGTTCATTAATTTGTAAGCTTCATCTGAGTGTCCAATACTATCGAAACATAATGTTGCATCTGTTCCTGCTGCTTCGACAAGAACTTCTTCACCTCCCGGGTGCTAAAATCATAATTTGACCATGCTTACATTTTTTTTTAATAATACTGGTATTTAATTATATTATATACTTTTATGTAAGTTAAATTAACTCATGATTCTTACAAAAAAGTAAATTAAGTAAAATTAAATTTTTCCATGTGGTATCACAGCAACTAAGGCGGTAACTACGAAATATTACTTCTTCATTAGTTGCATTATTGTACAATAATAGCAAAAAAATAATATAAAAAAATAGCAATCTATATTGTATTTATATATACAATATTATATATATGCTATGGTGGCTTATATATACATTAAATATTTATATATTTTTATACATATTATATACAAAATAAATAAATATATTTATTTTATTGTAAAACTATTTACCTACACATTTTAATTTTATATTCACTTTTTATTCTTAAAAATATATTTTTATTTTTTATATACAAAATGCAATAATAACAAATTATTATCTATATTTACTTTAATACTTTCCATGTATTATTTACTATAGTGATCATTTAACATATAAATAACTTGGAACTATTAAGACATCAAAATGCAATTTTAGATTGTAAATTATAACAATATTCACTATTCAGTATACTTAAACTTCATGATATTAAAGCGAGAAATTTGCCTATTGGTTATACAATATCTGCAGTGAGAGTAGGCCGAGTAGGGCTTAGGTATATAAAATATATCCAATTATATTAATTGTATATATTTTTATCCGTAAATGATTTTTCTAATGGAACACTTAAATATCAATGTTATAATTTAACTTGTGATTCTTCCTCACTGATCGTAGAGTTAACTGGCAACCGCTTAGTAATGATTTAGATGCATGTAGAGTTCTTAAAAGGATTTATCTACTGATAAATAATGAATTACCTAACAGAATAATTAATAATACATTATCATTAGGTTAACCAAGAACAATAGACAAAAAGGAAGAAATTAGAAAGATATTATATATTAAGATAGTATGAATATAAATAATATAACGATCGAGTTAACATTTAACAAATAACGGTAAAAAGGCTTTCTTTTGGTGGCTCAGGTTCAACTTAGGTTATTTAGCTGTCCAAGAAGAATGTATACATTCTACGACCTATAGATATAATATTCATTTAGAATGAGAATAAATAAATGAACGATATAATACAATACTGTATGTAATGTGTAAGTAAAAGTGGGAAGGAACTAGGAAGTATATCCAGTATATTCACTGATGAACCATAAACAATCTAGAATATAGAAAGCAAATATTGCAAATTTTTAGTCAACGGGGGTTAGAAGTAATCTGATATTGTTTTTTTTTATCTATATTAACTATTAAGTAGAAATAAACGTGCAATTATTGTAACAAGTAACTTAATAATAAATTGAAATGTTATAATATCTACGGAATAAGAGTATTTAAAAATCTTTTTTTATCTGTTATTATACTAATAAATATGCAAGTGCAAGCCAAAGTTCAAAACATATTTTTAAAATAAATGAAAATTTTAGTAAAGGAAACCATAAATACAATTTACTATGGTAAAATTATTAGCATCTACAGTCAATTTTTAAATTGTGTAAAACGTTAATAGATAATTACTTATATTACGTTATTATTACAGCATAATGCCATAATATAAAGTGTATTATTGTATGCTCGTACACGGTACACATACATCTATTTATATTATTAGGTACTTTATTAATATTTAATAATTATCAATTTTAATTAGAAGAAAAGAACAATAACTGAATAAATGCATCATTTATATAATATACATAAATGATATAGTATATAATATATTACATATAAGATATAAACAATGCTAATATATTATAGGTATATAATTTATTAATTTAAATATATTCACGGTTGAATTTAACTTAATAATAAATATGGATAATAAATACTACGTTTTTGTTATTAATTATTAGGTTGGTATATGCTACTATATTAGTTGATTTAAATTGTTTAAACTCAAACAGATATTTGTTTCAAATAGTAATATATTCTTTAAACAGTAACACATTATTTGAACATCTCAAATATTTTATAACCATGGTATCTAAAAATTAATAATAGATTGATAAAACCATATTTTTAATATTTTCCTTGTAATAAAATACATAGGTGTATAATTTATGAACACGATCTATTATAGGTAATTTATAGCCTTAGACTTAATATTATGTGGGGTAAATATATATCTATAGGTAATAAGTCAATACTTTGTATTTTTTTAAATTCGCTTTAAGTATTTTTTTTTTCGAATACTGTATTTACTTGTTATTTACATATCAGTTTTACATTTTAGAATATTTATAAGGATTTTAAAATAATTGAAGTAAATTATATAATAAGTAATAAATTGTAAAATACGCTTATCTCAATTCACGATACTTATCTCGGTACAAGCGTATATTGGGCACTAGATAAATTATAATAATATAAATAATAATATATTTTAATATCAGTAGTCAGTACTTAATATGAATTATATGCATGTAATACATTTATTATTCTATATAAAAATGTAAGTATTTACGATATACAATTTTGAATCAAATCACAACATTATAAAAACAATTTAAAAATTGATATCGTGTATACATTTCCATCTTCCAGAATTTTTTTTTGTTTTCCTCAATATTATTAAGAAAATATGTTGACCTCCACTCTTCTCTTCAAAAGTATCAAATAGATCCACTTTTCAACTAAAAAAGATATTTAATAGTTGAAAACTGAAGGATTTTTGTTGCTCTAAAAGACGGTTAATGGTTATAGACACAACAAAAATAAAACAACCCACATATTATTATCATTGTAAAATGATTAATTATTACACACTAAGTATATCGCATCATTGAGAATCTAAAATATTAATATTGTACACTGTACAGTGCAGAGTTATTATTACAACTATCTAAATTGAAAATTCTAAGTATCGATACCAAAGTATCAAAAAAAAAATATTTAAAATATTATGAATATTCATCGTAATTCAAATTAATTTGTAAAAAAAATGTTAGTCTCAATTGTCAAGATACTTAAGATATAAGTATAATATAGGTACCTGACACTTTTAGTTATTATACAAATATCTACTTATAACTTATAACTTATAAATTATAACTATTGTATTAACTTTCAACAATATATATTATATATATATATATGATATCAATTTATCATGTATTAAAATTTAAGTATTATGCTTGGTTTAATAACATTATATTTTTTAATAAATATTTAAACACTTTAACTATATTTTTAATGAATAATTTACCTAGCTATTATTGATTTATCAGTTGGTGGCTTGTTGCTCAACAATAAATTATTAGATCACCGTTAATTATACTGGTTAGCAATATATTACCGCATACTACTGCAGCAATAGCTTTAATTTATAAGTAAAATTCATAAGCATAGTAAATTAGTGTTTAGCTTTTAAATTATGCAGATAATGAGATAACAGATAAAGAGATCATAATATGAGAGCAAATACTATACAAAAATCTATATAAGATTATATTATTGTAGTAGATATAATATAAATTATTACTATTATTACCTATTCTATTAATAACAGTTAAAGCAGTTTTATAATATTTTATAGTACAATAAATAAATAGGTAATTGAATAATAACTCATTATACTCAAACCAAGTACGTCTAGTACGACTAATACTAGTATATTTCATATGTTTTTTAATATAGCTATTAAATTCATTTGTTTTACTATACTAGTATATTATGATAAGTTGATTTAATTTTTGCCAAAAATATATTTATTATATTATTAGTATTTAATTATTAAAATATTATATTATTAATTTTTAAGTCAATATCACCTTATAAAACAATGTGATTAATTTCATAGTGAAATGAAAATAGATTAAAATTAATATTCGTATTTTGAAAATTTTATAACGTAAAAGTTTTAAGTCCTAACCAATAATATTTTTGAATTATGACAAAATAATTAACATCGTTATTAATCATTAAATTTTGTAATTTTGTCCCAATTTGAACTTTAAATACTAAATACACGCTGAACGCTGGCTGATTTTTATTTCTTGTGTTTACAATACATATACAAGATTATTTCTTACTAAATAGGAAGTTATTAATAGTTATTTTCATTAAGTAATCTGAAGCTTGTGCCACCCCCCTCCCCAACTAAATTTATCAAACTCCGACTATATTTGTAAATTGCGCATAATTTGTTTAATAATATGGGAATATGTAGATATTTGATCTAAAGTATCTTTTTATTTATTTATTAAAACGATTTAAAATCTATACAGATAAGAGCATAATAATTAAATATGATCGATCATTACTATTAGTTGGTAATTGATAAATGACAGTTTAACACAAATGGACATGCTCACATGCACTCAGCAGTGTCGCCCAACTAAACTATCTAATAATATATTATATAATTTAGCGACTTCAGTTTTTATAAATAATATACGAGTATAATTTATGATTAATATTATGATACCAGTACTCACCACTGTAATAAAATTGGTAATATCATATACATTTCCATGAATGCTGATCCAAGCATCGCTAGTAGTTTTATGATTGGATACTGTGGTAGGAGTGTAACAATGTATAGACATATTACAAAATTCTTATTATCAAATTTACCTTATTTATATTAAGTAACAAAGTTATAAAAACACTAAAAATTAACTATCTATTTAAACAACATATAATATTACTCATTTAGAAATCGAATTTGCCGTGTGGCACTATGCTAGCTACTAACAAATATTGCATGTTAACATCAAATCATTTGAATACAATGTACAAGTTTAGGAAGTGTCGATCCTCAAAACAAAGCATAGAATATACATACAATTATATGTTTCTGTGCTGAAATATAGTAGATAGTACCTATATAGAGTAAATTACTAAGCATAATGTATACATTATGGTAAGTTCTTAATAATATTATTATGTGAGCCGTTGGGTTGATATCAAACTATGTGAACCGGTATGATTAATTAATTACGAATTATATAATAATAATCACCAAAACAATTTAAATAAAAGTATAAAGATACTTGTGTAATGTGGAATTTTAATCAAATACTTTAAATAACTAGAAATTGATTTATTATTATTAAGATTTATATGTAACAGCATGTTTTTTTTGCGACTTCTGATTATTGATTTTGTCAGTAATGTCCACGAATCACATCACGATGAGATAAATGGTGGTATTTTTATTTTGTATGTTTTTGCATATTTTGGATAAAATGCATATTAGCATGTATTGAATAAAATGCATATTATTACATAAATTGAATAAAATTAATATTATTGCATATTTCGATTATAAGAATGCAAAAATGCATGTTTTATAATATATTATTATATTTTATAATAAATACTAATATTAATATTTCATATTTAATTCTAGCCCTGCTGATTAAAGTATAAAACTTTGTTTTTTTGTCAAACATAAATTTTATTTTTATAAATACAATCTTATGGTACAATAATAGGTATGCGATAAAAGCTTCAGTCAATTTAAATCAATACTACAAACTACGAACCAATCGTCAATCATTATATTCGAAATTTAAAAATAATATGTGCTCGTAGCATGTAACACACGTATTTCCACTATTGAATGTAAATTATAAATTTTATTTTTAAATTATTTTATTTTATTTTATTTCTATATTTAACTATATTAAGACAAACAGCCAATCACAAACAACATATTTATTTATCACTGATGTATTTCAATAAATAATTTTTTTTTGTAACTATATTTTAGTTTTTATCTTATAAAAATTTAAATGCATATTTTACATTTTTATTATGATTTATGATGATAGTTTTATAGAAAATGTATTATGTTATCGATTATCCATTTGGTTTATTATAACTTATAAGATTGAAAAGCTTGAAATAAATTCAAGTTAATATGTATGTTCTTTAATGTTGTATATTATAAACATACATTTATTAATATCCTACATTCTATATCCTTATTATAATTCATATTTATTTATTTATTAAGTGACTAAGTGAGTATAGGTCCTAACCCCGGGCATGGACCAATTGCGCCTAAAACAAAATTTTTATACTAGGGTCAATATACCAATTGCGCTGCATATATTTTAGGGTCAGTGTACCAATTGCGCCTCTTATATTTTTCGGTTAGTGTACCAATTGCGCTCTTTATATTTTACGGTCAATATATCAATTGCGTTTGTATTCAAATTATATTATTCTAATTGCCATGCTCAAATTATTATTTAAAAAATTATTATCATTCTTAAAACGTGCAAAACATCATGATTACCTTAAACTCAAAATCTTATTATTATTATTATTATATTTTTATGATTTAACCACCTAGTCTCTTATTATTATTAATATTATTTTATTTTAATTTTCATTAACTCAACTGTATAAGCTTATACGTTTCACCGACTTGGAAGACTTTTACTTTTAACTCGCAAAAAAATCGGTTATTAAGTTTTCCTTAGGTAATGTAAAATGTATTGAGCGCAATTGGTCTATCGACCCTAACATTTTTAGAGCGCAATTGGTATATCGGCCCTAAAATGTTTCGAGCGCAATTGGTATATGAAAAGGTAATTTTAAGCGCAATTGGTAAACTCCCCTAACCCCATGCGCATTATCTTACTCGCTTAGTTTAGACCAATATTGAAGACTTATAATATCACCCTTTACTTTATTAATATAATATAATATGTGTTGTATTTAAATATTAAAAATTAACGACAAAAAAACACTTTACAGCTCAATAAGTTTAATGTAATTTTTTATTATTAAAACAGTCTATTTAAAATATCAATTGTAAATGATTTACATCACTTATGTATAGTATATATGTCAGTTTTTGGATTAATAGTGATAAAAATAATTAATAACTATCTATTTGAATGAATTGAACATTTTAGGACGTTATACCTGCATGTGTTGTAGTCTCTGTCTTAATCATGGCAAATTTACGTTCAGAAAAATATATTTTATATTATTAGCTTTAATACTGGAGCTAATTAATTTACCTTTTATCAAAGTTAAAGGTAAGAATACTATCTAGCTATCTAGGACATATTCAGTGGCGGCGGCAGATATTTTTTATTGAGGGGCGAGGGGCGATATCGGGTAAATTTTTTTCTAGTTGGGCATTTATGTATAGTATAGCTACTCAATTACCTATTAATTATTGTTTATACCATATTTTCAAGAAAGTGTTGGCAGACGGCAGTATTGCTAAAAATGTTTTAGGTATAAAATATGTATAATATATTAATATTATGTTATATTTCTAAATAAATAATCAAAAAATATACTTACTATATTATTATCACAAATGTACTACAGTAAGACTTCAAATTTCCTCCATTTTCTTTTATTTGTATGTAACAATAAATAACTTATTATTTTTTAATGCATACAATTTTAGAAAGTGTGCAGTTAGTATTAACTGTATTGAGTATTTTTATTTCTAAATGTGCGATAAATCATATTTAATTTGAATATAACAGTCAAACTTAAAATAATATTGGGTAGTTGCCCACCCATGCTCTCATGTAGCGCAGCCCCTGGACATATCAAATACTTTTATATATATTATCATTTAAAAATGAGTTATGACTTATGAACATTTTAAAGTTGTAAAATTTTATTTAGCTATAAATTACTTTAAAATAATAATACCAATAAAAGTATATGACATGTCCTGGATAATATTCTTACCTTTAACTTTGATAATAGTTAAATTGACTCCAGTATTAAAGCTAACAACAAAAAATGTGTTCTGTTGAACGCAAATTTGTCATGATGTATGACGTATGTTAGTGAGAGAAACAACACGTGCGGGTATAATGTCCTCGTAAATGTACCATTAAAATAATATACCTATATTTAAAAGACTATAGAAGGTACCTACTACCTACCTATTGGACATTAGCTTATGAGACCATACGTTCTTATTAAATTGCACGTACATAGTTTATAAATGGCCAGACCCCTCAAAATCATTCATAGCCCCCCCCCCCAAATTAAAAACTCAAATTGCGCCTATGCCCGAAAGCATAAATCGACCTTTTTTTCGATAACTCATAAGCGCAAAATTAATTTCCGTTTTTGTACCTTAGTAGTGGGATAAAAGCGCAAAAATAAATTGTATTACCTGATACAATATTTTACTGAACTAACGCGCGACGCTCGACGCTTTCCATGTACGCGTGGCCTTACCCGTTCCACGACAGATTGCAGCAACTCGTCGCGGAAATTATTGCATTTGTCTATGTTGCCAGTTTCATCTCGGGCAAGCCTGGTATAGACAAATTTCAAAATTAGGACTTAAAATTGAATACAACCAAAATGAATCAGAAATTTCACATTGGTTGAAGTATTTCTTTGGATTGGCTTTTTACCTTCTATTGAAGTTTCTGAAGCATTTTATGAACTATTTTTTATTGCTTCTGACAATCAGAAGATATCAACATTTTCAGATTATATTTTAGTGAATTTTATTGAAAATGGCAATAGATATCCACCACATGTCTGGGTTGAGTCACCTACGAACGAGCCAAGTACTACCAATGATCCAGAATCATATCATCGTCATTTGAAGGATCAATTTTATAGCCTACACCCATCTATTTATAATTTTATTGAAGTCATAGGCGAATCTAGAAATTCATAGCAGGGTGTGCCTTTACCTCAAAAAGGCCCTCTGTATAGTTCAAAATACTTATCAGTTATCATACGTTTAAAAGATGTTTCCCATTTGAAATAACAATATTAATAATATTAAATAATGTTAAGATTAATTTTTATTAGTTTAGATGCTATTTTTCATGCTGTAAAATACACATGTAATGTACCTATAAAAATTATTCAATTTAATAAACTACAACTATTGCAATATATGTTACTCAATTATTTTTGGACACACTTAAAATCAACAATTAAATTGTTAATCAATTATGTTTAAAATTCTTGGAATTTTAATATAATATCTTAATTTTATTATCATTAATAACAAAGAATTGTATTAATATATAATATAATAATTGTTGTAGTAATCAACAACTATTTTTTATAGGTACATTTGCTATCATGCTTATCACGATAATATTTATTGACAATATTTGTACTTATAAAAATGTATTAAAATTAAAAGATAAATTGTTTAATGTTATACTCAATAATCAATTCCTTTGTAACTGAAATGAGTGTTATAGGCCCTGCACAGGTTTATACGAGTCGCAGGGTGTGCACTGGCACACTCAGCACACCTGTAGATTCGCTTATGATTGAAGTGATTAAAGAACACCAAGCAGAAGTTTATTTAAAATTACAATCAAATGATCGAAAAACTACGAATCGTAAATCTTAAGTCATCTCAAATACAAAAACTTGGACCTTGTATAAAGATAAAAAATGTCTAGATTGGTATACTTGAAAACAGCGGGCTTCAAATTTCAAATTTAATTTTAAGGTACCTATTCATTATTATATTATTAGTTTAATATATATTTTATTTATTTATTCATGATACTTGTTTAACTAATTTAAAATAATACTCAAAATTATATTTTTTACTGATTTTTAATACTGACTTTTGATTTTTGGAACTAATTTCAATATCACTAATTTTAATATCACTGTAAATGCTTAATTTAATATTAATTATAACTACGATTTTAATTAAATATATACTTTTTTTATAAAATTGATTTTCGCTTATGGGTTGCGTTTTGGTAAAATTTTGCGCTTATGGGCTACAGGCTTTATAAATATTAAATACTATTTATAATCAATGCTACTACCTACTAGACTACATAATTTATGTTTATCATAATAACTTGGGCGTATGTTTGGTTATCGATTCTGAAATTATGAGGAATGAACTATCTATATAATATTCTATATACGAGTATCGTAGTATAAATATAAGTATAATATAATTTATTATAAATAAACAAATAGTATTTATAATCAATAATCAACTATAATAATTTATATAACTTTGTATATTATATAAATATATAATATAATAAAATTAACATATCTAATTTCGATATTTCAGTTATGGAAATAATTCAAAAAATACACAAATATATGTTAATATATTAGGAATATAAATAAATAACCCTACATTATATTTAGAAGGTATAAAAGAAACTTACCATATTTATGCAGACATGTATAGATATTACACATTAGTCATATATTCTTAGTATATACAAAAATCTGAAATTTATATAGATATAATCATTATTATTGAAATGAATAGTGTTTTTTTCCATTATTTATTTTATATTATTTCAAAAGATTAATAAATTAAAAAAAATATTAATCCTATATTGACTTAATTATATAATTTTTCTATTGCAATTTTATATTATATGGATTTATCGGTATTAATACGTTTTGTAATAACTGTATAATTTAGACAACACTCTAAACGATTTATAAATTAGTTTCGAAGGATTTTGTAACATTCAACTTAAATTTAGATGGTTTTTACTAATTCTAAACTTTTTAGGTATTTTCAAAATGCATACCCTAATAAATATGCAATCCAAATATTGTTGTATATTAGTATAAATTGAGGAAATGCATCATTCAATATAATCATGGTCGACGATCAAATTTTTGAATATACATATTATATTGGTTCGGAGAATACCAAATTATTTATTAAAATATTATTATTTATTAATCGATTAGTCACAATACAAAGTACTAATGAGTAATGATAGTCTATTTGATGTAGGTATAGACGGTATAGTCAATATACAAAAAAGTGTATTTTGTACTGGACGCTTGAATGGCATATATTTTATGGATGAGATAAAAACAGTGTATTACGATTGCAGATATCTTTGTTCTAAGGCTCTGGTCGTGATACTTACGATTAATCGAGGTTCTATTGTATTAGAATTAAAATGTACTTCGGATACAGAAACTATAAACATAGAATTGCTGGCTTCTGCTATTGACAACTATGTGTATATACTATATATAGTGTTGAAATACATAATATTTGTTTCTGTCGCACAGTTTATTCATTACTGTAGTGTTATTGTTACAAAGAATACGTTGTCTAACATATTCCGCTCCTTCTAAAAGTATTAAACATACATTTATCGTACAACTACATCAACGAATATTATACTGCATTATTTTGCAAAATAAAATTATCACATCCGACGGCGAGACCCGATCGCTGTCTGCTACGGCCGAGCATCAGGCGATGCTGCCGGTTTCAGCTGAACCATCACCCGTGAATGGTCAGTCAGAAAAAGTATATCGTGAGTTTTCTGGTCTGATGACAAGGCCATGTTGTTCAGTGCCCAACATAGTGGTGATGTATTGTGCAAACGGTCAATTAGAAAAATAATATCGCAAGTTTTCTGGTCTAACGACAAGGCAATATTATTCGATGCCCAACATTGCAGTGATGTATGGTGTAGGTGATGCAATTGAGTTGCAATCGCCGTCTTCGGTATCAACGCGGCCAGTTTCGGTGGGTCCGACCGAACGGGACGTGACGAGCGACGACTTGAACGGTCCGTCGAGGAAATCGTGTAGTTCGATGCCGAACATTCACGTGAAATTTAGCACAACTGAAGCGTCTGAAGCGACCGGATTTCAGTGTATTCATGTGCAAGCTTCAGTCGAAGTTAAAAATGGATTAACAATACCAGACGATGAACTTACTTCTTTGGATTCAATAGCCAGCAGCGAGGGTGGAATAGTTTTTACGGTACCTACGACTCAACGTGAGTGCCGTACGTGGTGGAAACGCACCAAAAAATTCGTCCGTCGGTTGTTTTGTTGCATGCGTAACACATAGGAATATAGCCCATAGTATAGTTATTGAAAATAGTTTATTGTTTTTCACAAATAAATATGTTTTTGCTATATTATTTAATTGGTTTTTATATTTTATTTGATGTATTATTATTAAATAAGGTTAACACACATTTGTAAAAATGCTGACTTTGCCTTTATAGTTTATAATAATAATACAGGTACTTTCAGTTTTTTTGTAACCAGGGTAAAAAAAATCGCGTGGTAAGGGTAAGGTATATTGAATATTTTCAAGCTTTTTGACAAGTGTTTTACTTATAGATTTGGTACTTAAAGCAATGAAATTTTACAACTTTACAATTTTTTCTTCCGGTCACCCCCTCCCCCCCCAAAAAAAGGACCGTCTGGCATCTAGATAGGGTTGTGCCAATAAGTGCTCGCAAACACGAGACGAAACTAGATCACCGTGCCATTCCATTAGTCATATACAATTATTATTTATTAGATAGGTAACTCCAATAACATCAGATATGTCTTAAACGTCTGAAACTGTACAACTTAGTTTCAGATTTTAGATTGAGGGAGGACTGGATGAGCCACCTCAATACCTC
This sequence comes from Rhopalosiphum padi, assembly GCF_020882245.1. Lineage (NCBI taxonomy): Eukaryota > Metazoa > Arthropoda > Insecta > Hemiptera > Aphididae > Rhopalosiphum > Rhopalosiphum padi. The sequence continues at coordinate 19,887,085 of NC_083600.1, read as the reverse complement.
ATTGAACGCTGACTCCATCAACGTGTAACGCATCTAAAATTTATATTTAGTATGTAAAATATATAGTTGTTAAATGAAAGACCTTTGGATAATTGGATCGTTTAAATAATAAAGCCCTAGGGCATTTGAAAAAATATAGGTATATAATAAGTTCATCGTTCATCGTAAATCGTTAATGCCTGTACCATAAAATATTTTCTACGCGACTATGCTTATACAATTAATAATATCAATTTTAAACAAATATAGGTAGATATAGTCAGTAGCGTAAACTGAGTGGTGCAAAGGTATGTTTTTGCACCACCAGAAAATAATTGAAATATATAATAATATATAGACAGGTACTAAATTGTAATTTTCGTGCATGTATTAGGCAATAGACATTGAATTATTATTCTATCTATATTTTAAAATAATAAAATCAAAAATATGGCAATAATTCAGTACTTGACAAATTAGAATCAAAAATAGAATACATAAAACAAAATTATATTCAAAAAGGTTTTCCATTACAATTACAAAGACATTAAAAATATTCCGAACAATACTTATACTAATACAGCAGGTTGCGAAAGATTTTTTTCTTGTCTAAAGAGGTTAAAAACTTACCTTAAAACGACTATGGGACAAGAAAGGCTTAGTAGTTTAGCTACTTTGCAGCTCGAAAAAAAAGAATAATATTAACTTGGACTTTATTGATGAATTCGATTCGGGAACTGCGAAAAGAGGACATTGTCTCAACTTAAAATAAATAAAAAACATTTTTGACTATTTTTTTTATTAATGTTATAATAACAAAGGTTTTACTGCTAAAATATTTCAAAATGTATTTATTATTTAAAGAAATATATTATAGTTTACGTATAGGGAAGGATTTTACTTAGGAAGTTGGATTATTGGTGTGTTGAAAATAATTTTAAGTTGAGAATATGCCACTGCACCACCAGAAATTGAACCCAATTTACGCCACTGGATATAGTAGATAGGCCGGTGATTCATTATTCAATATCTAAACATTTAAAATAAATTGTATAGTATCTACTTACCTCGGACGTCCTCGGTGAATATTGTCGGTACTTATAGTATGTCTTGTAAAGTTTATTTTGATGAGTACATTAACAGCCAACAAACAATTAGGTACTTTAAATTTACTGAAATTTTAAAATGAGACTTTTCATGTCATTATATTAATATAATATATAGCGATCGTAATATAGTAATCTCGGGACATGGCTTAAAATGTCTTATATAGTTATATGTACAATAATAAAATATGATACCTAAGTACCTACCTAACTTTATTGTACAGTTTATGTACTTATTACTACTTATAACTACTATAATTATACATAAATGAAAAACCGCGATTTAGTGTTTGAAATAACCATATATCTCTAATAAGTACCTAATACCATGTTAATTAACATTTTTGATTGGTATACGGTCGATATTAGATAGAAATTTGATAGGTATTACTGGTATTTTTTTTTTCTGAAAATACCGAGAGCACGGTATTACTATATCTTATTAAGGTACCAATGTACGAATTTAGGAAAAAAGCCCCTAACAACATTCATCGGAAAAAAAAGCCCCGTACCAACCAAATACATTATTCGTTATTTTATTATGATTTACATAATTAAATAAAATCATTACATTTATCTATGTAACACTTTTTTGACATATTTATACGTATAGGTGTGTAGCTGCAATCTGCATTTAACATTGTCAATAATTGTAATTTGTCATTTGTCTCATATAATTTAAAAAATGTTAAATAAATTATTTAAATTATATACAAATAACAATTAATTTATATTTTTTAATTATTTTAAATTTTTACCCTTAAACATTTTTTAAATTATGTAAGTACAAATGACAAATTACGCGGTTAAAATATATTCGGGGATGTAGTTGACAAAAGGTCTTCTAAAGGGTTTTGCTAATTTTTTTTGTAGTACTATGGCCTATGGGGATAGAAGTAGTAGGAGTCCGAATTGCTACGCAACAGTCAGTGTTTACCATTTTGAATATTAATAAAAGCCAAAGAGGTTATAGAGGGAAACAAGATCACAAAGTGGATGACGTCACCGGGGTCAGAAAACAACTGATTGCTACTTGCTAGGCAAAATAAAAAAAAAATTGTTTAAAACAAAAATATATTTCTGATACATAAATAATTATTATTATTTTTTTCAAAATACGCTCACTGGGCCACCACCGTCCACCACCAGTCATCATCACGCCTAGAAAACAACAAACGAATAACAATAACAATCGACGCGCTCGTACGTTGTTTGGCGAGCGCGATATTGAAAGAAAAATTAAAATTTTATAAGTTCAAGATACCTACATTTTTATCAAAATTGTCTTGCTGTTGAATTTTATTGGAATTAGCTGTTGCGATGGACTCGGATGAGGATGCGTTGAACGATATAGACTCTGGAAATGAATCTAGCGGAGATGATGTGGATTTTGCAATGGAGGTTGATGTGCGGCACGAACGTGAAAAAAACCAAGACGTTGATGATTTTCCCTTTGAAGTTCTGTCCACAGACAATATTGTTCAACACATGATTGATTGCATCAAAGACGTGAATACTGTGCTTCAAGTAAGCATAATGATAGTTTATTTTCATAAATGCAATACATGACCTTGTTTTAGAGAACTATTATTGTATGCACATAATATATGTTATTAGATAACCTTTGCGTTTATAATTTTGGAGATATAATTTCTGACTGGTATATTATGTTTTGGTAATTTTAGATGCCTGCTACAACGACTCGCATTTTGTTGAATCATTTTAAATGGGACAAAGAAAAGTTAATGGAACGGTTTTACGATGGTGACCAGGATAAATTATTCTCTGAGGCTAGAGTAATAAATCCATTTAAAAGAACTCAACCAATTATACAGAGGGTAATGAATTATTTTTATGAATAATGTTTTAACAATGCATTTTAGATTACTTAACTCGTTCGACGCCGATTTGACATACGCGCGTAAAATTGGTGAATTTTTGGTAATGAATAGCTGACACAAATTTCAAATGTGTATGGCTTTAACCACTTAAATAAAGTCATAATACCAGACAGGCCACTACATATCAACAACGCGTTGACACCAGCTTCGGGCGCCCATTTACTCATGTCAACTATGTATTGACATTGGCGTCGAACGTGTTAAATCACCATTCTTGGTATTGAATTTTTTAGAGTCATATTCTTTATTATTGACTATTGTATATTTATAGTATTATTTGGTACTTTTTGGTTATCGTACACCTTCAGCCAATTGACTAGGTACTGCAGACTTTCATTTTATTTCTGTTATATTAACTAGGTTTTTTTTATTACTTTTTACATATTATATTTATCATATGGGATATAGGTAGATACTTTTAATTATAAATTTGGATTTAATAAACTTCTATATAATTTATTACTTGAGTAAATAGCAATTACACAGTTAATAATTTTTTTTTTTTTACATCAGAAATTCAGTTATATGAGGGGATCTAACATAGACCAAGTTTGTAATTATTCTTTATTATGTTCTTTAGCCGATCGTCATGTATGTTTAATAGTATATGTTCCACTAATCAAGCCTATAGAATTATATTTGTAATTCATCTGCATATATTAAAATAAATACTAATCTGATTGGAGTATGATAACGGATTTAAAACTTTTACCAGTTGCCATTTGGCCTATTTACGTATACAAGTTGGAATACGATAATTGAAAAGTATCTATTATTTAATTGTATTGTTAACACATTTTAATTAGCTTATTCTATGCTGTAATATTCTCATATTATTTATATGTTATTAAGATAATATGTTTTTGAGTTAAAACAAAATTAATATCTATTAATTTTACTTATTTATTATTGCCACTGCATAGTATAAAATTGATTATTTTGTCACTAGATAACCATTTTATTTTATAAATTGTAAAAAAAATGAATGATGTTTAAATTGTACTATAGTTATAATTTATATTAAATATTTACACATAATTAAACAAAATAACAGGACAATTTTTTAAAGATAATTTCATTGTTTTATTATAAATATAAAATACTAGTTTTAAATATTATTAAAAATGACTCATTTTTAATAATGTTTATAAGACAAGACAGGTATGCACTTGTCATTACATAATATACACTAGGAATAATGATAATATCATTGACAAATAGGTATTGGTCATAAATTTCAAATTTTTAAATTAATCTGACTATCAATGGTGGCAGTATGATAAATTTTATGTGATACTATATTAGTAACTAAGTAGTACTTTTTTAGTATAATAAATTATATTGTTGTAATGTTATATACTAAATTTCAATAATTCCAATAAAATTAACAATTAGTTTATCTAATTATAACAAAATTATTTTGATTATTATTATATCATATTTAAAATTTAATTTAGTTGGTACTAGTAACCCGACTAGTAATTAATATTTTTATCATTTACATATTTTCTTACAGCCAACATCTACACGTAGTAGAGGTACTCCTGGAATGGAAGATTGTGCTATTTGCTTTGTAAGGCTCCCAAACAATGTAAGTTAATTACTATTAAGGGTTTATTTAAAGCATTATGGAACATCTTTTTTTTATACTTATAGATGATGACTGGATTAGAATGTAATCATCGATTCTGTACACAATGTTGGACAGAATATTTAACAACAAAAATTATTGAAGAAGGTGTTGGTCAAACAATTGCATGTGCAGCAAGTGGTTGTGATATATTAGTCGATGATGCCACTGTTATGCGATTAGTCAGAGATCCAAAAGTTCGAATGAAATATCAACATCTGATTACTAATAGTTTTGTTGAAGTAAATTATTTTATCTCTGTATATTTTATCTGTATCTCTATAAATTTTAATTTTGTTGTTTTAAAATAGTGTAACAGATTATTACGTTGGTGTCCATCACCTGACTGCAATAATGTTATTAAAGCCCAGTATATTGATTCAAAACCAGTGATCTGTCGATGTTTGCATGTATTTTGTTTTGTGTGTGGAGAAAATTGGCATGATCCTGTTAAATGTAATTTATTAAGGAAATGGATCAAAAAATGTGATGATGATTCAGAAACTTCAAATTGGATTGCAGCTAATACTAAAGTAATTTTGTAAACAATTATTTATTTTGCCAATTTTGAGCGACCCTATGATTCTTTTTTATCTACATTATCAAGTCAAATTTTTATTAGGATATTATAGATCATTATTAAGTTTTTAATTTTTTTTAAGCTATAAAAAACTATCATCATGTATTATTGAAAAATTTTAAAGGGTACCTACACAAGTACTTAAACAAATTGTAATTAGAATTGTTTTTTTATTGCTTTTAAAGTTAATACCTTAACATACCTCTTTTTTATGATATAATTTTTATTTTGATAATATCTATTAATAGTCATAGGCTTTATGCTAAGTATAAACATATAAGTTAAAAAGTTAGATTTTATTTCATAAAAATTTGAAATAGTGTTTTTTTTAATAGCAAAAATGTTTTTAGTTGAATAATAAATATTTATTTTTTTCCACTAGATTACTAATCATGTTATCATATACTTATAAATTGTTTTTATACCATTGAATACTTACATATGATATATTTGATTGAAATATTGTTGATGAACTGTAAGACACTCATATTATAAACTTTTAATATTACCAGAGTCGTGCCATTAAGATTTGGCGCCCAGGACTAAATTAAAAATATTCGCCCCCTGTTTTATTTATCATTATGCATTTCAATTTTTTTGGCGCCCCTTTAAACCAAGCGTCCTAGCCCCTCCCCCCACAGCGCACCTCTGAATATTACTATTACATATGTTTGTTGACTATACTATTTGTATTGTATAGATTATGTATTTCCTAATAATAATACATAAAAGATATTTAACTAAATTTTTTTGGAAATTTACTATATTATTATTGTATTGTGATATACACCCAAATTAATTTTGGAGAGTTTTGATGTATTATTAATACAAAACACTGATTTCAAACTTGGAAATTATCTAATTTATAGAATTCTTAAAAATTATTATATATATTTATATTTTATACCTACTCTGTCTATATGAGTAACATCAGGTGGCAACTGATTTTTGTCTAGTCCAGTCAGACCATGTCCCTTGATAAATCAATTTTTATGTCAAATTTATTATTTTTGTCAATCTGTCATGTTTTTATCATCTTTGCTTTTTAAGAATTTCCCTTGTCTTCTATTTTTTCTTTGTTCCATTTAATTTATGGTATAATTATTTAGTTATATCAATCTTTTGAATTATCTCTGCATCTTTTATTAAACTCAGTACATATTTTAGTTTTTAACATAAATTAATACATTGAGCCTCTTTCCATCATGTATAATCATTCTTTTTATATTAATAGTTTATAGTATCTGTTAACCATGTTAATGTAGCATCTTTTATTCTTGCTAAATCCAAATAATATTGTTATTAATAATTTCTGTAGACTGCTACTAAAATAACTTATTGTCAATATATTTATAATTGATTAATCTTTAATTTAAAATTCAATTTTATACTTTTAAATTAGATTAAGTATTAGCTACTTATTTCTATTATTTTTTTTTATCAAATTTTTTAAAAATATTTTTATCATACTTTTAGGAGTGTCCTAAATGTAATGTAACTATAGAAAAAGATGGTGGTTGCAACCATATGGTTTGTAAAAATCAAAATTGCAAAACTGACTTTTGTTGGGTATGCCTTGGCCCATGGGAACCACACGGATCTTCATGGTAAAATTAAGAAAGAATAACTTTATATAACTTGTCTATTAGTATTATTATATTAATTTTAATATTATGTAGGTATAACTGTAATCGGTATGATGAAGAAGAAGCTAAAGCTGCTAGAGATGCTCAAGAAAGATCCAGAGCTGCCTTACAGAGGTATCTTTTCTACTGTAACCGTTATATGAATCATATGCAATCGCTTAAGTTTGAACACAAACTTTATGCTAGTGTTAAAGAAAAAATGGAAGAAATGCAACAACATAACATGTCTTGGATTGAGGTATTAATTAATTTTAAATACACTAAATTGTTTTTTTCTTTTTAATGCCTATTATAATTATTTAATTAAATTTTATAAACAAAATTAATAATTATGAATTAAATTGTAGGTACAATTTTTAAAAAAAGCTGTTGATATATTATGTCAATGTAGACAAACACTTATGTACACTTATGTGTTTGCATACTATTTGAAGAAGAATAACCAATCAGTTCTTTTTGAGGTAAATCTAATTAATTATATAGATTTATCTATTTAATTATTGTCACTAAATTTTAGTATTTTTACTATATTAGGATAACCAGCGAGACTTAGAAAGTGCTACTGAAACTCTATCAGAGTATTTAGAAAGAGATATCACTTCAGAAAATTTAGCTGACATCAAGCAGAAAGTTCAAGATAAATATCGGTAATACATTTTTTTTTAAATTAAAATGGTTTCCAAATATTATTAATAAATCCTAAGAATATATATTAGGTCTTTTAAACTAATTTAAAGTCAATTTTTATTTATTTTAACTTAAATATTATAATTACATCATATTCTTAATCTGTATGTAATGGCAAATTAAACGAATATGTATTTAATTAAATCTATGAATTCTTAATTATATGTAGTATTCTTCAATCCTATTTTATTTTAAATTTCACTTATTTTATCAAAATATTTTCTTATATAACTAATTGAAAAAACTAATTTTATTATTTTTAGTTACTGCGAAAGTCGGCGAAAAGTGTTGTTAGAGCATGTTCACGAAGGTTATGAGAAAGACTGGTGGGATTACACAGAAAAGTTGTGAACTAGTCACATATATCTGTGATATAAAATTAAGTATACATACAAAATACAACACATTTACACAAACATGTTTAAAAAAATTTTAACTACCATAAACTATATATTATATATTATATATATATTTATGTTTATGTACTAATAATTATAAGTCAGAAATTTAAAAATACTGAACAACTGTAGCTTTATTTACTATATTTTTTTTAGTAATTAATACATTTGTAATTTATAAGTAGCAATGTCCTCGCTGTATATCTTATATTATGAATATTTTTATTAATTTTATTTTTTAATTATAATTTAAGGTTTTTTGGCCTTATTTCCATTGTTTCAATATTGTTGACGAGAAAAAAAATCATCTGTATGACGTAATCATTTTTTATCATAAGTTTTATCCTTGATAGAATAATTTACATCTTCAAAAATTGCTCATTATTCTATATAATTATTATATACCTACTAAATTAATTGAAGTCTAGTATCTAATAAAATTAAATTGTATATCAGAAAACCTAAGACTCACATTGTCCAATTAAAATACATTTTTCTCAAAACAGTTAAAATTAAACTTTAAAGTATATTTTCAGGGTACTCACTACTGTGATAATATAGATTTGAATTGGAAAGAAGTGTACTTTATCGGTATTCTTAAAGTCTTGTTGGTATTTTGATTTTTTCATGTTAATTTAAATTATATTTAAAAAAAAAAAGTTTTATTTTGTGTTATTTTGTGATAGCTTAGGCTGTACATTTTATTTTCAAATTTTCTTTTTGTTTACATAATAATTTATAACTAAATTTAATATTGTACAAGGTATAGTGTGTTATGGTATATAGTGAGTATTCTATTAAAATACATCGTGACATTTTCTTAATTTGACAAGATTCCAAAATTGAAATTTAATTTGAAGTGTTTTTTAGCAACATGTATATTATAGTATTAACATTTACAGTATAAAAGATTGTTTTGTAAAATGAAATTGATTTTTTTTAATTGAATGCTCACAATATATAATTTTGTATCACTATTTCCTATCTGCTTCCAATATATGAAATATCATTGTAGATTTGCATAATAATATATATTGTAGATTATAAATTATTTATTCACAAGTACAGAAAATAACTTATAAACTAAAATTAGTTTTGTATTTTTGATGGTGCATGAAAGTAATGTATTCCATTTAAAAAAAAACTTAAAATTATCTATCGGATATGAATAATTTATTTATTTTTACTCTGAAAAATGATTACAAATATATTTGTGTTGTGTTTAATGTAAATTATTGTATTCAACTGATAAAATTCTAATTTTTAATTGAATGTTATTAATTATTCAGATTATAAGTACATAAACCTTTTATTGAGCTCTATGTATTTAATTTAAATGATGCTAATTTTATGATTTTTTTTTTTTCATTGATTATATAATATATAAAATATAGTATATGCCATATGGTAATAATGATTTATTTTTTATTTAGATTTTAAAATCATAGTTCTTATTGTTAGTTTATTGTATTCATAAGTATATACACAAGTGTATAAATAATATGATTCTCATTCTATTTTAGTTAAAAATATTTTTTTTAGTTTATATACCAGAGTATTTTTTTATATTCTTTCAATTTATAAAAAATATTGATCCTAAATTCTGAAAATACATTTCAACATTTTTAATATCATCGATCCATACTTTAATATTATTTATGTTCAAAATTGTGATACAATTTTTGAGATAAATTAATTTGTCTTCCAAATATCCTTTTATGTGTATTTAAGTGTTGTAATAATTAAAAATTTGTTTTTTCAATGTAACTATAACATTTTAAATAACGTTATTACATGAAACTTTATAAAAAAAAAAAAAATGGCTAAGTATCTACTTCAAATTGAAATAATTATAATTTCTTTAATATATTATAATATAACCTAGAGGTATTCAAACTGTGTCGTAGCTCCCAGCTTTCCAGGGGTTGCACAGAAGAGAAAAAAATATTAGTGATTATTGCGTTTAATGTATTATTTTGTTCTAAACTTTATACATTTAATTTTACTTTTCTATTTACAAATATTATTACATTTTTATCTGATGTAGGCATTTGATGTATTTATTATAAATTAAAAATATTTTCTTTTTGTGTCTTTAATAATTTAAGAGCAAACAAAATGTAATGAAAAATGAATAAGTCGTTGGATTAAAAAGTTTGAATACCTCTGATGTTACTAATATGACTATGGAAATATATACATAGAAGGAGAGAGAGATAGTGTGTTTAATTTGTATAAATACTTAATGTTCTTTATATATTATGAACGATTAATTTTGGTAGATTTGAATATTATTTTGAATTATAAAGTTTTACATAGTAATGGACTGTCTTATGACATTTATTTTATCCTGTATTTTTGATTGTATTTGTATATATATACGATTATATTGGGGATTCTTAATTAAATTTTTTTCAAATATCCCAAAATATTTTTTTCTTACATTCAAACTATCTTATGACTGAATTTATGTTTTTAATGTTTTGCTTATGCATTTTAGATATTAATGTATTGATTTTACAATGATGTGTTTTTCTTTTGTATGTTTATGAGTACACAATAAAGATCAGCACAGGCCATTTTTTTGCGGCCTGATCCGGCCCAAAACTTAAACTAGTACATAGTACTTTTTTGTATTAGGGTACTTAAACAAATAAATTAAGAAAAAATGGGAATGTTAACACAAATCAATTTTGTGGTTTTTTTTGTAACTCGAAAATAATTATTCGTAAGTACTTGAATTTTTCACCAAATGTTTATATTATCATTTTATATTTATAAATAAAATACATTTCTACTCTTTTTGAACTATTTATAGGAATTAGAACATTTTTTTTTCAATAACTGTTACTGTTGATAAAAACTTATTTGTTGGTTTAAAATTCTTATAAATTTAATACAAGAGTCCTTATTATTAGTTCATACTAAAACCATAAAATCGAATAAATATATAAAAGCAATTATTTTTAATAGGTAATTTAAATTTAAATTTAGACGAAACTATTTATTTAAAGATAAATATTGATGTCAATTATTTTGTAATAATTTAAAGATTCGAGGTAACTCAAATGTTTTACCTATATTATATAATTATAAATTTTATTTTATACCAAGACCGTTCATACCTAGGAGGGTGGGTTAAACCTCACCCACAATTTTTTCTGAGTACTGCCCTGCTTTACACCATGGCATTGTTGAATGATTATTGTGTACTTAACTATAGAAAATTACCAACACAAAGTTAATTTATTATTAAACCTGACGTCATTTATGTAGTTGACTACTAGAATAATTAAAAATGTACAAAAAATGTATAATTTTGATTAATAAACTAATTTTATTGAAAAATAAGTATATTCGTATTATTTTAATAATGGTTATATATTCATATATTCATATACAATATGGGCAATAATTTATTATTAGGTGTTCAATTTAGTTACTAAATTGCCCCTAATAATCGTAGTAAATGCAACTTAATGTGAGTGGTACTCACTAATCTCTTATCAGCGGTATAGGAGCTAAAATTGTGCAATCTTCAAAGACATGGTACATGATGACAATGATAATCGATTAAAAAACAGTGCTGTCACATGGCACAGCCGCGGACATCAATATTTACTTAAAAGTTACGTACTGAATCGGCTATTTAAGATGACCGTTTTTCCTAATTTAATATAACCACGATTAAAGACCTTTAATCGTGTATTAATGTATAATGTAACATTATAAGAACTGTAGCTTGTACGTCACCGTTCTGGCCATTACTCATTACACGTTGTTGTTATTTTTTATATATTAATATAAATCCGTTTCTCTTCAATACCTGTGTTGCGCGATCTTTAGGAAATCAATCCGTTTTTAATCGCATTGACGTCGATGGTTTTTTATAGTGCTCATACAACCGAGGTAGGTAATTCATTTAGATTTTACTTCCATAGTATGTCGTGAATGTAAGTTATTACGACCTACGCCAGCAAACTGCGACTCGTTGATTCCAAGTCCAACCGACGCTCTATATTATCGTATATTGTCGGTCATTTGACACATTTTTTTGACGACGCATATCGACATATCGTTACAGACTTATGAAATCTAAATGCAATGGCACTAATTGATAAAGACGAAGTAGGTAACGTTCATTTGTTGAACGACTCTTGGAAACTATGGTACTGGAAATTCAGCGGAACTGTGGTCCCAGACGAAAATTGGACCGATAATTTGTACGGGTTGTGTGAGTTTGACAGCGTTGAAAAGTTTTGGAGGCAAGTACTTACCAACAAAATATATAAACATAACATTGCTAGAAGTTCTTTAACTTAAAAGACATACCTACGCTTTATAAGTCACTAAATAAGTGTTATGACTACCAACTTGCCTATTATAATTACCTCATTTTAAGTTCTGTCAGTGTTATGTATCATGTGTTAATTAATTTACATGTACATTTATTGATGAGGTAATATTTAATTTTTAGAATTTACATTAATAATTAGGTACTTTTTTTTTTTTAATTTGTAAAAATTCATGATACACTTATTTTTAAAATTGGTCAATGGTCAATATCAATAATACTTACATTAATCCATATTTTACTCAATATATTCTAAATTTGAATGCTGTTAATTCAATGGAAACAGAATTATTCATTTTATATTCAAGCTATATAGTATAGTAGTATATAGCGGCGAATTGGATCATCTGGATACCGGAAAAGTTCCCTTTGGGCCAATAGTCGTATTATAACTCGAGACTGATTTACTTGGTAATTGGTGGGCCTGTAACACAGTAATTTCCCGGGTCGGATACTTTATTCAATCCACTAAGGTAGTATAGAGAGTATATACCTAGTAATATATGTTATTTATATAAATTAAAAAGGAAAAATATTGCTTATATTGATTTAATGTTTCCCTTTAAGAATAATATATTCTTATTACCTTGGGTATTAAAAAAAACATGCACACATTTAATAATTATATATGTAATATTTTTGTGTTTTCTTTCACAGTATATTTAATCACATTAAAATACCAAGTATGTTAACGACTGGCTGTGATTACTCTGTATTTAAATCAGATATAAAACCCATGTGGGAAGACCCAACAAACAAGAATGGTGGACGTTGGTTAATTAAGGATAATGGACTATTAGATCAGTACTGGATGGATATTGTAATATTTATTTTACCACATACATTTTGTTATACCTCTACCTAATGGAAATATATTTTTATTTTTTTAGTTGTTGAGTATGATTGGAGGGATGTATGATCCATACAACGATAATATTTGTGGTATTGTGTATAATAGGCGTCAATACAGTAAAATATCTGTTTGGATTTCTTCATGTGATACAAATATTGTTAACGACATTGGGTAATATTTTATTTTGTTTTTACATGTATACTGGGCAATTCTTTCATCAAAAAATACCCATTATTTCAAAATCTATAAATGTTTTTGAAAATATTTTTTTTTTGTCGTTATAATTTTTAAAGTTTTTACTTTTTTTTATGTATTTTTAATTTAATATTCTGAAACAGAACAATTTTCCTGAATATTTCAATATATAAAAATCAAAATTTGGATAAGTAGTTTATAAAATAAGTATTACAGAAGAAGTTAGTGAGTAGAGTTGTAGACCAATATTTTACGAGGTGTACCACTCCACTCCATTCACTTATACTTTAATTATTTATAACTCCTAAACTGCTCATCCAAATTTTGATTTTTATCTATTGAAATACTCCAAATAATATTCTGCTTCATAATATGAAATTATAAATTTATATTTTCATTCAAAAAAATTATAATGATAAAATAATCACCCTGATTATAAAGTTCAAAATATTTTTTTTTAGTTCAAAACTCAAGCATTACCTTGATACAAAAGAAAAATTTAAATTTGAAAAACATAGTGAATTTTGGAAGAAGAAAATAAATTCGCACAAGAAAAATTATTTAGGCCAAATGACACAAACAAATATATAAATATGTTATACTTAAATTAATGTATTAAGTAATTTGTTTTATTATGTTATAAGTTAAAATAATTCCATATTAATAAATGATAAAGGTAGTTTATTAAACCTTATTATGCTCCTAAGTGTAATAGTCAATAAACTATTAAAATAATAAAATCTTATGATATATTACATAATTACGAGAAGTAAATTAGTTATCGTTGAAAATTTATTATTGTTTTTTGTTTGCCAAAATACACTGTTTTTTTTTTTTTACTTAAAATAACTGTCATCAATTTAATTTATGCGATAATAATATTTTAAGTATTAATCTAATCATGTTTTAACTATTATAGAATAATATATAATAAATCAAACTTTTTATAAGACTAATTATTCTGATATAATGTTTAAGATTTAAGTAAATTCAGTTTATATTGGTTAGGTATTTGAAGTCGTTATCAGACGATTACCAATTTATAACGCATGTGATATTGGCTATCTAGTCGTCTCAACTCAAGTTTATGTTAAGTATTTATAACTGAAATATTGAATAGAATTCTGATTTGTTTGCTGTTAACTGGAATTATGGCATAAAAAATTTAAATATTTGCAAGTTGCACAAAAATTTAGAAGAATTGATTTAATATATATACAGTGAGTTCTGCTTAATGTGATCACATAGGTTCAGATCATTTTGATTCTATTAACCGGTTGATTTCTACAAAACATTTTTTTTATTGATGAGTTTATATTTATATGTATGTTTAAAATTAGATTAAAATAAAGTAAAAAAACTATCCATTTTTTATTGTACTTGAGAATCTACTAATTTCATTTTCATATTAGCCTAAAATTAAAATCCATATTCAATTAATATAATATATACATGATTTTTAATTATTTATAAATAAATAATAATGTATATTGTATCAATAACTTTTGGAACAACTGAAAAGTCGTTTTCGACATTTTTGAATAGCTCCTTTTAACTTTTTCCAAACAATTCTTTTTCCTTTTTAGTGAAGGTTTCAAATACCATTAAAATGATAAATTCTTAAAAAATGATTTAATTATCTGGTACTTGGTGATTCTAATATGAGGTTAATTTAACATTAATAACATAAGAACTGGTTTGGGACTTTCAATTTTTATTCCAATAAACGGTTGATTCTATAAACCAGTGATCACAATAAGCAGCTCACTGTAGTTCCTTTTCTATATAATAACATTAAGTCGTGTTTTATTCACAATTAATTAATTTATTATTCCTTTGTTACAATTGATGAATCTAAATTGTATGTAATATATTATTACAAAAAAAAAGTCTTTTATTAATTGATTTCATATTGTTAAGGAAGTATCTGGGGTAGGTTGTATATTAATTAATAAAAGCATTGATTTTAGAATATACTATTCAAGTAATCTAGTATATTCTAAAATCAATGATAAAAGCTTCTTTTTTGAAAATCTGATTCATCTTGATTTTCTTTAATTTTATAATTTATGATTTTATTTGAAAATGTATTATTTTTTTTTAGTTAGTTAAAGGTGGTGTAGGGGACAAAGCCCCCTATGGGCCACTTTTAGCTTAACAATTTTAGTACTCCTAAAACTCATACTCAATGTTAATAAATATTTATTTACAGATTACCATCTCAATGATCTTTATTTTCGTTATAATTATTTATTGGATTTAACAACTATCATTTATATATCATATGATAAATTGAGAAACTAGAATCATTCTACTCGATGTTACACTTAGTATTTTTAAGAAAAAAATATTTTCATTTTTAAATATATAATTTACAAAACTAATTAATACATGTTGAAAGATAAATTACATTAATCAATAAAATATAAAAATTAATGTATACAAAAAAAGTCTCATTAAAAATATAAATGTCACTAAGCTAACTGTCCACAAGAACCAATTATTACTTTCTCAGTTGGCAGACCCGCTTTTGTTCCACATTTCTCTATTTTTTTCATAACATCAATACCACTTAACACATGGCCAAACACAACATGTTTATTATCTAACCATTCTGTACGTGCTGTACAAATAAAAAATTGTGAACTATTTGTATTTGGTCCAGAATTAGCCATAGATAAGACTCCCGGGCCTGTGTGTTTTAGTTCAAAATTTTCATCATCAAACTTTTTTCCATAAATTGATAGTCCGCCAGTACCATTGTTATTAGTAATGTCACCGCCTTGACACATGAAATTTGGAATAATTCTATGAAACGTAGTGTTTTGATACCCAAAACCCTTCTCGTGGGTACATAAACAACGGAAATTTTCTGCTGTACGTGGCACAATATCAGCTCGTAGCATGATGATAATTCGACCAGCATCCTTTTTACCAATTTTAATATCAAGATAAACTTGTGGGTTCTTGGCTTCATCTTTGCTTTTGTCTTCTTCAATTTTTTTATCGTCCTTGGGTTCCAATGTCTTACCAGCATACTGTACAAGCCAGTCATCTTCCGACCATACTGGTCTGGTTGAGCCTCTGTTAATCTTTTGAGGTTTAGCTAAATTAACGCGAATAGTGCGGCCAAATATCTCTGCTTCATTCATGTTGTCAATAGAATCTAACGCATCTTCGGGTTGTTCAAACTCAACAAATGCAAATCCTCGGTGTTTCTCAGATTCATAGTCTAATGGCATCTAAAATTCATAATAAATTTTAAATTGAATTAATTTATATTATATAAAGATAACCAATATCGATCTATTATGGATACACATCAGTAAATACATTACCTGGACATCGACTATATCCCCAAAAGGAATGAATGCAGATCTCAATACTTTATCATCAACTTCTTCAGCTAATCCACCTACATAAACGGTGCGCTTCAAATACGATTTATAAGTATCAGCGTCGTTCATATTGTTGGTATTTATTAAATTATTTAACGTTTTAAAATTATGTACAACTAAACTAAACAGACAAGAGACAACCCTCGAAATTTTCAAAGTTTCAACTTTGCCGGTAATCAGTGTCCTTATCATTCATCAAAAAGTAAACACAATACAAACCAAAATATTATTAGGTTATGTTTTACTTAAAAAAATTAATTTGAAATCAATATTTGATTGTTGGGAAAAAAAGTATTGGAAATTGGAATACATTTTCTTTACTTAGTTTATTGGTTATTCTAAAATAATTTTAAATCAAGTATTTATTGCATTTAAAAAAAAAAAACGTGAATGATTTAAAATTTTTGATTATCAGACCATACAAATTTAAAATATTATTTTATATTTTACATTTTCTCATGACGACCGTCCAGAACCTCGAGTTAGTCGAATTATACTATCAAATGGCCGATGATGAGTAAATACTGAATACAATTTAATATTTCAGTTTGTAAAGATTCTAATTTTCATTTTCAAATTTAGAATTTGGATCTTTTGATTTTGTTTAGGTCTTTAAACCATATCACAATTTAAGATACCACTATCTTTTTATCATCGGTCATATTATCAACTAATTTTTATAAGTAACTGATAGGAGATTCTCTAATCTTTAAAGAAAAATTTAAGTTATTTGTGAATATTTAGTTTTCTACCCTACGTTACTGCAATATTTATTTTGTGTGTATTTGAAAAATTATAACTTGTCTACGATTATCCACAGTGACCATGTCTCGACAGAACACGAGATTAGACGTTAAGAAAGTTGTAAGTATTTGTTCCATTTAATACCAAATATTTTCATAGCAAGTAACATCATACTGAACTAACATCATTAAAATCGAATGTATTCAACAACAATATACCCCAATAACAGTAAACTACCTACAATTATACAGACGAGTGACTTTCCCAGTTTTTATTTTACTTGTTAAAATTTATTTTTGACTTATTCTATGATTTTTTTTTTTTAATAATATTGATAAAATATATTTTAATCAATATTACCATCTTATAATACATTTTCGAGATTTAGAAATATTTATTACTTTTTTTTTAAATGTACTCATACAAATAAAATGTTTCACAGAAAACTTCACTGATAGTAAATATATCTTAGATATATTATTATATTATTTATTTATACTTAATAATATTATAGATAGGTATTATAATTCTTTTATTTTTGTATAGTAAGTACATCCTATTTATTTCAATTAATTCACAAATTATTTTCAGAACTCCGAGTTATTTACTTTAACTTATGGAGCCATAGTGTCGCAATTAATGAAAGACTATGAAAACGTTGAGGATGTAAATAAACAGTTAGATCGAATGGGTTATAATATTGGAGTACGAATGGTTGAAGATTTTTTAGCACGTACTAATGCTGGAAGATGTTACGATTTAAGAGAAACTGCAGATAAAATTCAGGTTAGAATTGTGTATATATTATAAAACGTTTTTGTTCCTAATTACTAGAATTTGAAGTGTTCATAATTTATCATAATCTTTTTATTTTAGTATGCATTTAAAATGTATTTGGGTATAACTCCGGCTTTAACTAATTGGAGTGCTGCTGGAGATGAGTTTTCCTTAACATTTGACACTAATCCACTAACTGAGTTTGTGGAACTACCAGATAACTATCAAAATCTCAAATATAGCAATATACTTTGTGGAGCCTTGAGAGGATCATGTGAAATGGTATTTATGAAATAATGTTTAAAATAAGCATGTGTGATAAAATACAATATTATCACAGATTAGATTCTTGAAGGCTAAGTTTTATGACAAAAATAACATTTATTTAAATATATTTATTTATTATTTAAGATAGTTGAAGAAATGTAATTAAATTAAAAATGTCTTGTTTTAAATTATAAGTTCAATATCACAAAAATAATTTTATAACAGAGAAAAATGCAACTTAGGATCTATTTAGGACACATTTCTAAACGTCATTCTATAGTCTATACTAGAATTAGATAATTATACAAAACAGTTTTCTTTTTATTATTATTCTGTACAAAAATATGTCTTTGATATTATTCTCTAACGCTTTTTTGTATTAAAATAAAAGTAAAATGTATGTTCTTACAATCTTTATTAATGTTCAAATAATTTTTGTACAAACAAAATACAATTAAAAGTATTATAATTGATTGTTATGTGTTAGGTACAAATGGATGTGTCTTGTTGGTTTGTGCAAGATCAACTTAAAGGTGATTTGGCCACTGAATTGCGAATAAAGTTCAACAAAAGGTTAGAAGATGCTATACCTGCTGGAGAAGACTAATTTGACTTGGACTCATCTGTAAATTAAATAATTATTTTAATATATTATATTTTATTTTATTTTTTACCTTAATACTATCTCATAAATTTGTTATTATCTATAAATAATTATATATTATTTAATATTATATAAAAACCTTTATTTTCATTATTTATAGTCTGATTAGTTGATGGCATTTCATCATCACTTTCTCCGCCACTTTTTGTTTTTACTGAATCACTATCAGATTCATGAGCATCGTTCTTTTCAGTACTACCAGTGGCTATTAAATATGTCTCCCATTTTTTTAAACGTTCTTCAGTTTCTTCAGGTGTTTCAGTGACTCTAAAAAGTAAAAAAATATTTAAATATAAATTATAATTAAAAATGAACTGTTTTTAATTATTTAAATTGATTATACACACTTGTATTTAGTTTTTCCATCCCATGTTTCAGCAGTTATTTTTCTTTGACCAAACCACCTATTATTTAATAGTTGCACACAAGCATCAGCTGCATCAGGTTCCTTAAAATTAATCTGAGCAACGCCCTCTGGATGTCTCTTTAAAAAGAAATAGTATAAAGTTATGAATTATATCTACAACCTAAAAAGTTTTAAAATATTTCAGCAGTCTTATTTATTTGATCTTAAATAGCCAATGACATATGCATCTAAAAATTTTTTACTTAATATTCCAAATGTATGTTTACCATTCAAACCTTATTATCTATAGACGAATCATCTGTGCGAAAAAGAGTACATTTACTTTCTAGTTTCTATACATTTAGACATCCTCTTTTACGATGTTATTTTTTTTATTTAATATATATCATATATCATGTATGAATAGAGTATGCATATGTTTAATTTAGGTTTGATAGAAGTATTATTAATATATTAAGTTAAATTCATATTGAAACTTGAGATGAGTTAACAATGTAAAATAGGTATTCACAAGAATTTAATTTAAAAAAAACTGGTAATTTATCATAAATTATTGTATACTTACATCATATACAACTACTTTTTTCACTACGCCACATTTTGAACATTCTTCCCTGAGATCTCTTTGATATTCTAAGAGTAATGAGACATCATTGTCAAATGTTTCTTTTTCGAATAGATTTTTAACAATTACAACATTTTCATGTTTTCCTCTTCCACCGATAATTTTATCAGGCCTCCAATCAAATAGCCTTAAGGAAAACAGATAATTTATTATACGAACATAATATATCATTTATACTAGATTATTGTTTATAATAGTGAAATTGAAAAATTACTTTTCTTGAATTTTTTTTATCTTTTCTTTATCTTTTCGTTTTTTCTTTTTTGGTTTTAATGATGGGTCATATTTTTCTCCACGCATTGTAAATTTTGCTTTTTCCACATGGATCTCTTTTTCGCGAAATATGTAACCATCTAACAGCTTTAATGCTAGATCTACTGATTCTTTCTAAAAATAAAAACAGATAATAACAGTAAAAATCATAATCGTAAAATCCACTTTTATTTAATAGTTGAATAACGTGTTTTTGTTCTATATATAATTCTATAACTTATAATTTATAAATAACGTCATTGGAATTTAAAATGTATAAGGTCGACTTGATGGATTTGACATATTATTTTCTGTCAATACTCAATAGGTAATGGACGCCTATGATGCCATCGTGTATAAACGTAATAACTCATGATGTATGAATTATGACTAACATAAGAACTAGTCTAACATAGAGCATAACCTCATTACCTCATACCATGCATATATTGATGGATGATTGATAGAAATATTTATTGTAGACGGTAAACCTTAGAGTCTAAGGCTTAGACGTACCAATGAGGTCCTAAATAAAATATAAGAAAAAAATCGTCCTTGTCATCCTATATACATTCTACGTAGCCTGTAATAATGTAATATGTTATTACTCATAACTTATCTTCAAATAGACTTAACGGGGAAACTTTCAAATTAGGTAAATACTTAAAAAGTTAATAATTAAAATTCTGTTGTTTTGAAAGCTGAGATAAAGCTGAATACAAGAACGTGCCAATTTATTACAACACGAGTTTTCCCTCATCACAAAAATAGAACTCCACTGAATTATAATATGATAATTTATTTCATCGTAATATGTATATAGGTACTACTAATTGATAAGTATTAGTGGTATAACATTTACTTATTAAAGGTTTAAAACAGCGGTTCTCAAACTTTTTTTTTTACGTACCACTTAACTATATTATCAATCAGTCGCGTACCACTAATGATTAAAAATAGAACGATCCAAATTCCAAATTGTATAGTTAAATACATTTATTTTAAATAATAAATCAGTAAAATACTACAACTGCAGTATAATTATTTTTTATTTATTAATTTTTTAAAATAAGATATGAATTGGAAGAAATAATTGAATGGGTTTATTATCCAAAAACGGCCCTCCGCGTACCACCATGAAGTCTTTCGAGTACCACTAGTGGTACGCGTACCACAGTTTGAGAACCGCTGGTTTAAAATATTTACGTATTCGTGCAAGTGCACATTTTTTTAAATTTTTAACACTACATTGTTATTTATTACCGTAGTCCGTAAGTCTGTAACTATTCACAATTTATAATGTATAATACCAATTAATAGTACCCAGGCGCGGATCCAAGGGGCGATAAATCCCCCACCCCCGTAGACTCGGCCACACAGGTGAATTCTAGGACATATGCATACTCATTATTTCTAAAACTCAAATGTATATGACATAAGTGTATTTGTTGTGTGAAGTTACAATTTAAAACTTTAAAAGTAAAAAAAATGTGTACCGATATATTTTATCCTATTTTATACACGAGTCACGAGTCACAACTATATGTGTATATAGGTACGAATATAAAGTATAACTATATATTTTATAAGACACGCTCATCGTCACTCACACACCCATGATTACATGTTAAACAAATATATATATACATTAATTGCTATGTAGTAATAATAATTTCCAAGATGTTTCAATTGATGCAATAACAATTATAATATTATAAACATAAAAACATTTTATTTTCAATAGCTACGATAGAATAAAAATAAAATGACTTCATAAAACCAATTCGGGCTTTTGAAAAAAAAACGAAAAGTAGTCAGCATTAAGTGATCAATTATGTAATTCAAAATTATGGCTAAAAACAGAACTAAAAATGTCTAATTTGTTTTTGGGTAGAGGGACGCAATAACTATGATTTGTTAAGACACCAATAAACCTAAATATGGTCATGGGTATACTCTCTATACTTATATAGGCTATGGAATACATTAACACATCACATATTGACATTGTACAGTACAAATTATTTGTACATCCAGACAATCACTCTATAAAGCTCAGAAGTGATGAACTGATGAACGAAACGAAACAAGCAATGTACAATTCTTTGTCCATCAGTCTGTTCTACACAACCTACCCAATTAATTCGGGACAAGAAACGGGTTAGGTAAATTGGGTTTGCGATAATTTGTGTACATTTTAAAAGCAGTAAATTGAGTCTCACTGTCTCAGGGAAAACAAGGTAATAGATAAGTTGGGTCTTGACTAGGTATATGACGTATATTATCTATATCATATTATTATCTGGAAAATACATTAACTTAATAATTACTGATTGCATTGACATTATTATACTTTTGATATTGAAGTCACTAATTCCTACTCATTGGCATCTGTAGTTCAAGAGTAATGGCGTAGCATAGTGTATAAGTATACGTATAATACTATTTACTATTAATACTGTAAAATGTGTAGAATAATTTGAAAATAAAATTAATTGCTAAATAAAAATAATAAAATTCAGATACTTAAATCACTTATTACTTTTTTTTCGAAATAAAATTAATCGATAAAAGAACATTTGAGATTTATAAAATTGTACATAGGCGGAATCATCAAGTTTTTCTAAAGTACCTCTAAAACGTATGGCAAATCTTTATCAAAACCTATATTAACGTAATCATCAATATTCAACTTGGTTTTTACAGTATTTTAATGTTTGCGCCTCACATAATTTAAATATAAATTCCATTATTTGCGCAAATGCAATAATAACTTTTACATTTTAATAGCAAGGTACGAAATAACAATGAACACAAAAGCTTTTGAGGAGTGGTAATTTAGATTAAAACAGTTTAACAATGTATAGTTTTTAATGATAATAATTATTTCAGGAAGGGCGTTAACATGCAAATTATATTGGTTTTTTTTTAGGAGTGTCTTGGGGGAAAATGTCTGAGAATCTAAAGCGACTGTTATTGGTAATATTGGTAAATATTAAACATTTAATATTATAACATATTTACATAAGTAATATAATATGTAGGAACCTTTCTATGAATAAAGACCAACGGTATAATAATAAAAATATATTTAGCAATTACGCAAGTAATTGTAAAACTAAAAATAAAAAACAAAAAAATGTTATTTTAAATTTATAAAATAGGATGGTACAATCGATCAGAGCCGTGCCGTGGGGAGGGGGGGGCTAGGGGCATGCGCCCCGGGCGGCTGGTTTAAAAGGGTGCCAAAAAAATTGAAACGGATAATGATAAATAAAATAGGGGGCGAATATTTTTAATTTTGCCCTGGGCGCCAAATCTTAATGGCACGGCTCTGCAATCGATATTCGATTTAATCTGTAATACAATTTGAATAAGAAAAATTAAAAACAGATTACTTTTTCAACTTAAACATTATAAATAATAGTTAGTTAAGTGAAGTACATGTAATAATATGTTTAAGATATTATTTTTTTATAGTAAAAATTCGATGATATTGAATATTTGTATCGATGAAATAATGACTAATTATAGTTTAAAAAAATAAAACAACTATTTTCAATGTCATGTTATAAAAATTAATAAATATCTATAGTTATAAGAGCATAAAAAATAATACCTACTACAATCGTTAACCATTAATTTTTTTATGGATTTATTTAATATGCGATATATATTTTTATATGAAAAAAATGCGTACCTACAAGTGCTTAAAATTTTAAATTAGTCTGATAATAAATTTAAAATATAAGATGCTGGCTTCTGTTCTACTTCACTTTTTTTTTTATGAATAAAATTATATCAATCAGCATTTACAAAAATAGTGTATTTAAATTTAATTAAGTTGATTAATTAAATTAACATATAATAACAAGTTAAAGATAAAAATAATAGTTAAAAGGTATATAAATAAAGAAGAACAGTTAATTTAATCCTAGGTAAGAAATTGTAGGTTGTTATAAGAAATTGACATCATGATTTTGTATAAACACATCTAAATTTAAATTTTTTATAAAAAAAAAAAAAACAAAAATTTCGAAAATACAAAAAATATTTCCAAATCTTAGAACATAGAGACTTAATCTATAAAAATACAATATACGGGGCTGGATCTAAAGAGGGGAGCAAACCAGGACACTTGCCCAGGAAGTCTTGATCGGAGGGCGCCAAATTACTAAATAATAAGTTAATATATCAATAATTATAGACATAATAGAGGGAGGATGAATTATATGAGAGCGCTAATTTTATACTTTGCCCCGGGTAAAAAATATACTAGATCTGCCATTGACAGATACGTATGAGACATGTAATAGAAATTACCACTAATTAAAAATATAAAATAAACATAATTATATAAGTTTCAGTATCTACCAAACATAACTAGTTTATAAGTATTATTATTTTTTTTTTAAATATAAGTCTCAATATTTACTGAAATTCATAGCGCGATGTTTTATAATTTAATTGGCTGGATGATCTAAACACGCCCGAAGGTTGAATAATGAATAAAAAACCGTAATACTGGGAAGTCCATAGAAATATTTTAGTATTAAAGTGTAACTGATCTCGTAAAGAACAACGTTTCTTAAAATTTATTTTTTACTTTTTTTCAAACTAAAAATGAATTTTAAAATATTAACCGAGTTAAAAATTGTTTTTCTTTATTTAATAATAATTGGTAGGTTCAAATAAAATAAAAACAATTGACATATTTTTCATAACAAGGATACATTTAATTTTTTTTACAGTTGCATGTTATATGTGTGAATCAAAATTGGTGTACAATTGTCAAAACGGATTTTCAAAATTTGGAAGTAACTGTTATTATTTAAGTAAAGAAACTGTAACGTGGCAAGAAGCTTTTTTTGAATGCAAATATTTGGCAAAAGGAAGTAAACTTGTTGTGCTTGCTAAAGAAGTGGAGGATCATAATATTCGAAAGTTTTTAAAATATAGAAGAAATGGTAATTATTTTTAACCTATTATGTAGTTACCACCATCAGTAATACAAATAAATAATTATGTTTCAATATTTTTAAATACCAAATATAAATAGGTATGTAATTTTCAGAAACTAAAGTACTTGTACATTACTGTCATTACCTATAGTACTACTCAATATATCAACAAAATAATCTGTATTTTCTCTATATATTATACAATAATATGAATTTATTAATTAATTTATTATTTATTAGTTTAATTTTATTTAAATAGACTATTCAAGACAATTCTAAAATAACTTTAATAATAAATAATAAATAGCTTTAACAATATATATATTTTTTAATTGTTCTAATTATAATAGTAAACATAAAAATGTTGTAAGTTACATAAATTGGAAATCAATCATTACACGGAGCAAATAATATATATAGATATATCATTTTTTTATTATACTAATTAAGAATTTAAAAAAAAATATATAATATGTAGTGAAAACTGAGATCTCTCAAAATTAATATTTATATTATTTACAAATTTATAAATGTTTTATCATTAATCATCAAAAATACTCTAAAAAATTTGTAAAATAAAAAAGTATACTCTTAAAAATAAAAAACCAAAAAATATACACAATCGATTTTTTTTCAGTGTTTCATAGTGTAATTCCTAGCTTACTAAGCAATACATCTAATAACCCTTAAAAACATGCAAATACCATAATTTCCGAATCCTATTTTTTACTAAATAAGAAAGGCTGACTATTAAATAAAAATTAAGTTAAGTATAATATTATGCTTATACATCACATAAATAGGTTATAATGTCAACACATAATATTCATAATAACATTTATCCTATGAAAAGCCAGGTTAGTTTGCTATATAGTATTATTATACAGTGTTTTACAGAAAGAACTACTAACTGGTATAATAACTTTTATTCTAATCAGTTTATTTATTTATTGATATTTTTTAATTTTTAATAAGAACAAGAAATATTTATTATTACTAGGAATGGGCAGTATTAAATATACCGTAATTTGTATTATGAACATTATATTCATAGACTGGAACTATACATAAACATTAAATAACAATGCTGCTGCATTGTGAGAATTGTATCAAAATATATGAATTGATGTAACTTGTCTTAATGATAACTATGCATGTTTACTATTATTATAGAATATACAGTATATACCAATATATAATAACTAGTGATGGGTCGAACTGTTCGAATCTCGAACCGAACCGAACCGAACCCTTGATGTTCGGTTCGATTCGAAATTCGAACTCGGCACGAAAAAAATTCGAACCGAACTATCAAACATCTTTGACTGTTCGAAAATCGAACTTGAAAATATTTGTCGAACCTGACTTACTGACCACGATAGTTCAGAGACCAAATATTTGTACAATTCTTCAAAATTTATTTTAAAAAAATAGAAATAATTAGACTATTGGCGATAGAAAGTTATAAACTGTAACAGGCACCTTATGTATCATTTATAATAATAATGATAAAAAATATTGAGCTCAAGTTCGAGTTCGACTTAAAATGATTCTAGGTTCGTTTCGGTTCGGTTCGGTAGAAAATATGAAGGTTCGGTTCGGTTCGAGTTCGAAAAAATAATTTAAAGTTCGGTTCAAGTTCGGTTCGATTTAAAAAATCAGAGTTCGACCCATCACTAATAATAACAAAATAATACTGCAGTATAAAGCTTAATAGGGTAGACTATATATATTAAACTGTAGTTATCTTATTATAATATGCAATAACTCTGTTAATAGCAAAAAATATGAAATATATATAATATTATAAGGGCATGGTTATAAAAATGAATTAGATAATGAATACATCTAGATAATAAACTGGTTTTCATTTTATTGATTGATAAATTAATAATATTAGATATTTAGATATAAGCTATTTGCACCTAATTTACGCTCTTCCTCGGTTATTAATTATTAAGTAATTAGTTTATCATAATTGTCAGTTATTTCTTTTACACGCTATTAATTAAACTGAATTAAAGTTAAACACTGAAATAGTATTATATATGAAAATAAAGAAACAAACTTTAAAATTATTTTAAATTTTAATTCAAACTAATTTCAACATTTTTATATTGGTTAATTTAGAAACAAAAGAAAGATGGATAGGTGGCATTTATGATTGGAGCCAAGACCAATGGAAATGGGCCACATCAGGACGTAAAATTCGATACAATAGATTTGAAACAATACAACATTTAGACAATGATAGAAATGATCAATGGCAGTGTTTATCACTAAATCCAAATAATGATTATAAATGGAATGCACAAAGTTGCTTACAAAAAAAAAACTTTATATGTGAAGCAAAACCTCAACCAGAATGTATAAACATTACAGTTTAAGAGCAAATTGAATATTCATTAAAACAAAAATATAATAACATTTTAAACCTAATTGATACATATTATTAAATGATTTAAGAATATTTGAAATATTTCCTATTTATACCTAAAGTTATACAACTATTATTTAACAAATTTTAAAATTATATACTAACATTGTAAGTCAGTGTATGAAATCAAAACTTAATTTCAAGAAAAAATAAATATAAACAGAATGTAATACAAATTATTAGAACCTAATAAGTATAGAGCACAAATCTAAGTAGTTTTAATATCAGCTTTTGCTAGGAAGTTATCAAATATTTACTGACCTGATAATTATAATTTATAATTTATAAAATTCAATAAAGTATTAATAAGTTACATAGTTAAATACAAAAATAATATAATATTTTAATACCTATGATCCCAATAACATTTCTTAAGATGTAAAAAACCATCAAGTAGTATATTAATAGTGCTTCAATAACACTAGGATATAAAATTTATGTCTTCAATAATAAAACAATAACCTTAAAATATTGGACATAATTTTGTAGCTAAGTAAATTAATCAATAAAATACTAATAAGCTAATCCTTAAGTACAAATAATGTGTACAATGCATTTAAATAAAGTTGTATAGATTTAATAACCAATAAAAAAGAACTAAACAAATATATGTATTTTAACTTTTAGCTAAAAAAAAAAAATTAATCAATGCTTAAAAATTACAAAAATAGCAATATATAAAAGAACCAATTTTAATATTATAAATTTAAAATAAATTATTGAGTTTATTAAAATATATAAATGATTAAATTTGCAATCATATTATTAGTACTATTATTATAACAAATACTTATAATACCTTTATGTATGTGCATAGAGCGTCTCCTTTAAGAATGTCTGTGCCTCGCTCAGTATAAAGCTTAATTTTCATTTGACCACTGTCGATATCTTTCATGATCAATCCACATTTTTGCATTAAATCAATAAATTCCTGTTCAGTTATATCTAATGGCAAATTTGAGACATATACTTTTGTATTATGCTCTTCGTCAATCTCAAACCAATCTACAAATTAGTTAAAAAAAAATCATTTTCATGAAATTTTAAAAAAAAAGTATTAATTTACTTGGTTCAGAAGGTTGCGGGAGTTTCCTTTTTTCAGATTCAGGTTTTACACCAGAAGTATTCAAGGTAGATTCAGATTTATTTTCTTTACTCTGAGCTCCAATAGTATTTGTTTTCAACGTGTCCGTACTATTTATGCTTATAGCAGAATTATCATTTGAATTAAATCCATAACTGAGTTGATAATGGGCCATAAAGTCATCATCAATCTAACACAATATTAAATACTACAATTTATCAAAATTTTAATAAATGTTAAATATACACAACTATTTACAATTCTTATAATTTATTCACATTGCAGTTATCAATAACATCTTATTTTAGATTCTGATAAATTTAATGAATGAATTGATTTTACAATTTATTTTTTAGGAATTTATTTAATATTTATTTAATAATTATAATTTGTACATTTCAAAGGGCAATTCTTTTAATAATTTATTATTTAAAATTATAATACCGTAAATGGATTAAACTATTTTTTTTATGAGTTTTAGCATTTACATTTTTTAAACCTACCTAATAAATAATAATCTAATAATCATTAGATCTTTTATTCTTTTATAAATAAGTAGACATTTCAATAAATCTTAATGTTTTCTTATTGATTAAATCGTCAATTATTATTATACAAGCCTCTCTATAGATCCATTAATTGTGCTGATTCGATTATTCATACTCTTTAGTCTGGTTATATCTAGTATATTATAACTATTTCATTATCGGTACAAATGAGAGTCTTATAAGAAAAGCTTATCTAGGAGTTGTATTATAGATTTTTTAGAAAATAATTTAGCCATTTAGTGGTTTGAGAATGATGTGGAGTCCCTCACAAGTCTATATTCAATACATTTTAAACATATAAACCAAATTAAAATGTATGTTATGTCACTAAATTTAGCCAATTAGAGCTCACAAGAATACGCAATGTAGTTAAAATAATAATCATTATAATGTACCTTAGGAAACCAAGCATTTTTCTCTCTATCCCAAATATAAACTGTTCCATCAGCTGGATCAGTATAAGTTTGGGTTATACCATCATGCCCATACTTTCCTTTGCTCATATCTTGCCGCTTTTCTGTACGCTGAATTCTTCCTTTTTCATCATCATCATCAAATTCTTCTCCGTCATTAATATCATCAAAGGTTTTTTCTTCAACCAAACTTATAGTTTCTTTATGTTGAACTTCCCATTTATTAGACTTTAGATCCCACAAATAAGAAACATCTAAAATAATAATTTATCAATAAATAATCATTAAATTATTTTACCTGTGAAATTAAATAATAGTTAAAGTAGCGGGATACATGTAATTTACTGTGTATATCTCTTTTTGTAATTGACAAAAACAACAACAAATTTTTGTTTAGATATTGAATTTGAAGTTATTTAAATTATTTCATGTTATTTAATGACAATTTAAAATTTAAAGGTTTTGAAATAGTAATTTGTAAACTTCATTTATTTCTTAATATTTATACAGAACATAATTACTTGTTTGTTTATCAGTATATTTGTATGTTTTAAAAATTTCATCATATTCATAGTTTTCAAAGCCTTTTTCAGCCCAAGTTTTTTTTTCCTTATTCCAAGTATATTCTTTTTTAGTACTTGGATCTGTGTAAAAACATACTCCATCTATATATTTATAGTTACTGTCATCGGAGTTTGGAATATCTGGTGGAACTGATGTTGAGATGGAATCCATATTGATAAAATTAACTACACGTTCTAAAATAAAAATAATAAAAATATAAGAATTAAATAAATATTTAACATCGATTATAAAAAAAGAACGAAATGGAAAATTTAAATATCCAATACTTACAAATTACCATGTTAAAAAGCACCAAAGCACCAATGTATTACAAATACAATCGGGTGCCCATATTATAGTGTATACAAAATCATATTATGATAACAGTTTTATTTTTTAATTATTACATTATACACGGTATATACAACCGTGATTATATCACTGAACCGTATGCAGTTGTGGGATAAAATGTATAGCATGAAGTTAGCAATTAACCATGCCATTGATAAGGAAATCTTGATAACCGATTCGTATAATAAGTTGCCTATGGCATACCCGCTATCCAAATTTTATTAAATTTTATTCAAACTATTCGATTAATAGTCTAGTGAGCGCGACATGATTTATAAAACAAAATATACCCACCTAATTTATCATTGTATGTAATATTATATTGTATTTTTAATTTATTTTGTAAAAATAATGTATACATAGTTATAAGTTAAAACTAAAGTCATGTGTTGTTTTTTGCTTCATTATATTATAACTGCGTTCGTAAAGAAGCCCGCTTTCTTTTTCTTTTGCAACAGTGATTAAAAAAAATTGTTCTTTTAAGCGGTATTTAATATTTTTTATTCTATGTTTTTGATCATGGCAGTTGAAAAACATAATAGTTCCTGTAATGAGTATTTAATATAAGAACAGAAAGACAATTTTGTTATTTGGAAAATGTTTAAAGACTAGGTACACGTGAAAGAACTTGAAAGAAAAATTATACATCAAGATAAAAAAAAAATAATTTATGGAAATTTTAAATTTTCAAATAATAAGTGAACTCTTTCAAAGGCTCTTCTTAAAAATATTTATTTTAAAATATAATGCTTTTTGAGGCCGAGATAATATCAATAGTTACTAGTTAGTCCCCAATTCCCCATGGGGAAAATCCTTTAAAAATCGCTTAAAGGTGATTTTAAAAAAACTTCGAATTTAATAAATCTTGCAATATAATCCATCTGGGAAATTAAGTTGGTACCGGATTGGTTGCGATCACCACTGACATCACTTATATAAAAATAAAAATAATAATTAATCAACTGAATTTAAAATTTAAGATTGCTTATTGTATTATTACCAGCATTTATTTTTAGCTGATATTTCTAAAAAAAAAACATAAAAAATTAAAACTTCTTATGCCTAAAAATTATAGAAGGCTGCGTAGAAGGTAAAAATGCTTGAGAAAGACCTGCACGAATGGAGTATATGCAACAAATAATAAAGGTCCAAGAGTGTAATTCTTACGAAGAGACTAAGAGGAAGGCGAGCAATAGCCAATAGGGAAGAATGAATAATTACTACAAACCAATCTCAGGATTGAGTAGAAAAGAAGAAGAAGATTAAAAATTGTACAAAACTATTCAAAATATTTTAAAAATAGTAAATTTAATAAAAAACGATAATATAAAAATGTTAAGTATTGACGATTATTCGTTACAGTCGTTACACCAAAAATACAAAATTAATTTTGTCGAAAATTGGATTAGAAAAACCCCTGGTTCCTTAAATTTTTTTTGTTTTTTTTCGTGATTATAAAAAATGTATTGGGAATTTTAAAACGTGTATACATATACACAAAAATACAAAATAAACACATTATTGTAAAATAAATACATTCATTGCTCCACTTAGTCCACTCAGAAACTAAAATGTAAATCATTAAAAAAAACTAATAAGTAACATACTTAAAATATTATAACGATTAATAATATTGGTTTTACACTTAAGATTGTATATATAGGTAATATATACATATCTACTGCTCGGTGACTTATTTAAACCTAAATAAAATTTTTTACACGAGATTATTATAATTGTAAATTATATTATAATTCGGTTATAGGTAGGTACTTTAGAATTCGCAATACAAGTAATATAATTAACAAAACTTAATATTATTAAAGATAAATAAGTTAGTTTTTCATATCTTAAACTTTTAATACCACTTAAAAATAGTTCAAATAAGTACAATACTTGAGATTTCATATTTTTTAGACCTATGTTAACATACATTTATCTTTAGTCAACAATCAATATTAGTATAAAATACCTATAATATAATATAAGTAATATTCAATAGGTTATTATAATAATGTTATGACTTATACCTATAACCTATGTATTACTTGATAGTGTGATACTACCTTTAATATTATTAACTATTACATTGTAAACTGATGAATAGTGATTACACTAATTACTAATTAGTTATGCTAAATGGCAATTTCCAATGGTGAATAAAAATATTAAAATAAATTAGATATATTTAATTCAATCTATAATAGGTAATTCATAATGCACGACGTCACTGAAGAATCGTGATAGCCATTTTTAACGAAGTACCTATACTCTATAGTCGTCTAGGAATATTATGAGCTACATATGAGGACGTCGCACCCGCATGTGCTGTCTCCGTCTTACACACGTACGACATAGACAAAACGCGTTTACGCAGTCTGAGTAGAAAGTATAGAACTACTAGACCTCGCTCAATTTTGGTTCCAGAGTAAATATACCTATTATAAAATTAAAAGATGACAATATTTTGGAGGGCAAGACGATGAGTTTTTAAAAAAATAAAATTAAAATTTCAAAAAGTTAAAGGTTATTTAAAAAATGTTGAAATTTTCGCTATTTTTAAACGATATAGGTAATGAACATAATATTGGGAATAATGGAAAAAACTCATCGTCTTGACCTCCAAAATATCGTCATCTTTTAATTTTATAATAGGTATATTTACTCTAGAACAAAAATTGAGCGAGTTCTACTCAGACTGCGTAAACGCGTTTTGTCTATGTCGTATTACGTATTTACGTGTGTAAGACGGAGACAATACATGTGGGTGCGACGTCCTCTTAGTTACTTAGCTATAAAGCATAATATCAAAACTGTCTATATATTTTTAATTTTCATTGGCTCATATATAGACATATTATTATGTAGATAATTTGTATTATAAATTTTAAATCATAAAAAAATAAAAAATATATAAATCAGAAACGTTTCCCGCCATAAGTAAAAACCAAAAAATGATATCTAAACAAACAACAGATTACAAATGTGAGGTTATTTTTTTGAGTTCTTAACTTGTTTCTTTATAGTCCGATGTTTGTACTTTGTAATGTTTGCATTATAATAACTACTTAAGTTTTAACTGTTTAATTTATTATTCATTAGTCAATTGGAATTGAAATTTTCATAGTTGGTTGCCAGTTAATTGATGTAATTTTATAATATAATTTCCTACTTTGAACTAATATGTTTTATTATACTATAAATATTATAATATAAAACATATTACTTAAATTGTTTAATAACTACTATATTATTATGACTATAGATAGTATATTTACTACAGTCTACAGGTGTTTTGTATTGTTGCCATAGTAAATACTGATCGGACATGATTTCTTTTTTATATAATCTAACAGATAGATTAATTGCATACAATGATGAAAAAAATAAGATTGACAACAATTACAGCTTGAACACAATAAAGTTAACATAAATATGAATACCAAAGAAATCATTAATTTGGAACAGCCTGAAAAAGTATAAACTTCTATTTATCTGACACCTTATTCATTACTTATATTAGTATAATTATATAATAATACTTTATTAATTTGTTAGAGCAAGGTAGGTACACATATATTTTAATTATTATATTTTGGTCAAAGAGGATTTTAAACACAGAATACATATGAATTAGCAATAATGATAAAATTTGTCCTTGGCCTTATGTATCATATAATATGATTATTCTTTATCTATTATAGTTGGCACTTTGACATGTTAGTCATTTTTGTATACTAAAACTAACCGGTCACTAACACTAATTATTTATTTTTTAGAAATAATATTTCTCTAATGGAATTATGATAGCAGCTAATTCTATAAGCCAACTTTTTAGACAACATCCTAATCGTGGAAATTTGTTTCGTGGATTTTCAAAAGCATCCGTGATGAATGACTGTAGACTTGCTCAAGATACATTTGTATTACGACAGGTTATTTCTGTTTTTATAATTATTTTTATAAACATTTTATACGTACGATTATTTCGGTTTTTATTTCATATAGTTATTTGATAAAGAATCTTGGACATATACATATCTATTGGCTGATTATGTAGCAAAGGAAGCAATAATTATTGATCCAGTTATCGAACAGGTGAATCGTGATCATTCAATACTTAAGCGACTTGGTTTGAATCTTTTATACTGTGGTATATATTTTTTCTATTTTCTTAAATATATCTATTGATTTTATGCTTGAGTTATTATGTATAATATACAGATAATTTTGTTTTAGCCAATACTCATGTACATGCTGATCATGTGACTGGAACTGGTGAATTGAAGAAGTTAATACCAACATGTGAAAGTATTATTTCTCTATGTAGTGGAGCTCAAGCAGATAAATATGTGAAATCAGGAGATGAAATACAGTTTGGAAGATACTCTGTTGAAGTTAGACAAACTCCAGGACATACTAATGGTAAATATTTAATGACATTTTGTATTATAAAAGTATGATAACGTGTGAACAAAATGGATTAAATTGACTTTTAAGACTACTTTGTTATATTATCTATAACTTTTAATGAGTTCATTTTACTGAATTACTATCATTAGTACTTAGTACTTACTTATTATAATGATAGTGTTTCAAGAGCAGCTTTACTATTCTTTTTACTTAAAACATCATTCAATTTTTCATTTTTCATTATTTTAGACCTAACAATTTCATTTATACTTAAGTTTATCATTTTACCATAATTTTTATATATTAGTAGGTATAATAGATTAGAGATAAGAAGACCAAACTCCGTTCACAAAAAACATCCGGAAAAAAACTGTGAAGTTAAACTACCACTCATGTGGATAATATAGGAATTCAATTATATTATTTTAGATTTTTGAAGTAAATATTCAATACTTTTGATCATGACCCATAGTAAATTTTTTGAGAGTGTTAAGATTACAAATTCATGTATATGTCCACGATATTACTTTTAGTTGTATTAATTGAGACAAAAAATATTAAGTATAAGATTTTTTATAACAAGGGCTGTATGGGGTTGGAATAGGGAATGGCAAATACTCAAATTATTCTAAATCAAACATATTGATAAATTAATGAAGTAATACTGAGTAATGTGCAATTTATTGAATCAAATGTATTATATATATTACCTTTTCCTGAGAAATGAATCAAGAAGTACTCTTAAGGGGGCCATGAACTCTGTAGTCAATTCCTATAACATTTATTTAGGAGGTTTTTAACAAACAATTGTATAAAGTAAACCTTGTCAATAGTATGAAAGTTAGGATTGATAATTAACTTTCCAATATAGATAAATGGTCTTATAAATTTCTTATTAAAAATGTACAATTTATATAATTTATATTTTATTTAAAAATTGTACCCCAAGAACAATGTTCTTGAATGCAATTTATATATATTTAAATGTTGCTACAAAATATTTTGTGATTTGCATATGATATGTAAGCAGAGAATATTAAAAAATTCAAAACTTGTATTGTAAATTATAGTAACTTTTTTATTAAGTTCTGTGATAACGGTATATTACCTTTAGTCATAGTTGATCTAGGTATAGACTAAATAAAATTTGATTACCATTTTGTTTGCTTATTACTTTACAAATTCTTTATTTTAATTTGATTTTATGTGATACAATTAATACTATGTATTTTATACTAACTTAAAGTAGTAATCTTAATCATGTTTCTTATATTTAGGTTGTGTTACATTTGTTTGTCACGATGAAGCAATAGCATTCACTGGAGATTGCTTATTGATTGGTGGTTGTGGACGTACTGATTTTCAAGAAGGAGATGCCGAAACTTTATACACTTCTATTCATGAACAAATATTTTCATTACCTGATTATTATAAAGTGTATCCTGCACATGATTATACGGGTATGTTCTGAAAATAGTTTTGTATATTTTTAATGTAAAGATTGTAAATATAAACTATTGTACTTTACACTATAAATTAATATTTGTATTTTAAAGAGGTGTAATAAACTTGACATTAATTAAACTCAGTATACAATTTATTATACATACATTCTTATATCTTGTGAAAATAATTTCAATTTCATAATTAGGTATTAGAATATTATTTTTACTTAGTAGATACTTACAATGGTATACAAATAAATAAATTATATTACTAAAACTAGGGTGGTAGTCTGTTATTCATTAAAATAAAAATGTAAGTGTCATCAATTCCCCAGTATTGATATTATATTATAATAGATACCTATGTTAAATATTTATTTTAGGTCAAACCGTTTCAACAATTGGAGAAGAAAAGACTTATAATCCTCGTCTCTCAAAGTCTTTGGATGAATTTATTGAAGTGATGAACAATTTAAAGTTAGATTACCCTAAAAAAATTGGTTAGTATTAAATATGTTATACAGTGTGTTTATGCCACAAAATACCACTAAATATTTCAGTTGGATGACTTTGTTTTGAAATGGGGTTTTCAGGGAATAAAAATGAGTAATGCTTATTTAGTAATACTAAAAGCCTTTTAGTATGCACATGTTCAATACTACTTACTTTATTCCTAAATTACAACACAATTTTGTTCTATAGAGTATTTTTTTAAATAATTTTTGCATTAAAAGTTTATTTTTTATTTACAAAATTGGCAAATGCAATTTAATGTTGAAATTTTATATTTAAATATAAATAATAACTTATTTTTGACAACATTTTATTTATGTTCAATTTATTCTTAAAAATCTCTAAAATATCTTCAATATTGTTAAATAACTGTTTTTAGATAAATTAGACATAAACAAACATTCATTTTTTTTTCGTAATTTACTTTCATTTTTCCATCTATACTTAACTATTATTAGCTAAATAATGAAGGTAATAAAAATAATAAAAATTTACACATTCTATAAATTTATAGTTAAGAATCATTTATTTGTATTTATTAGTTTTTATTACTTAATAAATTGTTCATAGTTTTTGCCTTGATGTTCCAAACACTTTAAAAATTCTATCGATGTGGTAATATTTATTTGATTTTTTCCCTAATTATGAAAACAAATATGTATTTTTGTGTGTTATAATTTCTACAGTTATTTAACAATATTAGATATTTTATTTCAATTTTCAAATAGAATTTGAACATCATCAAAATATTATTAAAAACAGATTATTCATAAATTTTGTTAAAAAATAAATACTTTACCCAAATCTATAGAACAAAGTGGTGTTGTTATTTATTAAAATTAAGTTGTTTTTTGTATTGCGTTTGCGCATACCAAAATGGTTACAAATTTGAAATTTGTCTGAAAATGCATATTTCGATACTCGTTTTCATTCTCCAAAAATCCTATTTCAATACAGACTGTATTTAACTGAAATATTTAGTGGTAATTCTTAGCACTAAATTGTATATCCAATGTTAAATATAATTAATTATTAATTTTTTACGGTATGTGATGTTATTTTATTTTCAGATATTGCTTTACCAATCAATTTGAAATGTGGTATTCAAGACGAATTAAAGAACAATGATTGACAATTTTATTTTACCATGATGATATAAAAAATTTAAAATGTTATACTATTGAAAATTAAATAATTAATATTTAAAATAGTTCTGTTTTATTATACATTTTTTTCAAAATTATTTTCCATTTAAAATGTACATGTTCAATATTTATGTTTAGTAACTTATTCTACTATACCAGAAACCAAATGTATAAAAAACAAATGCATTATTCAACCTTTTATACATTTTATACAAATTTAGTATTTTAAATGAACCCTATTTATGCACAAAAATATTTTTATTTTCTGTGTTCAGAAAATTATATTATTCTTTAAAATGAAGACGTTTTCCTTTAAATAGTTTAAATCATAATCTTCTTCTTCTTTTGATTTTTGCCTTTAAGACCGTGCCACTAAATACAAATCTTGCCATTTGATTCCTGGTCCTATCGTTTTATATCTTTTTTACACGGTCTTACCATCTCAACCTGAGCCTCCCTAAAGGTCTTTTACCTATGGGCTCTTCCTCTATTAGCTGTCTTACTAAAGATCCTTGCTTACGCCTGGCATACCCCCTCCCCATATGAGTTCTTTTTGTGATCTCCTTTACTATTATATAGGTCTCTGAAACTGCATTTGGAGTTGATAATTATGCAATTTTCTACATTTATTTATTTAACTGTCAAAGACTAGTCCATATATTTTTCTTAAGATTCCTCTCAAATACCCCTAATCTCTGTTCTTTGGCTTTCCTCAGTGCAAACGTCTTAGAACCGTACAGGACAATAGTTATATACATTCTTATTTTTTAATTTTTAGAGAGGGTCCTAGAGTTTAGTAATTTTTCTAATCCGTAGTATTCCTTGTTAACTAGTTGTATTCTCGACGACACCTTTATCAGACAGAGTCTGTCTTAAGTTCATTATCTTGAGTAATAATTGATCCCAGATATTTAAATTTTCATACTTTTTTAAATGCATGTCCTTCTAACTAAATATATTGTTTTAGACCATAATTTCTGTTATTTCTGCTGACAATTAAGTATTTTGTCTTATTGTCGTTAACGGTTAATCCCACATTCTCCGCGGCCTTTATAAGTTTTTTTTTCCCAGACTTTTTATCGCCTCGATATCATCTCCTAATAGAGCAATATCGTCCGCGTATGCTAAGAGTCCTGTTTTATCTGTCCCAGCTCAATTCCTTCCGAAACGTTCATTTATCGTACTATTTTCCAGT
This sequence comes from Rhopalosiphum padi, assembly GCF_020882245.1. NCBI lineage: Eukaryota > Metazoa > Arthropoda > Insecta > Hemiptera > Aphididae > Rhopalosiphum > Rhopalosiphum padi. Next base: position 19,847,593 of record NC_083600.1, on the reverse strand, counting down.
AGGTACCGGGTTAAACAACCCTGGGGAGTGCATCCCCTTGTCGAAGATCTGTTTTGCACTCTCAGGGGCTGTGATGTTATGTTTGCTATCTAAGCTATCTTAACCTTTATATTCGTCTAATTGATGCTGGCTCCAATGAGGTTTACAATTAATCATAATATACTATTGAATCCAATTTTTAAAATAGATTTAAAAAAAAAGAAAGTCCTGTATTGAAGCAGAGCATAATATTTTGTGCATAATTATAATGGTGTTTTTTTATGATGACACATAAGTAGGTATAACCAGAGCCGTGCCGTGAGGGGCCTAGGGGCATGCGCAAAACCAAAGAGATGTAACCTACCTTTTTTTTTTTTTTACTTATAGTAGGTATTTCAATTTAATGGATTTAGTGGTAGGTAATATAGCCATCAACTAACTCGTTTCTAATATCGTCATATATTTATTTATGTTATTAATAATATAATTAAGTACCTACCAACCTACCTAAGTAATGAGTTTCCTATTACTATAAAGTAAAATATACTTTTTTATTTTTATTTTATATTACCTATTTATATATGTGTTCGTGGAATACAATTTGAGAACTTCTGGGTTAGAAACCTAAATTAAAATGTTATAGGATAATGTATTAATGTGCCTATAATTACCACACTAAAAGGAGAAAATTCAAATTTAAAAAATGATCTCTATTGTCATTAAAAATATCTCAAACCATCAAAATGTTATTGTTTGTGTAATAAAAGCATTAAAAACAAATATGTAAAATATAAAAGTAAACTATATCCCATATAACTATATGAGATACAAAAATAGCCAATATAGGTACAGGTTTATGTAATATTGTATAATTGAGTTAAAAATATTACATCTATTTTTTTTCGTAAAAGATAAAGTCAGTATGTAGTAACATTACGTGTAAAATTTAGCATATAATATGTATATCAATTTTAATATACCTACTAATACTACTATAATAGTATAATACCTTTTAATATTGTACTCGCTGTGTTATCGCATTTATACATACGGTCTACATATTATCTTCTATTATTAAAATGTTTACTATAAAATGTTTTAGATTCTGAACGGAGTGATGAATGTATTTTTTTATTAATTACTTAAATTATTAAGTTAAGTTGTAGATACTTTTATCCGTTTAATATTGTATAATTTCATTTTTAATATAATTAACAACTGTTACATGCAACATGCTTGCATGTTTTTGTTTATCTTGCATCTTGGTTTTAATTATGCTAATGAATCCACAACTACAAAAATTATTCAATGTGTATTGCCATTTTTATTTTTATCTGTATTCAGCGTAGATATACGTTTATAGTTTGTTAGCAATGGACGGCGAAAATGATACATCCGAATTGTTCGTAAATGTTCTCGAAAACGTGGGAACACTCATACAAGAGTTTGTTGATCGTAAAATTGGTAACTATAAAATTTTGTATGCAACAGTAGGCTTTTTTTATACAAGTATATCAACATAATATGTTGTATAATAATAGCATACCAATGCAAAACATAATAACTCTGTTAATTTTTTGAACAAACTATTTTGTACTAAGAAAACTTGTACCAAAATACTTTGTTTTTACACTTATAAGATGCAGCTATAATAATTTATTACAAAATGTATACGAAAAAATTCATTAGGTTTACATTTGTATTAATTTTGTTTACAGAATTTAATACAACTAATAGGTTTAATACAGGTTGCTCTAAAGAAGTACAGTGTGAGAATGTAGCATTGTTCTGCAATTTAACGACACTACTATGCCAATGTGCCGAGTAATTTTATATTATTATAAATATATCATATTTGAGAAGTATACATGGATGACGGATGTAACTGTAAAGTATAAAAGTCTAATGAGAAAATATAAATCATTATTATTAAAGAACATTATTAAATTAGACATGATGATGATGATAATACAATTATAATAATAATTAATTTTATTATTTAATTGTATATTATGATCAGTGTTGGGTAAGTTACATTTTAAAAGTAACTGAGTTACGTTACAAGTTACAAAATAAAAAAGGTAACTACATTACTTGTTAGTTACTTAAGAACAAAAGTAATGCGTTACATTACTTTTTTTTTACTCAAAAGTAACTAGTTACAATGACGTTACTTTTATGTTATTTAAGTTTCATAAAAAAGTCTATTTTGAATCAATCATGTTTTAAATTTATACAATAATGTATCTTCAAAATTTTGATCAGTTATACGTGCTCTTTTTTTTCGTACAAATGTCTCTAGCTACACTAAAGAGCCTTTCGACAGAAACGCTTGAAGGGAGTGACGTCTTAAACTTCACAAAAATTTATTTCATCATAGGTAAACTGTTTAACATTTTTAAATCGCCAGTGTAAACTGTATTATAATAACTCTCCTCTTCACTATTGGGTTGATCAGAAACTAACACTGGTAATCCCGAATCCGTACGTCGATGTACATATTTTATCAGATATGATCTAAAAATAATTAAATAAATAAACTATAGCTGCATGTTGAAGCAATCTACTAGTAAATCGGTGTTTATAATCAGTTTTCCACGAAAATTGAAATTTAAAATAATATTAGCACAACATTTTGTATTTATATTATCTATACACTATACTGAGAAAATATTATAATTACATATTATATAACTAATTAAGTTATTAATATAATTACATTTTCTGATGCGGATACGAGGGGGAGGGCTGCCCACGAAAGTGCGCTCGTAACACCGCGATATACATCCCCCCAAAAAATTAAAATATAAAAATATAATTAAATTTATAATGTAACGCATTCTTCTGGTAAGTTACTTCTAAATAATTAACGTCGTTACTCTTGCCGTTACCCAAAAATAATAGTAACGAGTTACGAGTAATGCACGTTACGTTACTAGTTTACTACCCAACACTGATTATGATAAAGATTGATATAAATTCAAAATATTTCTCATCAGATCAATTTATCATGTACTATTTTTATTTGACCTACTTAAAATTAAAGATTTTAAACCAAATAAAAGGTTTATTTTTTTTTCTTATATTTGTATAAAATGGTATTTTTACATTAGTTTATGTTTTACACTCGATATTTTTTTATCGATAACAATAAATTTGTATTTAAATTATTAAATGTAAATAGATTTCACTTCTGGAATGATACAATTGGAATATGTCAATTTAAGCGCAAAAATATGATTGATTGGTATACTAATAAATATGGTTTCACTCCAAAAGATGAGATGTTTTATTTATGTAAGTAAGCATTATATATTTTGGTTTTAATTTATTTAAGTTCGTTACACACATTATACTACAATTATATAAATGCCTATACCTTAATAAACAGTTAATAACAGTGAAATAAAATGTGGACATATTATAGGGTATGGGAAATAGGAAAATTTTATATTTTATTCACAAGGATGCTCAATGTTCAATGTTCAATGCTCCATTAATAATATGCAATATGCATTTATTAAAATTCTGACTTATGTAATTATTAAATACCTTTATACTTGAAAGCCACCATATTATCAAAAGTAGATAGGCATTTAGAATTATAATGTCATTATTAAAGGGTATATTATGGTGGCGATAAAATTTCAAGACTTTAAAAAAGTCAAAATATTTTGAAAATTTAATCGTAAATAGATAACCATAATATAAACATTTGGTGAAAATTTCAAGTATTTACAATGATTCGTTTTTGAGTTACAGCAAAATCAAAAAATCGATTTTGTCGAAAGTAGTGACTTACTCTCCATCTCTAGTTCTACTATACAGCAGAGCGATACCCACTTTTTTAAAATTATAAATTCACAATATTAATCAAACAATCAAACTTAAATATTATCATTTTTTAGACTTCAAATATTATAGTATTACCTATACGTAAACCAATGTAGAGTAGGATTATATATACATTGACACAGGGCCGTATTACCGCTTATTAGGCTGTTTAAGCTAAAGCCTAGGGCGGCAAATTTTAACGGTCGAAACGAAATAGCTTTTTTTTTTTTAGGTGGTAAATTTATTTCATTCTATGTGCGGCAAAACCCTAATTCGGCCCAGCATTGATATATTATTAAAACAAAATAGCTTACTTTATTTGATTGCAATAATGGAAATTTATTTACTATTTAGCAAGGCACTTATACCTACACGGCTATACGTTCATTATACGTCATTTCATTTATATTTTTGCTCTAACTTATTGACCACAGCGTAACTAAATCACTTAGGCCATAACATTATACCTGATAAATTATAAATAACATATTATTATTATAATCATATGCAATATAGGCGTGCACACGTGCGGATGTAACTTTCTGTACTACACAAAGCAAATTTTTAATTATTTATTATTTATTTCTATGACACCAATTGCCAGTGGCGGATTTACGGGTGGGGAGGGGTCCAGGGCCCAGGGGGTTTGGTTAGGTTTTGTAAATTTTGAATTTCAGGTCTACATACAATATAGTATAATATTTAGGACCTCCCCAGAAAAATTTTGAAAATCCACCACTGCCGAGTGCCGACTGTCTAAAGCACACTTGCATATATTATGTACCTTAACGAAATATGTCGCGATATCTTAGCCACACGCGATGTGTTCAGTAATCCATCTTATAAATAATGACAATAGTCAATAAGTACTCGTATTAAGTACTTATTATACGTCCTAAGTCCTATACTTGTTGGACTGTTCGATTAAAACGCATCTGAGTGGCAACCGCCGTTTCCCGACCAAAACGCGTCTAGTAAGGATGGAGTCCATAGTTCATTTGACATTACCGACAACGCTGATGATATTCGCTAGTCGCTGACATAGATCTGCAAATGTGAAATGGTTTGCTTCTCTTTTAGCCTTTAGGCAAGAGTATAAAACACCTAAAAAAATAGCCAACGATACAGTTTATAAGGGTTTGTTTTTATTTTCTATTGGTATCGAATTGTCGATTTTTGGTAAATTTTTCTTTTTATTGGAATAAAAAATTCTTTAAAATTTACAATTACTTCGTTATTATTTATTAGGTACCAATATAAAGATGATGAATACAACAAAATATATGGAGAAATTTCAAAAATGTGTAATAAAAATGATATTGGAATTCTCGAGTTTAGTAAAACAGCCGTATTAAATTATTAACCAAAAAATCTTAAACTCATTGAAGACAGTGGCGTATATAGAAATTAATTTCAGGACGGGGGGATTAAAAAAAATTTCAATTCTTAAATTCCAATTAATTATACAATCAAAATCAATGCCCGTACCAACCATACATTTCAGGGAGGGTATGGACCCATAAACCCCCCTGTATACGCTACTGATTGAAGGTGTTCGAATTCAATCAATTTAAAGCGGGATCTCACTGAAGATAACAAATATTATTTGACACGTCATATGTAACAAACTAAATAACATGGAATGGCAAACACAGAAAAATTGACTACAAAAGAAACATTGGTAAACTAAAATAAACCATCATTGAATACTTAGCTAAATGATTGTTAAATAATTTTCAAATAGGCATGTTTAATTAAATACAATAAATAATAAATTTTAATGAAGTTATTGAAGGAAGATTAATACTTAAGTTTAAATAATATTGTGATAGTTAGTATTTTACATGATTTTTCGATTATCAGTACATAAAAATACATTTTAATTTCATATTTAGGTAGATATCTATTTTGTTTTAATTCTTTTTTATAATAAAAACATTTAAATTGTTGTATACATTTTTTCGGACTCAAGGAGGCATTGAGAGGTCAAAAAAATAGTTCTCATTATATCTGTTACATTTATATTTGCTCACACCTATTATATTATATTGTACAAAAATCTAAGCACGAGACTGCCTATATTAAACTCCTTAAGAAATATTTACTTCCAATTTTAATGAAGTAGCAGTTTTAAAAAAAGTATATAAAAATAATTTCTGCTTTAAAGTAGGTTTGAAGTGTATATCGCCATTGTGGTTGGGTCACTATAATGGGTGTGTTAAGTTTGAATTCAACAAATAATTATTGTATAATATGATAAACGATTCTGAGTGAAAGTGTAGGTCAGGCACATAGGATAGTTTAAGTTGCATTTAATTACTATGTTTGTTAATCAAAAAACACAAAAAGTATATTAATATTATTATAGCACATTTTAAATAATTGTTATGTTTTTTTTCCAGTAAAACTAGAACCTGAACATGCACCATCAAGATATGATGTAGCTTTGCCTGTATTAATCATTATGATTATAGGTTGTTTATGCTTCTTGTCTTGTATAATTTACATCTGTAATGGTAAAAACGAAGTTGATGAAGACAAAACTGTGTCCGCTGCATTATTTAAGCAACACGCACAGACAAATAGATTACAAACATCAATTGTACGGAACATATGAATATATGAGTATAAAGTTATAACTAGGCGTAATAATAGTTAGTAACATATTTGACATGAATATAATAATTTAATTTGTTGACATTCTACCAACATTAAATATTTATTTTAGAAAAAATAGTTTACAAAATGGTACCTAACACCTATATATAGTCTTTTTAAGGAATAGGTAGGTATCTTAAAACTCCAATGTTTAAAAAATATTAATTTATCTCCATGCAATTAAAATTAATTATTATTATAAATGATATTTTATTAGTCTTTTTGTACTCAATTATCTTAATCTTGTTTGTCATTAATTTCATCTCCATTCTGATTGGGTAAAATAGTTGATTGCTGCTGTTCATCACCACTACCGTCTTCATGTCTTGACTTTGGCCTTGACTTCTGTCGTTCTGATTTTTTTCGCGGAGCTTTAATGAATTTATTAATTACAGGATCTTTGCTCTGTATCTGAGTGCAATCAGCTATAAGGTGGTTTGGATCTTTACAACTATGACAGCGTTTAGGTTGAGGACTCAATGTACATTTAGCAGCAATATGATTGGCAAAATCTCCACAGTTGTAACATCTAATATAAATAATATTTACAAATAAATATAATAGAATACACATTTTATAAATTTAAAATACCTCAGTTTTTTTTGAGGATATGCTTTTTTCGATCCTTTACAGTATTGACCCCTTGGCCCAGTAACAAGAGTAGCTTCTAAGCCCTTATCTGATTCATGACATGTAAACTCTACACGTTCATTTTCTCTAAGAGATCTAAATCCATCTTTTTTTATTACTCTCTATAAAAAGAAAAACAAAAGTATAATGATATAAAATCAATGTTACATCATGACATATATTAAACACGGTATAATGTGAATTTTATTTTACCTGATGAACAAAAACATCTTTACCACCATCGTCTGGAGTGACAAAACCAAATCCTTTTTTTGAGTTAAACCATTTGCAGATACCTTGGCGAACACCTTCAGGAAGTTCTTCATTTTCCGGTCTTAGGTTTTCGGCATCATTGGATGAGAGACTATCGTTTCCATTTTTGTTCGGTTTTTCATTTGTTTCCACTGAATCTTTGAGGTGAATAAATTTGGATTTTACTTTATCGTCCCCCAAGTGTACTAAATAAAATAAAAAAAAATAATTAATTATAATAATTATTGAAAATATAATATGTTGTTATAATTTTAATTTATATACATTTATTTAGGTCATTAAATTATTAAAATGTTCGTATATTGGTTAATAAGTAGAGAAATTCCGTGTAGTTATTTGTTTCGTATGAATCAAGTAGCTATGAGTTCTATTTATTTTAGATAATTGGCAATTTTTAATTTTCGGCTAAGCGATAGCACATTATAGACATGCGTAAGTTAGTAGTAGTCTTATTATCAATTATAGCAATAGAAAGCATTTTATCTGCAGAATTACAGTGTGGTTTATAGGGATGTAAGATTTCCATCATTGCGTATGATTGGTATAGTTTTTTTCTTGATGTGAATTGTCTAAGTTAGTTTCTTGTCTAGGTTTATCCTTAAGTAATTCACTTAGTCATCTTTGCTGTTCATTGAATTTTATGGTTATTATTTGTTTACTAAGGCTAAATTACGTATCTTTGCAAGTAAAATATCTTGGCTTAATTTTCGTAGGATTAAGGGTAAGTTCCATTTAGTTATTTTAAACATAGAAATTGATATACCTATGTCTTTTATATTTTTGATAAAAATTATTTAATACAAGTTAATTTTCTGACAAAATTGTTTTTTAATGTATAAGAAAATAAGGACAATTGTATACAACACTTAAACGATTATTATTATATTACCTATGATAGATATAGATAATAAAGTTAATTTTGTCTTTTTTGTGTGATATTTGTTTTATTAGATCATTGCAAATTAAATTACTTGTAATACTAGGTATTAAACAAAACACATTAAATTATAAATCGTTGCTCGCACAATATTTATATATGTATGTGGTATACGGTATACCTATTAGAGTATAGCTAATTTAAACACAGTAACTAACAACAACTATACACCGGATGTAAATTTATCATTTTATGTGATATGTACAATGTTCTAATTTGAATAGATTAAATGTTTATCATAATAAATGTTATGTTTCATTTATAGATAAAATAAAAGATAATTGAAAAAAAATCACGTGGTATGTACTACAATATAATGCATAATAATATATTAATATGTATATAAATCTACGATGCTTACAGACTATTAGTCAATGAAATATACAAACTATAATATAGAATATATATATTATATGATACCATAATATATCAATATGGCATGTGCAGCACAACATATGATGATGAATTACTATGATATAGTAATATCTAATATTATTTTTACTCATCATTTAAATCAATAATGATTAGTCATTTCATCAAAATATGTCCACCGTTGTATGAACAACGGATCTGGTTTCAGAAACAATACATTTAAATATAGCAGACGAATGTAAATAATAGAACTATGATATTATATTGTATTGCAAATACAATTAATGCGTGTGAAATGTACCGGGTGATTTTTTTAACAGTAAATTCTCATTATCTCAAAAGTACCTATTAACTTTTCGACTTTTGTTAATCATTATAATTTTGAGTTTTTACTTTTTTAAATATTAAAATGTTGGTCTATTACTCTATTTATTTAAACTTTAAATACTTATAAGTTATAACTAATCAACTAAATAACTACTCGTTATTCGAACGTTACATTGAATATTTCGATGTTTGTAGTGTGTTGTCAATTTGTCATTTAAAAAAGGATAAAACACTTTGAGAAAAAAAAAAATGTTAATTAATAAAAGAATCATCAGTATTTTAATACTCTTGTCATTTTATTCATAAACAAATCCGCAGTTTTAAATCACTGCACGTCATAATTAAGTAATAGATGTATAATATTATATATATAATAATATAATATTATAATTTAAACATAAAAATTAAACATAGACATTGAATTCTAAACACGTGACATTCATTTTATTTTTTTTATATTACTTAACTTCAAGGTCATAACATCAGTGAAATGTGTAGTTTCATCTATGAATTTACATTTTGGAAAGTTCCATAAGTATAATAACAATCAACAATAAAATAATTAAAATTATATTATTATCATGTATTATATAAGTGTTGTTATTACACGCAAGTACGTGGGTAATATGAATACGATTGAACGACTATATGATTAAAATATATTACACGTGGACCTAAAATAGCATGTGTTTTAGAGTATTAAGTATGCCGTATAAAATAAAAAGTGTACAATTTAAATTTGCAAAGTATAGTAAAAAAAATAAGCTTAGAAATAAGCTCATTAAAAACTGGACATGATAGACAAAACAATGATAACTTAATATTCTTACCCACTGTAGTAACTATTTACTATAGTAAGTACGCGTAATTATATATGCATAGGTCATAGGTGGTTATTGTATAGTATAAACGTAAATTATATGTATGCAAGTTACTAGGTAGTTAAAGATATTTATATTGTATAAAATATCGAAATACGTTAATTATTTAAATATGTATAACTGTAATAAATTATTTTATAACTTAAAGTCGACGAATCACTTTATATATAAACAAATCGAATTTCAATAAATTAGTCAACATAACGTGCAAGAGCATTTTAATTCCACACAGTATTCACCGTCTCACCGAACATTTCCAGGTACGTTTAAATATTTAATCATGCAACAACTTATCTGTAGTAATTACTAATTATACAACATGGACAGATTTTATTGACAGAAACTTCAAATAAATTCCAGTGTTATATTATGAGAACTTGGAATAAATTAATATAAAAACAAATCAATAACTTACTATTGTACTCTCGATAATTCAAAAAAAATTCATAAATGAAATTAAACGGTTATTGGTCCAATGAGAATATTTCTATAATTCCAAGAAAACACGTATATTTTGGTAATAAGTGCGAGGCGGCGAGAGACTCCAATTCGAATATTTTTAGCCAAACCATCAACAATCTATGATTCTATGATTCGAATGTATTAATTGTAAATAAGCTCAAATACATTTAATTAGAAGTAAGATGGTTCAACTAAATACAGACATTCAGTAATTACATATAGGTATATTTTTAAATATTTAAGACGAGTGGATAACTAAGGAAGTAAGTCGTTATAAGTATATATAAAACGTTCACCCATTTAATTAACGATATTATATTATCAAGAAGATTAATTACATTAATTAATTCAATAGAACACAAATATCCGAGATTTAGTAAATAAAATATTATTATA